>NC_087344.1:4581568-4903835 GCF_030014295.1 Loxodonta africana
ACATATGAGCAGCTGATATTTGACAAAGGCCCAAAATCACTACAATGGGGAAAAGACAGTCTTTTTAACAAATGGTGCTGCCATAACTGGATATCCATCTGCAAAAAAATGAAACAAGACCCATATCTCACACCATTCACAAAAACCAACTGAAAATGCATCCAAGACCTAAATATAAAATCTAAAGTGATAAAGATCATGAAAGAAAAAATAGGGACAATGCTAGGAGCCCTAATACAAGGCATAAACAGTATACGAAACATTACTAACAATGCCGAAGGGAAAGTAGATAACTGGAAGACCCTAAAAATCAAACACCTATGCTCATCCAAGGACATCATCAAAGGGGTAAAAAGATTACATGCAGACTGGGAAAAGTTTTTAGCTATGACATTCCTGATCCGCACCTGATCTCTAAAATCTACATGATAGTGCAAAAACTCAACTACAAAAAGACAAATAACCCAATTCTAAAATGGGCAAAAGATATGAACAGACACTTCACTGAAGAAGACGTTCAGGTAGCTAACAGAAACATGACGAAATCCTCATGATCATTAGCCATTAGAGAAATGCAAATCAAAACTACAATGAGATTCCATCTCACTCCAATAAGGCTGGCTTTAATCCAAAAAACAGAAACTAATAAATGTTGGAGAGGTTGTGGAGAGAATGGAACACTTATACACTGCTGGTGGGAATGTCAAATGGTACAACCACTTTGGAAATCCATTTGGCGTTTCCTATAAAAACTAGAAATACAAGTACCATAAGATCCAGCAATCCCACTCCTTGGAATATATCCTAGAGAAATAAGAGCCTTCACACAAACAGATATATGCACAACCATGTTCACTGCAACTCTGTGTATAATAGCAAAAAGATAGAAGCAACCAAAGTGTCCATCAACAGGTGAATGGATAAATGAATTATGGTATATTCACACAATGGAATACTACACATCGATAAAGAACAGTGATGAATCTGTGAAACATTTCAAAACATGGAGGTATCTGGAAGGCATTATGCTGAGTGAAATTGATCAGTTGCAAGAGGACAAATATTCTATAAGACCACTATTATAAGAACTTAAGAAATAGTTTAAACAGAGAAGAAAATATTCTTTGATGGTTACGACAGAGGAGAGGGAGGGAGGGAGACAGGGAGACAGGGGTTTTCACTAATTAGATAATTAGATAAGTATTATTTTAGGTGAAGGGAAAGACAACACACAATATAGGAGAGGTCAGCACAACTGGATTGAACCAAAAGCAAAGAAGTTTCCGGAATAAAATGAACGCTTCCAAGGCCCGCGTAGGAGGGGCGGGGGTTTGGCGATCATGGTTTCGGGGGATATCTAAGTCAATTGGCATAATAAAATCTATAAAGAAAGCATTCTGCATCCCACTTTACGGAGTGGTGTCTGGGGTCTTATATGCTAGGACACGGCCATCTAAGATGTATCGAAGTGGTCTCAGCCCCCCTGGAGCGAATGAGAAAGAAGAAGACCAAGGACACAAGGGTAATTATGAGCCCAAGAGACAGAAAGGGTCACATAAACCAGAGACTACATCAGCCTGCCCCGACGTCTGTGTCAGTTTGTCATACTGTGGGGGCTTGTGTGTTGCTGGAAGCTAAGGTACCGATATTCAGATACCAGCAGGGTCCTCCTGACTAGGACAGAGGCCCAGGAGGGCACGGCTCCCTGTCTGCTTTGTTCACTGAATGATGCTGAGTGTCTAGAACAGTGTCTTCAACAGTAGGGCTTCATAGATAATTGTTGAGTGAATGAACCTAAGCAGCACCTTCCCCAATATCTGATTGTCCTGGGGCCCCTCTGTCAGCCACCAAGGTTTCTTGTTCAGGCTACACCAAAAACAAAGCACCACTAGATGGAATCTCAATTCACCCTTTTCAAATGGGGAACAGGTTTGCTGAAGGGCCTGCACTCAGTGAGGGGTGAGGCAGACAGCTTCTTCTTGAAGGAGAGGAAAACAATAAATGTGAACATCCCAGCCCCTCCAGCAGCCTTTTCCCTAGAGCTGGGCTCCTGGTGTTGGGCTGTAGTGGCACACTTATTAAAGAGCACGGCTGCTAACCAAAGCTCAACAGTTCAAATCCAGCTGCTCCGTGGAAACCCTATGGGGCAGATATACTTTGTTTTGTAAGGTTGGTATGAATCAGAATTAACTCCATGGCAATAAGGTTGGCTTTGGTGGGGCTCTGGGTACATAGTTGCCATGGCTTCTCCCATGTGGTTCTGACAGTAAGGTCAAGCAGGCTGATCCTCTACCAGCCCACTTTTCAGAGGAGCACTCTGAGGCACAGAGATGTGAGTAAGTTTCCCCAGACTCATAGCTAATAGGTGTTGAGTTCCTATGGGGCTGGGGAGGGTGGAGTACTAACCTTTGGAACAACAGATCCAGGACCTGCTGGGTGGTGGCGAAGGTTCTATAATTTCCCAGAAAGAAGTTGATGTAGGACAAGTCACCCTCCATGAAGGCGGCTACCAGGTGCTCCCCCAGCTTCTCCAGCAAGCCAGCCTTGACGATTCTCACCACGAGGGTCTCAATCAGGTCCTGGTCCGACGAAAAGGTACGCTAGGGTGCGACAGACGAGGAATAAAATGTCAGAGGAACCCCGTGAACCACCAGTTGGTTTGGAGTTCCAGACCTCTGTAGCCTGTGGCAGGAGGTGGCACACGAGTGTCCCCAACAGGAAACAGGAGGTAGGGATTATTACACATATTAGAAACCTCAAGTAATTTTCTTCATAGTATTACCTCCCTCTAGTAAGAGTGTGGAGCCATGGTGGCACATTGGCTCTTAATAGCTTGGCTGCTAACCAAAAGATTAGCGCTTTGACTCCACCAGCCACTCCTTGGAAACCCCATGGGGCCATTTTAGTATGTCTTATAGGGTCCCTATGAGTCAGCATGGACTCGATGGCAATAGGTTTGGTTTGGTTTGGTGTCAAGAGCAGTATGCTTGTGAGTCCTCACTAAACACCCTGTTGTAGAGGTGAGAAAACACAGCTGAGCCATGTCCAGTATCTGTTCAAAGTTATGGATAAGAGCCCAGAACCTTCCGATGCTAAGGCCCCATGATGTTCCCCATGTGCCGCATGGGGCCTGCTCTGCTCCTGACTCAGAGGGGAAGGTCTAGTGCAAGCTCACTCCCTCCCCAGCTAGAGACAGTGCCCAGACCAGGCACATCCATGAGACCCCCACTGAATGCAAAGCAAGACAGGGATTTTCCTTTCTGTACATTAAAGGGGGTTTTGAGGAGCTAAAGCTATGGTGGTCCCAGATCCAGCCAAAGGTGAATGCCTGGATATCTCTGGGGTGGGATTAAGGCCCCCACAGGACCAAGGATCTGAACAGATGCCTCAGGGAGGGCAAATGAGAATGACCAGGAAAGGGCAGCAGAGGGCATCAGTCCAGGGCCACGAGCCGTGAGAGGCTCAGTCACTGTGGGGACCGGCCTCCCTTCTGGAACATTCTGCAACTGAGTCAGGACACAGCTCCTGACCTGGCATGGTGATATATTCCCTGAGGTTGCAGGTTGCACAAAAATGTGCATCACAGCCTGAGCCCCATGCTTTTGGGTAAAAGAAGCCTGCTAACCATGAGGATGTGTGAGGTTGGGAGAAGGTGTGGAAGGACAGTCCAGCTGACTACTGCCCGGCCCTGGGGCTGAGAGTGAAACCCTGAAACAGGAAAAACATGCAAAAAGATGCCTGGGCTGATGTGCAGTGAAAACAGTAGAAAAGCCTCGTTTCTGACATTCCTACAAAGAGGAAAAGAGTGACTGTACCTGGCCAGACAGTGCAGGGCAGTTGGGGGCAGGGTGGTTGGATAAGGGAAGGATTTTGGCAGATTCCTTTGGGAGGGAATGGTGGCCCTTGAGAGAGACAGCCCTGGGAGGGAGCTAGGGATCTCGAAGTAGTGTCTGGTCCCTGTGTCCTCTCTGGCCTCTCAGGCCACTGGGTGGGGACCCCGCCCCCACACACACTCACCCAGAGCCTGCTCCAGCCCTCCCTGCTCCCTTTCTTTAGGTAGACGGAGTAGACTAGGCCGTCCTCCTTCTCCTCCTGGATCTCCTGTGGGGGCTTCTGCAGAGACAGTGCCCAGGAGTGGTCCAGCATGCATTCATGGCTGCTCCAAGCCTCCTCCTTCTCTCTCTGCTCCTTCAGGCCCTTCTAAGCCCTAGACCTTCAAAGAGCCCCTAGTTCCCTGTCCACACCACATACAGGAAGGTCCAGCCGGAGGTTACACCTTGCAGCCCCAGCCACTTCCACTGACCAGGGCCGCTCCATGCTCTGGAGCTACTCTCCACCTCCCACCTTCCAGGGAGGAGAAGAGATTGCAGGGGCAGGAGGGGGCTCAGGGCAGGGGTACAGATAGGGACCTCTGAGTAGTACACCAGGATCTGGGAAGAGCTGAGCCAGCATAAGGTCAGCAATGGGCTGTCAGTGCCTGCAGGTAGGACCGTGCGGTGACTGCCCCACACTGGGTGAGCTGGAGCTCAAAGAAGGCCCAGGCCTTGTCCACTCTGGGTTTCCTTGAGGATGGGTGGCCCTGGCAGACCCCTGGGAACCTTGGGGTCCCTCTCCCTTTATCCGGCAACTGCCCCCGCCCATCTTGTGGGCCTTGGGCATGTGGCTAGGAGACTGGAGGACCCTGTCCCAAGGCAGAGCTGCCTCCACCCTCTCTCTTCTTTCCAGTGTGTCACTTACTTTGTGTCCTCTTCTCTTCTGACCCTACCCAGATGGCCCCTCACATGAAGTCAGTGTGTGCTGCTGTGTGTGTGTGTGTATGCTCACGCCTATGTGCACAATGGGAGGGCGTATGCAGAGTTCCCCACATCTTGGCAGCTCTCATTCTCAAAGCCAACCCCATGAGAGGGGCTGAGCCCTGCCTAGGGGGACGGAATCTTCTTCATCCTTTGGACTGTGCCCACTTGTGTGTCCTGGGCTATCCCTGGCTTTCTCTTGGACTCAGTTTCCCAATTGTGCTCTGAGCTTTTGGATGGGGAAGTGCTTCAGTGCTCACTCAGAAAGGACGCTGGCAAGGACCCCACATTGGGGTGGATGTGGGCGGCAGCTTGGGGTGAGCACAGCACGCAGCCTCCTTAGTGTGAGGGATGCAGGTGGACACTGCCCAGGGCAGCCAGGCTGATGTACAAGGCCCAGTGCTAATGGGGCCTGTGAGTCCAGGGATTCTTCTACCCAGGAGGGACCACAGGAAACTGGGCCAGGTGGACATAGAGAGCCTGTGGACTCGGGAGACCCCGAGTATCCCCACCACCCAGATCTGCTCTCTGGACCAGCATCAGGAGCCCCGCCCCGGATATTCCCCACCTCCTGCCTGGGCCTCACCTCTCAGTCCCCCTGAGCCTCTCCCTGGACCAGATCTAGGCCCCAAAGTGCTCCTGAGGCCACGCTGTCATTGTCACAGTCTGACTGGAGCCGCTGAAACTCAGGATCATGTCTAGTCCTGGGCCACAGGGAGGGAAGCGTGCTGAGAGCCAGAGTGGGGTGCTGGGTGAGTCAGGGTCCAGGAGCTGGGTCTGGGCTCCTGTGGGAGACACTCCCCCTACTCTCAGGCAGTCACTGCATGTCCTCAGAGCTGGGAGCAAACCGTCCCTCCTCAAGGAAGTTCTCCTGGATTCCACTCTCATCACCACCTCCAGTGAGGTCGTTCTCCCCCTCTCTGTGCATCAACCTTCCCCAGGAATCCAAGAGGACGGGTCTTTCCCTGGGAGGGGGTCCCTTTCCCTCCCCACTCACTTAAACAGCTCCAAAGCTGGGCTCCTTTCTTCCCTTCTGGAAGTTGATCATTCTCCCTGGGGGGCCCACACCATGTTCCTCAGAGAAGGTCCCCTGGGCCATCACAGCCCCCACTCCTCTCAGGCTGCACTAACATGGGGCCCCACCATGGAACAGAGCATGTGTGCAAACCTGGACTTGAACAGAGGTGGGGGTCTGGGTGTCAGGACAGGGGGACCTGCTTCTTCACATGCTGCCGACACCTCAGAATTTAATTACATCCTGCGGGATTAGGCACAAAATAGCTGTCGTCCTCCGAATCGGAGGCAGCCTCCCAGGACCAGCTCCAGCTCCTCCTTCTGCAGTGCCTCTCTTTGTTAAAGTCCTGAGTCACTGGTCCTTGGGGAAGACTAATTTCACGTCTCATCCTGAGACAAGTTTCTTTCGTTGTTTGTTTGTTTTAAATTACAAGGATAGGAAATCTGGACCCGAGAATCTCTGAGGTTGGTCCCGGATGTAAAATCCTGTATCCGGGTAATTAGGCACCTTTCAGACTGTCCTGCCCTGATTTCTGTGAAACTAGCATAGAGGCTATAAGGCGCCCTGGTGGTGCAGTGGTTAAAACTCGCGGCTGCTAACCAAAACTTCAGAAGTTCAAACCCACCAGCCGCTCTGCAGGAGAAAGATGTGGCAGTCTGCTTCTTGGAAACCCTCTGGGGCACTTCTACCCTGTGCTATACGGTCACGTTGACTCAGAATTGACACAGCAGCAATGGGCTATGGGTAGCACTGGCAATGGCTTCAGTTGCAAAGGAAATGTTGAGCTTGTGGCCTCTCACTGCTTTTGGACGAGAACTCCCTCACCCTACACTGCCCCTGGTCCTTGGGTGGACAAACAATCTGCACTGACTACTAACAAAGGTTTGCAGTTTGAACACATCCAGCAGCACCTCAGAGGAAGGCCTGGCGATGAACTTCCGTCCAGATGACAACCAAGAAAACCCCGTGGAGCACAGTTCTTCTCTGTCCACATGCACTTCCCATGAGTCTGAATCGATTCCATGGCAACAGGTTTGGGTTTTTTGTTTTTATTTCTATAAACCAGTGCCCGAGCCTTGTGAAGTAACACCAGATATGGGGTTGTTGTTGTTTGCTGTTCGCTGCTGCTGAGTCAGCCCCTGGCTCATGATGACCCCGTGCACACTGGAACGAAACGCTGCCTGATCCTGAGCCACTCCCATGAACAGTTCCAGATTGGATTGTTTGATCCATAGGTTTTCATTGGCCGATTTTCAGAAGCAGGTCACCAGGCCTTTCTTCCTAGTCTGGCTTAGTCTGGAAGCTCTGCTGAAAGCTGTTCAGCATCACAGCAACGTGAGTCGTGGCTCCATGTGAGGTGGATTGGCTGAAAATTGAACCCGAGTCTCCTCATGGAAGACGAGAAGTCTACCACTGAATAACCTCAACCCCCAAGATAGGGTAGTTATAAATATAAGAAAATGCAAATATAGAGCCTTAATTAAAAACAAAAAAATGCTCAAAGCTTCCCAGAGCCAAATGGTGCCTACTTTTTATCTTGAAATTCAGGAAACTCTGAGAAAGCAACCAAGATTGCTGGTCACCATATGACCCAGAAATTCCACTCCTGGCTATAGACCCAGAGGACGTGAAATCAGGGACTCAAACAGATATCTGTACGTGAATGTTCACTACAATATTATTCACAAGAGTCGAACGGTGGCAACAACCTGCCTTTGGAAACCAACAAATGAATGGATAGACAAAATATAGTCTATCTAGACAATGGAATATTACTTATCTATAAAGAGAAATGAATTCCTGATACATGCCACAATATGATGAACCTTGAAAACATGCTAAGCGAAATAAGTCAGATTCAAAAGGATAAATACTATATCATCCCACTTATATGGCATGTCTGAACGAGGCAAATGCATTGTTGTTGTCACTAGATGCCTTCAAGTTGATTCCAATTCATTCTGACCCCATGTGACACAGTAGACCTGCCCCCAGGTTTTCCAGGGAGTAATCTTATGGGAGCACATCCCCAGGCCATTTCTCCAGCAGAACAGCTGGTGGGTTTGAAATGACAACCCTTCGGTGATCAGCCGAGCACTTAACCACTGTGCCACAAGGGCTCCTTAGGGAAATCCAAAGAGATCAGAATGTCTGAGTAGTGGCCAGGGGCTGACGGGAGGGAGAAATGAGGAGTGGTGCCTGAAGGGGCACTGGGTTCCATTTGCGGTGATAAAAATTTTCTGGAGATGGAGAGTGGTCATGGTCACACAGCATAGTGAATGTCATTAATGTCTCTGGATTGTACTAAAAATGTTAACTAAAGATAAGAACTAAAGAGGCAGGGCCCAGGGGGCAAGCTAGTCACAATGTTCCGCTGAACCCTCTTGCAACAGAGACCCAGAAAAACAAGTGAACGAATTATATACATGACAATCTACAAACCCTGAGCATCAAACGCAGATTAAGGAATGGGTATGAGCAATGTTTACCATTGCAGAATGTAAAAGTAATAATAAGAACCAAAGCATATGATCTTAATATACTCCTTAGTTTAAAAAAAAAAAAAAAAGTGGAGGTGACCTGAGTTTAGGGTTGGGGAAGTTAGAAAAGCAACCTCTGGCATTTGGATGTCCAGTCCATGGCTCTGAAAAGGGGGCCTTGGCTCGCTGGGTTGGGAAGCCCACCTTGGTTTTGCTCCCATTCAGACACCCCCTGGGGGTTATCCAGCCTCCACAAAGTGCCCTGGGGCCTCAGGAAAGGCTTCTTGGTTCATTGCCACACTGCTTTGGGTTGGCTATTTTCCTTCATTTTCCTCTGGGTATTTTAAGTCATTTTAAGATTTGGACCATATGTTGATGGAATTGTCACAGGTTGAGTTAGCTAGCTCAGACTTTAAATGTTCACCATGTTAGGTGAAGTGTTTGCTGGGTGTATTTTTACAGCCAGACCTTGGGATGTATTATTTGGAAATGACCATGCTGAAGTTGGTCTGATTGGCTCCCGGCCTGGTATCCCAGAGCTCACCAGCCCCTGTGCACTTGGAGAGCGTGAGTGTGTCTCAGCCAGCGCTGCTTCCCTCCGAGTCCTAGCTCAATGCTGAGAAGTAGGAGGGACTGGATAGGCATCGGTGTAATTACCATGCAGTGGTTCCATGTTAGAAGAGTCCCTGCTGGTGCAAATGGTTAAACCAAGACTACTAACAGAAAGATTGGTGGCTCAAACCCACCCAGAGGCACCTCAGAAGACAGGCCTGGCGACCTGCTTCTGAAACATCACAGCCTTGAAAACCCTAAGGATCGCGGTTCTGCTCTGCACCTGGGGACCCCAGGACATGGAATTGACTTGATGGCAACTGGTAACTAGATCCACCTGAAAATCATTGCGGAAGAATCCTCAGCCTAATTAACCCTACTTCTACCTGCACTTTCCCAAGACACCGGTTATGGAGAGAAATCGTGAGCTCATGTTCTACTCATGGGGCAGAGTTCTAAGTCGATGCCAAAACCCAGTCTCACCATTGCGTTTTATCTTTGTCTTCTCCCCCAGTAAATGAACATGGTGATCACCTAAGCAGATAGTGTGGGAGAGAAGTGTCTCCACTCCAGAAACCCCACAGCAACTTGGCCCAGGGCACCACCCACAGGGTCCTACTCCGCTGGAGTGACAGGTCTGTGAGACGTCAGGGGATCCATGGCCCAGGGAACGGTCAGTAGATGGGACATGTAAAGACCACACAGCTTTCTGTTGCCTGCTGACCGTGAAGAACTGCATGGACTGTACCTAAGCTGCTTTCTATACCATTGCCAAGTACGTGTTTTTCAACTTGGAAGTAGTATTTTCTTATCGACTCTTGCATTATTTCATTTTGCATGTAGCCAGTGATTATATAGAAGCACCATAGATAAACTGCTTATTTATGGAAAAAATCCATGCATGTAAAATGGTGAATAAAGTGTAGATTCTGCTCATTTTCTACAGAATACAGTCATCACCCATGCCATTGCAAGTTTCCATTGGTTTCCTATAAAGATCAGTGTCATGGCTCTGCATATATTTTGTAGGAAGCTAGCTTCTATAAAGATATTTTCAGGGTTTTCTAGTGAAATGAGCAAAGTAAGCTTGTTTACAAAGGCCTTATGTCGTCTACATATATTGTCTTTAAAATATTTGCGATTTAGTTTATTGCCTATAAAAGAGAAATTCTATAATTTACTCAGTAAATACTACTGTAAACGATAGTTTTACTGAGAAAAATCCAATATTTTGTTCTCAATTGTGGTATCATATTGATTCCAACGGTTTCTGGTCTTTTTTTTTTAAGTTTTTTTTTCGGGTATTTGGTGAAGGTTTATACATCAGTGTAGATTCCCGTTCAACAATTTCTACACAAATGTTCAGTGACGTTGGTTACATTCTTCACAATGCGGGAACATTCTCGTTATTTCTGTTCTGGTTCTGTTTCCATTAACCTAGTTTCCCTGCCCCCTTATGTTCTTTTCTTTTTGGCTCTTGTACTTCAGCATTTCTTCCTTTCACTTTAGCTACTCTACATTCAAGAGAATTTTCAGAGTCTCTTCTAACATGCATTTTAGTCTTTTCAATGACCTCTTGCTTTCTTCATGGAAGATGTCCTTGACGTGATTCCACAGCTCTCTGGTCTTTGATCATTAGTGTTTGATGCATGAAATCTATTCCTGGGATGGTCTCTAACTTCAGGTGGGATATACTCAAGGTCCTATTTTGGCTCTCGTGGATTTGTTCTACTTTTCTTCAGCTTCAACTTCAACTTGCATATAAGCAATTCGTGGTCTGTTCCGCAGTCTGTCCTTGGCCTTTTTCTGATTGATAATATTGAGCTTTTCTATTGTCTTTTTCCACTGATGTAGTTGATTTGATTCCTGCGTATTCCACCTGGTGAGGTCCATGTGTATAATTGCCGTTTATGTTGTTGAAAAGAGGTATTTGCAATGAAGAAGTCGTTGGCCTTTCAAAATTCTATCGTGAGATCGACAGCACTGTTTCTGTGACCAAGGCCACATATTCCAATTATTGTTCCTTCCTTTTTGTTTCCATTTTTCACTTTCGAATCACCAGTAATTATTGATGCCTCTCGATTGCATGTCTGATCCATTTCAGATTGCAAAAGTTGGTCAAACCCTTCAATTTCTTCATCTTTGGCTTTAGTGGTTGGTGCGTAGATTTGAGTAACAGTCGTATTAACTGTTCTTCCTTGTAGCCGTATGGATATCGTTTTACCACTGACAGCGTGGTACTTCAGGGTGGATCTTGAAATGTTCTTTTTGAGGATGAATGCATCGTCACTCCTCTTCAATTTGTCATTCCCGGCATAGTAGACCATATGATTGTCCCATTCAAAATGGCTAATACCAGTCCATCTCAGCTCACTAATGCCTAGGATATCTATGTTTATGCATTCCACTTCTTTTTTTTTTTAACAATTTCCAATTTTCCTAGATTTGTACTTTGCACATTCCACATAGTGATGATTAACGGATGTCTGCAGCTTGAAGCTTGACTCCATCCATGTCATTTAGGTTAACTCTACTTTGAGGAGGCAGCTCTTACTCAGTGTTCTTTGGAGTGCCTTCCAACCTGAGGCACTATATCAACCAATGCTCCATTGCTATTCATAAAGTTGTCACTGGCTGCTTTTTCAGAACTAAACTGTCAAGTCCTTCTTCCTAGTCTGTCTTAGTCTGGAAGCTCCACTGAAACCTGTCCACCATGAATGACCCTGCCGGCATATGAAGTGCTGGTGGCTCAGGTCCCTGTATCACAGCCACACACAATCCACCACAGTATGACAAACTGACAGAATCACGGGGGAGCCGCCTGGACTACAACCCAGCACTACTTCCCCTCTTGGCCTCGTATCGTGGTTGGCACCAGGAAGGCCTTGGAATTAAATCAACATCAGATATCACTACCCTCTGCATAAAAGCCTCCAATAACTTCCATTATATTTAGAAGCCAACCCAGGGCCTCATCGCAGACTAGGGGTGCACAGCCTGTACAATGGCCCCCAACAATCCTGCCTCCTGGCCTCCACACCCTGTGTGACCCCCTCACTGAGTGTGGACTGGCTCAGGAACCTGCTTCTAAAGAACCAGAGAGGACAATTAGCTCTCTGTTTCTTCCTCTCTTTCCTCCATCTCTCTGTCATGTCTCTCCCCCTGGGAAGCAGCTGCCATGTATGACTTGTCCTATGAGGCCCACATGACAAAGACCCGAGTTAGGGCCGTGATCAACAGACAGAGAAGGGCTAGGCCCCCAGTCCAACAGCTCACAAGGTCCTGCTCATAACACAGAGTTAGCAGGGAGTGGATCCTCCCCAGTCCAGCCTCACTTGAGACCACAGCCCCAGGCTCCTGAGAGAACTTGAGGCAGAGTCACCAGCTAAGCCGTGCCACCTTCCTGCCCCACAGAGACTGTGAGGTTATCAGTCCGTCCTGTTGTGAGTTGTCAGTTTTGGGGTGATGTTGTCACAGAGGAGGAGACAGCTCCTCCAGCCCACCAGGTCCTGAGACCTGGACCTGCCCCCCTCCTCTCTCCCTCCTCTCCTTCCCAGCTCCCTCCAGCCACACTGGTAGCTTTCCGACCTCTCTCTGGGCAAACTCACACCTGCCTCCCAGTCTCTGCACCAGCTGTGCCTTCTCCCTCGGACACTGCACCCAGACTCGTGCATGGCTGGCCCCACCTGTCATTTTGGCCACGAATAAATGTTACCTCCATGCGGCCTCTGGACCCCCACCCAGTGGCCCCAGCCCTCTCTCCCTGGCTGCACTCTACTTTATTGTCTCTATGGAATATGATCTTTTCTTTCCCATGTATTTGTCTTCAAGCCCTTGTCCCTCTTCCCTCTACTGTGAGATCCTGGGGCAGGGGCCACATGGGTCCTTTTCAGCTCCTACCCAGGAGCTAATGCAGACCAGGCCCAGGGTAAGAGCTTGAGGCACCATTGCTGAATGAATAAATGAGAGGATCTGATTCACTTCCTGCCTCTGACCAGCTCTGACTGTGGGCATGGATGGTAATATTAGGAGGTGCACCTCCTAGACAGGGTGACACCCTGAATGACCTTGGGGTGACTGTCTCCTAGTCCAGCTGCTCCAGCAAAGCCCAGGGGCCACGACTGACGGGGGAGTCTGCTGCCCTCTGGTGGCCAGCGCTAGCACTGCACCTGCAGGCAAGAAACCTCCTATCCCACACCTGCATTAAGGTGTCCTCAAGTCAGCACCTCACCTGGGCCCCGAGATTGATGGATCAGGGCCTCCAGGTCCCCGGGCAGTGTGGGGGACCTCAGGAGACTCCCGTGCCCCCTCTTTGCCTCCACAGGGCCTAGGTGCCCAGCTCACTCACCAGGCATCCTCCCCACACTCGGCAAAGCCCTCACTTCTTCAGGGGGACCCCCAGACACCACCACCTACTGTTCCTGACCCTGGGCCTGGTCTCATGATCCATGGCTCTGACTTGCCCTTTCCAACCCCAAGTTCCCAGTACCCGCACTCCAATGCTCTTGCTCTTGGAATATTCTATTCCTAGAAGGAGAAATCATTTTCCCAGGACCTCAGAGCACAGCAGGTCATTGACACAGAACCAAGGCCAGCGATACTTCTCTGAGCCTTGGAACACTGGGGGTCACCCGCTCCAAACACCATAATGGGCAGAGGAGGAAACTGAGGCTGAGTGGGGCAGGGCCAAAAGCTGTGTCTGGGCTCCTGTGGGGCGCCCTCCCCCTACTCCCATAGGCTCTTGCCTGCTTTCCGAGCTGGGGAGCAACAGCCCCTCCTCCAGGGAGTTGTCCTGGATTCCACTCCCATCCCCACATCCACTGAGGCAGGTCTCCCCTTCTCTGGGCATCAACTCTCCCTAGGATTCTAGGAGGAGGGGTCCTACCCAGGGGAGGTTCCGATTCCTCCCCACCCCCTCGAACAGCACCAAAGCTGAGCACCTTCCTTCGCTTGTAGAATTTGATCACCCTCCTTGGGGGGCTGGCCCCACGTTCATCAGAAAAGGTCCCCTGGGCCATGACTAGGCCCCACCCCTTCCATGCTGCATTACTGCAAGGTCCCACCTGGCTGCAGAGCACATGTGCACAACCGGACTTGAACAGAGGTCGGAATCTGGGTGCCAGGGCAGGGGGATCTAGGACAGAGACTCAGGAAGCTTGTAGACCAACCCTCCCTGCCGTCCCAGGAAGGGACTGAGGCCTCAGGAAGGAAGGTCCTGAAGGCCACTCACGTGGTTCCTGACATTTACTCCTCACTAGACAAACATGTCCAAACAGTACACATGGTGTTCTCTCTCTCTCTCTGTTTCTCTGTGTCTCCCTGTCTCATTCTCTCTCTGTCCCTCTGCTTCTCTCTTTCTCTCTCTCGTCTGACTAAACACAAATGCAAACACACACACACTTCTCCATCCATCGTCCACCTTCCAAGCCCAAACCACTGCATCATCCTTAACATCTCCTTTTCCCTCGTCCCTAATGCTCACAGCACTACCCATCTTGGCTTTGCCTCTACAGTGGATCCCAGACCAATCCCTTCTCCCCATCTCCACTCTCCACTCTTCTCCTGGTCACCATCTACCACCTGGACCACGGAGCACAGCAGTCTCTGGGCTGTTCCTCGTAATTGTTCTCTACAAAAAAAAAAAAAAAAAACCTATTGCTGTGGAGTTGATTCCGACGCATAGCGACCCTATAGGAAAGAGGAGAACTCCCCCATAGAGTTTCCAAAGAATGCCTAGCTGGCTAACTGCCAACCTTCTGGTTAGCACCCGTAGCTCTTAACCACTACTAGGGCTCTGTTGCTGTGCTCTGGACTATTCCAACTTTAACCCTCTGTAATCCATTCTTCAAACAGTAGCTGGAATCAGCTTTTTAAACTGAAATCATATCAAGACACGCTTCCATCTAAAACAGTCCAGAGGCTTCACTTGTACCCTGACTACAGTCATCAGAGAGAAGTTCCTCTCTAACCCACAGCCAGGCCTCTGAGCGTCCCAGGAAAGTCCCTCTGTTCTCTGGGTCTTGTTTTACCTTCTGTGAAATGAACCAGACTGTAGGGCTGTTGTGTGGGAGTGGGATGAGGTCAAGTATCTTCCACCCACTTCACCTGCTTTTCCTGGATGCACAGGTCGAAGCCACATCCAAGAATCCGAGACTTCTTTTGTGGTGTCCTGCCTGTGAAGAAGGCAGTGAATACATATCTGTACGGGGTTCCCTCTGCAGCTTCACCCTGGAATCCTTTTTCTTTTTTTAACTCTAGACCAAGGAGCCACTCCATCAGTGGTGATTAGTTAGTGTCCTGAAATCGTGTGTGTGTGTGTGTGTGTGTGTGTGTGCAAGAATCCTTGAATCCTAAAGAGAAGCTTCTAAAATCATATTTAAAGGTAGAAAAACTGTTAAAATCCTGGATGGAGAGAGCGTGAACATAAACACATCTTTGAAAACAGAGAGATTTGTGAACACGTTCTGGTCACTAATGGTCATGGTTCCATCTCCTGGGCTAACATAACATCCAAGGTGAAACAACTCTTTCCACAACGTGGATGATGAATAACACTGGATACAAATCCATATTTCAAAAGTCTTCTATTAGCAGGCTTCTCGTACATTTCAGCCAGGACTCCTCAGCGATCTGCTCTTTCACATAGTCACCTGTGGGCCAAAAGCCCATAGAAGGACCAGGAGCAGCCTAGTGCTGCCGTTTTCTTTGTGTTCATTGCAGCCGGGATGGTCTGGAGTGTCTGCCCTGTGTGGTTTCCTGAAAGAATGTTTCACCCTTCTTTCTAGGTAAACTAGAGAGAGGGATCTGTCTGTCTGCAGAGCTAGGACCCCAGGAACCACCCAGCAAGCAGTGCCCACGGCGGACTCCACAGGCTTGGGGAGGAGTCCGTGCTGACCCTTTTGAGAGGAGGGCCCACCTTGCCCTCTGGGCTCCTCAGTAGCACCACACGTGACACGTGATCATCAAATATGACTGAGGGAGGAATCACATTGACACATTTTATAGATGTTCTAATACTTTCTTCCTTCACCTCAGTGGACTGCCTTGGCGTCCAGGCACAGACCCCACTATGGAGACCCCTCATCCACCTCCAACCAGGGTTCGGCTGCTTTTCCTTCCTCCAGCCCATGGGAAGCTCCTCTCCTAAGTTTGCCTCCCTCCCTGCCCGAGCCACACAGGGCCTCTCCTTGCGCTTCTCCAGGGAACTATCATCTACCTCCCTGAGTGGGAGATGGAATGGACTGACTAGGAAAAGACGCACCCCTTTAGTCTGCAGAGGGCCTGAAGGAATGTGTGTTAATGGTCTTGTCCCTCTCACCCAAGGCCCCCTGTCTTGTTTGGATTACCAGGTTCCAAGCCAGTCAATTGACAACCTCTTACTGTGGACACTATGGTCCACTCATTCTCCAGGTCCCACAAAGACCTGGAAGAGCTTTTCCCCTTTCACATGGGAGAGAAGAATGGGCTTTAAGGCAGAAGACCACATGAAGTCACCTGGGGCCTCATCATACCCATGTACCTGGTAGCAACACTCTCCTGGTTCTACCTAGGAGCCCTACAAGCCCGAGTCCCAGAACCAGCTCCTCACCCATCAGCTGTCTGACCTTGGCACCTCACTGAAGCTCCCCATCTCAGACTCTTTATCTGCAAAATGGGAATGAAAACCTATACTGGGGTCATCTGGACTGTTGTGCAGGGTTTTTCAGAAGCACCTGGTAAAGGGCTGCTTGTCAAATTGAAGAGGGTCCCACATATTTATTCCCAGGGTTGTTCGGGTAAAATGAGAGAGGTGTTGTTAAGTGCCATCCAGTGGGTCCGACTCATACAGAACCCACATAGAGCAGAACAGATCTCTACTCAGTCCTCAGTGTCCTCACAATCCTTGTTATGCTTCAGCCCATTGTTGCAGCCACTGTGACAATCCATCTCGCTGAGAGTTTTCTTCTTTTTCGCTGACCCTCTATCAAGTATGACATCCTCCTCCAGGAACTAGTTCCTCTACACAACGTGTCCAAAGTGTGTTAAACAAAGTTTTGACACCCTGAACTTCTTTACCAGATCATCTACAGTGAAAAAAAAAAAAATTTTTTTTTTTTTTACCGTGTCGAAGACTCAGCTTCTAGGTATGGCTCACATCTGTCTCTCTATCAGCTCCACAGCATCATCCTACAGAATCAAAGCCTCTTTTCAAATATACAATCCCTGAGAGAAGTAGATGACCTTGTAACGAGCTAAGAACAGGCTCACTTGTGCTTACTTACTAATCTATAATGAACAATCCCACAAGGGAACTTGTTCACTACAGATGACCTGGTAAGCAAGGTAAGCATTGTGCTTACCTTGCCTACAGGATAATCCGCCTCTCGTTAGAGCTCTTGGCCTCCTATTACACCTCTTTTAGGAGGTTTCTGCTGCAGGAATCCTGAGTCCACACCACTGTACTGCAGGCTCTTCTTGGTCCTGAGCTTCCCTCCTCCCCTCCTAAGCTTCTGTGAGGTTGTCCACTGATATAAGCAATCTATGTCATTTTCAAGACTTGGCCCTCCGAGCAGTAAAGTCAATCACCCGATTTTGTCGGTGAGCTGCCACTGGGTCCATCATGTTCGGTGGTTTACTCACCACCTTTCCAATTACTGAGCTGACCAAAACCCAAAAGGTAAGTAAAGTGCACTCATCCTAGAGTAGGCTTTAGCCCAACCCATCCTTTCTGGGCAGAATTACAAACCCAGGGTCAGAAAGGCCATATATAAGGGGAAAAACACTGGGCTGCCCCAGTCATCAGTAGATGAGCGTTTGGGTGTTTGCACTATTTGGCTGTCATGAGTAATGCTACTCTGAACAAGAGAAGCCCACGTTTTGGCATAAAGATTTCACGTGTTTTATCGTGTTACTCCAATGTGTACCTAGGGACATTGAGCATGAACTCATTATTTGTATGAGCCTTAAAAACCTGCCCCCCAAAATTAAAATCAGTTTAAAATAAGCTTACAGACTAAATTTATTATCGCATTCAACATGCACTCATTGACACTGACGCTGTGGCCAATGTCCTGGGGACGGCGTGGACAAGACACAAACAGGCTCCGCCCTCTCCAGGCTGCATGGGGAGGGAGGGAGGGTGGGCAGCTGTGCCCACAGTGGAACCAGTCACAGGGCACGTGAGCTCCAAAAAGGGAAAGCCTGAGCCAGAGACCTGATACCCCAGTCCAGTTCCTGGGCCACCAAGGACCCTCCACATGACACCTGCCCAAAGGTACGATTCTGCAGGAGCCCCGATTCAATCCCAGAGCTCTTGTTCACAAAGCAGCTGACTCCAAAGCTCCTGACCTCAGAACTAGCTGTCAGAGGGTCAGCCCACCTGTGACCCTGCCATCTACGTGGACTGACAGGAGAGCCAGACAGGCTGTCTAGAACCCACACAGTCTCCCCATCATGCACAAGTGAGGACAGGGCCCCCAGTGCTGTGTCAGGGAGACCCTCATGCCGTCGGGTCCCTGTACCCACCAGCCCTCATTCCTTGCTCCTATTTCCCTCCTGTCCCCTCAGGCCTACAGCCTGCTATAGATGAATGCTAGGCTGCGATGTCTGCCCCTGCTCATCCTCTGCCTCTTTTTTCTGCTTTCTAAAGCCCAGTTCCTGGACCTCAGTCTTCCTTTTCTGTAGGATGTGGATGCCCCCCGCCCTGCCCAACTCAGATAATGGTGCAGGAAGATGAGACAGGGTTATAGACCAGCTTCTAGGGCCCTGGGGCCATTCCTGACTGTCTGGGCTAGTGGCTGGAAGAGTGGTCAGCTCACCAAGGTGAAACAAAAGTGGTGATGATGTTTGTAGATCGTCTTTATGGCACACACAGCACGCGCACCTAGATGAGTGTGTGCCTGCCCTGTGTCTGTGTGTGTCTATGTGTGTCTGTGTGTGTCTGTGTGTGTCTGTGTGTGTCTGTGTGTGTCTGTGTGTGTCTGTGTGTGTCTGTGTGTGTGTACTGAGCCACTGATATTTTCTCTCCACTGTGGGGCTGAGGACACAGGAACATGGTTCTGAATCTGTGCTCATTCTTGATTCATTCCCTCTCACGGTGTCCAGAGTACATCAGGGTTGGCTCTCACGGCCACCAAGGGATCCAGGACATGTTCTGGATCTGGAATTCTGGGCCCACAGGCCCCAATGAGTGTGATGTCTCAGGCCCGGCAGTCCTGCCTTCTAGAGAGACGTGACTCCCGTCTTAGCATGAACCCCCTCACCCCCGGATTACCTTGCCCTGGAGAAAAGCTCGCTGTCTTGGCCCCTCGGTGATGTTCCCTCTAAGCCTGGTGCCCACTCCAAGTCCATCTCGGAGAGGGCACATGTGGGAGGGCAGTGGCCTCTGAGGGGCAGTGGGGAAATGTGGTCTCCAGGGGTGCCAGGCAGGTTGGGGTACACAGGGCTTCCCCCATCCTTGGGCACGTGTTCAGGGCCTGAAGACCTCAGGCCAGGGCTAGGGGCGTGCTGCAGGCGTTCATCCCCCACCATGGCCCCCTGACTGCTCCCCTGGCCCTCTGTCAGCTCCAGCCCCTGAGGTCACCTCTTCTACCCTGTCCCTGTCGTGGCCTTGCAGAACCCTAGCCTCAAGGGTCACCTGGGTGAGTGGTAGAGGGCAAGGACCAGGGGTCCCACCCACCTCCTCACTCTCCACACCTGGCCATCTCCTGGCTGTTTCCAACTTTTACTCCACCCCTGGGCTTCCTTGGGTCCCAGCATCTCCTGCCAGGCTGACTCTTGCCCAGGTCTTCAGATCCCTTTATTCTGCTTAAACCTCTGCAGAGAAGTTTTAGTTCCACCCCAGATACACTGAATCAGAATCTACCATTTAACAAGACCCCCAGGTGATTCTCACGTAGAATAAATTTTGAGACCCACTGCTCTACCAGTGCTTCTCAGAATTGGTCCCTAACCAGCAGCATTAGGGTCACCTAGGAACTTGTTAGAAATGCAAATTCTCAGCAGGGGTTCTAACCAGAACAAACCAGGCAGAAGCCCTGCTCCTAACCCCTCTAATGTCCTAATCACCCATATCTGGGGGCTCTTCTGCTGGTCCCCCTCCTCACTTCCCACAAAGGGCTGTTTCCACCGTTTCACCTACCGTGTACTCACACCTGGGATGCCTCCTGATACCTTGGGCCTTCTCATTTTCCATACCTGGGCTACCTCCTGGGCCTTCCCATGTGTTCTTGGCCTCACCTGGGCCTTCTCCTGAGCCCTCCTACCTCATTCACACTGAGGCTCTGTCTTCACCTAACCCGTCTCACCTCCTCTCTCTAACACAGGTGGGGACCCTCGTGACCCTGCCACACTCCTCAGCACCCACACCTGGGCTCTCCTGGCCACTACCTTCTCAGCCCGCCCACCTCCTCATTAGAGAGCCCTGGGCATCCTCCAGGCCACTCCCATGTCCTCCCCATACCTGGGCTGAATCCTGGCCCCTCCCACATGCTCAGTTCCCCTTCTTGAGCAGTATCTTAACCCTTCAGACTTTCTCTCTTCACATACATGGGCTTCTGACTCCATCCACATCCTCATTTACCCAAACTGGGCTGCTTCCTAAGCCCTCCCACCCCTCATTACCCACACTTTTGTGATATCCTGGCCCCACCCACAGGCTTAGTCTTCACAACTGTGCCTTCTCCTCACCCAGCCCAACTCCTTACCTGACCCTCCTTCTTCTTCAGTTCCTAACACTGGCCATTCCATGGCCCCTCAAGGCTCACAATTGCCCAATTCTAGGCCTTCTCCAACACTGCCCACGATCTCACAGCCCACTCAGGAAAAACCTTCCCACGTCCTCACTTCCCAAGTGCCATCGCCTTCTGATGCCTCCCATCTTCTCACTCCCAACATCTTGGCCACCTGTTGACCCCTCCAACCTCTTCATTACCCACACCTGGGCTACTACTACACCCTCCTGCCTCTTCACGTCTTGTACCTGGGCTGCCTCCTGACACCAACCATCTCCTCTATCCAACACCTGGGAGTCCTCCTTGTCACCAAACCTGCTTCCTTGTCAACTCTGCCCAATCTTCTGCCCATCCTCTCATTCCCCACCCTGGGCTTCCTCCTTATCCTTCCCTCTACCTCATTACCCTCACCTGGGCAAACACATGCACCCTCCCACCTCATTATGCCCTGCACCTGTGCCTCTTCAGCTCTCTTTCCTACACACTCCCCACACCTGAGCCTCCTCCTGGGCTCTCCCACTTACCTCACACACCCTCCTCACTTCCCAGGACTGAGTACCTCCTGACCCACCCACCTTATTACTCCAAGCTGGGTGTGTTTCTTGTCCACCTCACTCTTCACAACTGTGCGTCCACCTAACACCTGTGCCTCCCACCTCCTCATTTCTCACCCCTGAGGTTTATCATGGCGTCTCCCTATTTCCAAACCTGGGCTGCCTCCTAGTCCTACCCACCTCCTCACTGGCCACACCTGGGCTACCTCCTGGCCCATCACACCTCCTCACTCCATACACCTGGGCATATCTGGGCCTCTCACACCTTCTCATTCCCCACACCTGTTCTTCCTCCTGGCACCTCACACCTTCTCAGTCCTCACACCTGGGCTGCCTTCAGACCCCTCACACCCCCTCAGTCTGACACCTGGGATGCCTCCTGGCCCCGCATACCTCCCCGCTCCCCAAACCTGTGCTTCCTCCTAGCCCCTCACACCTCCTCTTTCCTCACACCTGTGCTGTCTCCTGGCCCTCACACCTCCTCAGTCCCCACACCTGGGCTGCCTCATGGGCCTTCCCACTTCCCACCTGACCACACCTGTGACTTCTACTGACACTTTCTGCCTCCTTCCTCTGCAGACATTTGCTGCCTCCTCAATGCTTCCAGCTCAGCAACCACACCTGGTCTTCAACTCACCCTTCCCACCTCCTCACTCCCTACACCTGTGCCTTCTACTGACCCACTTCCAACCTTAGTTCTGACACTCCAGCTTCTTCCACATTGACACACCTGTGCACTCACTGACCCCTCACGCCCCGTCATTACCACACCTGTGTCTTTTGTGGGCCATCCCTCCTCCTCCTCCACCCTCCTCACCCACCATTACTTTACCACCTCCTGACCCCTCCCACCTCATTACCACACCTGCTGCTGATCTACTGGCCCCTCCCTTTCTCTCCCATCCCGTACTGGGTCTGACCCCTCCCACCTCCTTACTCACCACACCAGTGCTGATCTGGACCAGTCCTGACTCCTTGGTAGCCACATCTGGGAGTTCTCCAGACCTCTTCCAGCTTATCAGCCCCCACAGCTTGTCTGCCTCTTCATCCCTCCCACCTCTCACCCCCCACAACTGGACTGTGTCCTCACCCTTCCCATCTCCTCTTTTTCCACCCCAGGGGTTTCTCCTGTAGACAGGCACTCACACAAATGTCTGTCCACGAAGGCCCATAGCAGCTCTACTGCTCCCATCAGTCCATAATGGACCCAACCCATATGTCCATCAACAGAGGATTGGTGAACAAAGCGTGGACCATCCACACAATGGAATACCACTGAGCCTTAGAGAGAATGAGAAACTGACACGTGCTACAATGGGAATGGACCTCAAAAACATGAAGCTAAGAAGCAAGGTACAAAAGGTCACTTGTTTCCATTTAGATAAGAAATTCAGGGCAGGGAAGTCCATAGGCACTGAGAGCCAGTCACTGATTGTCATGGGCACAGGGGAGGGTAAAGGGGGACTGCTTAACAGGTCCAGGGTTTCTGTTTGTGGTGATGACAGTGCTCTGAAGTAGGTACTGCTGATGGTTGAATAGGATTGTGGGGTACATAAAGCCACTATATCACACCCATTAAAACTAGAAAAACAAAACTTTATTTCATGAGAAATCTACCAGTTAAAATTGTAAAAACTATAATGTATAATGTGAGCTGTAACAACACAACAAATAAACCACACAAACACCCACGCAGCTGAAGGAAAGAAAGGATCTCCTTGTGAAGCTGAAGCTCCCTGGCTGGGGCTGAGGAGCTGTTGTGGAGTAGGTGTGGCGACTTGCTCGGACTCGGGTGCCGGGGCCAGCGCAGGAGAAGGAGGACACAGGGCTATGCTGAGCCCCAGTGTGGCTGCCGGAGCAGGATCAATACGTGCAGGAGGTCCTGCAGCTGGTTCTGGGGGAGGCCCGGGATAAAGATTCCACTTTCCAGCAGACTGTTCCTCAGGAGCCTGAGCTAGAACTAGACATGGACGACCTAGAGCTATATGAATGTCTGCTGTTTCTGAAGGAACAAAATCGACATCCACCGGTGGTCCGGGATTCAGTTCCGGAGGTGGCCCAGCAGAAGAATTCAGCTTTCCAATAGGCTCTTCCTCTGGTGCCTGGGACAGAGCTGTACACGGAGGACCTGGGGCTACACGAGGCCCAGGTGGTGATATAGGAGTAGGACCCACAACACCTGGTTGCCTGGGATCCAGGTCTACAGGTGGTTCAGGGTTAGAATGTGGTTTTCCAATAGGGTCTTCATCCAGGGCCTGGACCGGAGCTGGAGATGGAGGATCTGTGGGTACCCTGAGCTCCAATACTGCTACAGGCTTAGTATCGCAATCAGCTTGTGGTCCCGGACCGAGTTTTGGAGGTGGGCCAGGATAAGAATCCGAATTTCCCTCAGGCTCTTTGTCTGGATCCTGGTCCACAGCTGGAGGCAGAGGACAGGAGACCACATCTAGGTCTGCTGTTGCTGTCGGAATAGGACTGACATCACTTTGTGGTCTGGAAGCTTGTTCTGGAGGGGACCCAGGATAACAATCGAGCTTCCCAGTAGTCTCTTCATCTGGTGTCTGGGCCAGAACTGGAGATGGAGGACCTGGCACTACATGGAGCCTTGGTGCTGGTACAGAAGTAGGACTGACAACACTTGGTGTCCTAGGATCCAGTTCTGGAGGTGGTTCAGGAACAGAACCTGACTTTCCAGTGGGCTCTTCATCTGGCATCTGGACCGGAGCTGGCGATGGAGGACCTGTAGATACGCTGAGCTCTGGTATTGTTGCAGGTGCAGTACCACCATCAGCCTGTGGTCCACGACCAAATTCTGGAGGTGGCTCAGGAGAGGAAGCCAACTTCCCAGCAGGCTCTTCATCTGGAGCCAGAGCCAGACTCGGATCTAGAAAACCTTGTTCTACTTTGAACCTCTGTGTTGGTGCACAGTCAGGTGATCCTTGAGCCAATTTTCTAGATGGCCCAGGATAAGCACCCGACTTTCCAACAAGCTCTTCACCTAGTGGCTGGGCCAGAGTTGGAGACGGCAGACCTGTGGCTACACTGAGCCCCGGTGTTGGTGCAGGAGCAGGACCAACATCATTCAGTGGTCCGGGAGCCAGTTTTGGAGGTGGCCCAGGGTCAGGATCCAGCCCTCCATCATGATCTCCATTCACTGCCAGGGCTAGAACTGGTGATGGGAGAGATGGTGCTCTATGGCGCTCCGGTGTGGGTGCAGGAGCAGGAGCGACATCTGCAGGGGGTCCAGGAGCTGCTTCTGGAGGTGACCCAGGAAGACGATTCAGCCCTCCAGCAAGCTCTCCGTCTGGTGTGGGAGGTGGTGGTGGAAGATCTGGTGTTCTATGCAGCTTCTGTGATGCTTCAGGAGTAGGATCTATCTCAGAAGATAGTTCTCGATTCTCTCCTAGAGGTGACCCGGGAAAACAACCCAGCTCTCCAGCACATTCTCTGTCTGCTGACAGATCTGGTGATGGAGGACCTGATGTTCTGTCGAGCTCCAGTGTTGGTGTTGGAGGAGGAGGTCGCCCTAGAGTAGCTTCTGGACATGGCCCTAGGTCCTGAGCTGCTTTTAGACCCAATGCCAGCCCTGATGGGAGAGGTACAAGAGGAGAAACACTCAACAACATGGCTGCCTTTCCTCCTGCCGTTCCAATGACAGAAAACATCCCACAGCCTTGAAGAGAAGACCAGGGTCCAGATTTCCACCCCAGGAAGACTTCCCAGACTGAGGTCCACCAGAGGAGAGTCTGAGGCTAATCTAAGCACAAGCCCAACCCTACCTCTGTGGGTCCTCCCTGTGGGACCAGCCCCATGTCCCCTCACAAGCTCACATGCAGGCATACTCAGTTTTCCTCACCCTCTGGTTCTGCCTCACTGGGCTCCAGAGGATCCAGCTGGGCACAGAGAAGATGGGCATGGCGCTCCAGGACTGAGCCTGGCATGTTCACCTGCACGTACTCCACCAGGAGCTTCAGGCAGGAGAAGTGTGGGGGTTGGTCAAAGTCTTCGGGGTATTCATCCATCCAGGTTTTCAGGATGAAAGAGATGGCGCTGGGGATGGATGGTGAAGAACAGGTCAGAGGCCTGGCCTTTCCCACTACACTGCCATCCCACGGCACCCATGTAAGGGGCTGGCTTCCTCTGTCTGTCCCGGTCCTTCCAAACCCCAGCCCCAGCCTGCACCGTGCCCTCTGGCTATCCTGGCAGTGTCAGGCCTGGTCACTGAGCAGGGGAATAGTGCAGAGCCTTGGTCACAGAGACATCCCTATGAATGGTGTGACCAACTCTCTCTCCTCTGGAAGCCTGAATTATGTCCCTGTCCGTTCCCTGGCTCCCTTCCCAATGGACAGTAAATCCCTGAGGGCAGGAAGGCGTGTGTCTGCATGTTCATCTCACAGCCTGGCACACACACAGGAATCTCTGAGCCTGAGGACACAGAGTCTGTCCCCTGTCCCAGCCTGCCTAGGCCCTGAGGCCCCTCCACGTGGAGAATGGGTACCAGCCTGCTGCCTGGGCCTCTGCATGCACATGAGGGTCTCCTCGCCCACGTTTACTGTTCTCCCAGGGACAGACACCCCACATGCAACTGAGCCTCCATGACAAGATTACAGCATTGGGGGGCTGGTTTTTCCCCCTCTGTCTCATTGGGCTCAAAATTGTGAGGGAACAACCACAGCTGGAAGGGGATTATGGCAGGGGCGGGGAGAGGGTCTTCTCAAGGGGCACAGTGAGTCCCTTGCCTCATCTCTGCTTCCCAGTGTGCCCGGGGTCCACCTCCAGCTCTGTGGGACTGCTTTGCTCCTACAGGCGGTGCCCCTGAACTCATTTCTCCATAGGGATCAAGGTGTGTGAGTCCCAGGGCATGCCCAGCCCCAGTCCTGACACAAGCCCCCTAAAATCCCCAGGCTTCCTTGGAGACACAAAACCCTCTTTCTCCACCCAATGTCCACTCACTCTTTCTGCTGGTCCTGGGGTCCGCCGGCCCCGGCTGAATGGGGGCAGTTGTATTCATACCTAGAGAAGGCACGAAGGCATCACATCTAATGCACGGTGGACACTACCTGCTCCTCATGTCTTCCCATGTCTTCCCCTGTCTGACTCCTGACTGTGACGGAGGCCCAGAAGGGCACGGCTCCCTGTCTGCTTTGTTCACTGAATGATGCTGAGTGTCTAGAACACTGTCTGAAACAGTAGGGCCTTCATAGATAATTGTTGAGTAAATGAACTTTAGGAGCACCTTCCCCAATATCTGAGTATCCTGGGCCCCTCTCTCAGCCACCAGGGATTCTTGTTCTGGCTACACCAAAAACAAAGCACCACTAGATGGAATCTCAACTCCCCCTTTTCAAATGAGGAACAGGTTTGCTGAAGGGCCTGCACTCAGTGAGGGGTGAGGCAGACAGCTTCTTCTTGAAAGAGAAAAACAATAAATGTGAACATCCCAGCCCCTGCAGCAGCCTTTACCCTAGAGCTGGGCTCCAGGGGTTGGTCTCTAGTGGCACACTGTTTAAAGAGCTTGGCTGCTAACCAAAAGCACAACAGTTTGAATCCAGCTACTCCTTGGAAACCCTATGGGGCAGATCTACTCTGTCTTCTAAGGTCGGTAAGAGTCAGAATTGACTCCATGGCAATCAGTTTGGCTTTGGTCGGGCTCTGGGTACATAGTTGCCATGGCTTGTCCCAGGTGATACTGACAGTAAGGTCAAGCAGGCTGATCCTCTACCAGCCCACTTTTCAGAGGAGCACTCTGAGGCACAGAGATGTGAGTGACTTTCCCCAGACTCATAGCTGGTAGGGGTTGACTTCCCACGGGTCTGTGAAGGGAGGGGTGCTCACCTTTGGAACAACAGATCCAGGACCTGCTGGGTGGTGGCGAAGCTTCTGTAATGTCCCAGAAAGAAGTTGATATAGGACAAGTCACCATCCACAAAGGCGGGCACCAGGTGCTCCCCCAGCTTCTCCAGTGAGCCAGCCTTGACGATTCTCACCACGCGGGTCTCATCCAGGTCCTGGTCCGGCCCACAGGTACACTGGGGTGAGATAAAGGTGCGACATAATGTCAGAGGCACCCCGTGAACCACCAGTAGGGTTGGAGTCCCAGACCTCTGTGGCCTGTGGCAGGAGGTGGGACACGAGTGTCCCCAACAGGAAACGGGAGATAGGGATTATTACACATATCAGAAAGCTCAAGTTATTTTCTTCATAACATTACCTCCCTCTAGTAAGAGTGGAGCCATGGTGGCACATTAGCTGTAGAGATCGTGGCTGCTAAGCAAACAATTAGCAGTTTGACCCCACCAGCCACTCCTTGGAAACCCCATGGGGCAGGTCTAGTATGTCCTATAGGGTCCCTATGAGTCAGCACGGTCTCGATGACAAGTTTGGTTTGGTTGGGTTGGATATCAAGATTAGTATCCTGTGAGTCCTCACAAATCACCCTGTTGTAGAGGTAAGAAAACACAGCTTAGCCATGTCCAGTGTCTGTTCAAAGTCACGGATAGGAGCCCAGAACCTTCTGACGCTAAGGCTCCGTGATGTTCCCCGTGTGCAGCATGAGGCCTGATCTACTCCTGACTCAGAGGGGAAGGTCTGGTGCGAGCTCACTCCGTCCCCAGCTGGAGACAGTGCCCAGAGCAGACACATCCATGAGACCCCCACTGAATGCAAAGCAAGACAGGGATTTTCCTTTCTGTACATAAAAGGGGGTTTTGAGGAGCTAAAGCTATGGTGGTCCCAGATCCAGCCAAAGGTGATTGCCTGGATATCTCTGGGGTGGGATTAAGGCCCCTATAGGAACATGGATCTGAACAGATGCCTTGGGGGGGGCAAATGCAAATGACCAGGAGAAGGTTAAGAGGTGGCTCAGCTTCTAAGGGCCAACAGCCCCTCAAAGCCACCCTGGGGTTCCAGTGGCCAATGTGACAGCAGATTGGCAAAAATGGAACAGGATGGATGCAGGGACACAGGCAGGGTCACAGACTGCTGGGCCACCTGACTGTCACAGTGGTTTTGGGAAGTCTGGCTCTAGGGATCTCAAGTTGGAATGGGCACATCCTTGGCCCCAGCATACCACCCCGGGAGTCTGTCCTGGGCGGCTCAGTGTATGAGGACACACGTGAGGTTCCTGTAGCCCCGCTGTGGGTCAGTGCGTGAGGACACTCCTGAGGTTCCCACTGCTCTTCTGTGGGTCAGTGTGTGAGGGCACACATGAGGTTCCCGCAGCCCAGCGGTGGGTCAGTGTGTGAGGACACATGTGAGGTTCTTGCAGCCCTGCGGTGGGTCAGTGTATGCGGACACACGTGAGATTCCTGCAGCTCTGCTGAAAGGACAGCAGGAGGTATCAGTCAAGGACCAGCAGCCATGAGAGGCTCAGTCACTGTGGGAATCGCCCTCCCTTCTAGAACGGTCTTCAGCCGAGTCAGCACATAGCTCCTAAGCTGGAAGGGTCATGGTGATATGTTCCCTGAGATTGCAGGTTGCAGAAAAATGTGCATCACAGCCTGAGCCCTGTGCTTTTGGGTAAAAGTAGCCTGGCCACCATGAGGATGTATGTGTGAGGTTGGGAGAAGGTGTGGAAGGACAGTCCAGCCAACTACTGCCCGGCCCTGGGGCTGAGAGTGAAACACGGAAACAGGAACAACATGCAAAAAGATGCCTGGCCTGATGTGTAGTGAAAAGAGTAGAAAAGCCTCCTTTCTGACATTCCTGCAAATAGGGAAAGAGTGGCTGTACCTGGCCAAACTGGGCAGGGCAGTTGGGGGAGGAGGTATAAAAGGAGAATTTTGGCGGATTTCTTTGGGAGGGAGCCCTGGCCCTTGAGAGAGACAGCCCTGGGAGGGAGCTAGGGATCTCGAAGTAGTGTTTGGTCCCTGTGTCCTCTCTGGCCATCTCAGGGCCCTGGGTGGGGACGCTGCCCCTGCACACACTCACCCAGAGAATGCGCCAGCCCTTCCTGGCCCCTTTCTTGAGGTAGACGGGGTAGACCAGGCCGTCCTCCTTCTCCTCCCGGATCTCCTCTGGGGGCTTCTGCAGAGACAGTGCCTGGCAGCGGCCCAGGAGGCATTAAGGGCTGTTCCAAGCCTCCTCCTTCTCTCTCTGCTCCTTCAGACCCTTCTACCCCTGGACCTCCGAGGAGCCCGTAGTTCCTCGTCCACACCACATATAGGAAGGTCCAGCTAGAGGCTACACCATGCAGGCCCAGCCACGTCCACTGACCAGGGCCACCCTGTGCTCTGCAGCTCATCTCCACCTCCCACCTTCCAGGGAGGAGCAGAGCTTGCAGGGGCAGGAGGGGGCTCAGGGCAGGGGTACAGATAGGGACCTCTGAGTAGTACACCAGGATCTAGGAAGAGCTGAGCCAGCACAAGGTCAGCAATGGGCAGTCAATGCCTACAGGTAGGACTGTGGGGTGACTGCCCCACACAGGGTGAGCTGGAGCTCAGAGAAGCCCCAGGTGAGTGTGCTGACTCAGCCTGTGGCCCCCTGACCATCCCTCCCTAAAGGCCTGGTGGGAACTATGACCCCTGGGAGAGACATAGATCCCAACGTCCTATGTGATCAGGCTGTTGGGGACAGGGACATGAAGCAGGTCTCCACCTAAGCCGCCCTCAGCCCCCCGTCTCCAAGGCACCCAACCTAATGGACTATTCCCACCCACCACCCTATTCCCGGTCAGTGCGGGGCTCCGCAGTGGGATCACAGTGGTGGCCTGGCCTGGCCTGGATTGGCACTCTGGGCCACCCTGTGTTACCTTTGGCTTCTTTCTGGTAAATGGCCAGAGCCTTCGGGGATGGGGGATGAGACAATGTCTCAGCCTCCGTGAAAGGGTCGAACTCCTGGATTTCTCAAGGTTCGATACAAGGCAATACGAGCGACAACAAGAAAACATGTTCCTCATTCGAGTGTCTCCACTCAAGTGAGCTAGGGAGGGACTGTCTCTAGAATGTGGGTCCCTGGTTACCAGGGTTCCAAGTTCTATGTAGTCCATCACCAAGGAAGTGAGGTCATATCCTGGGTCCCCTGACCTGGGCCCAACCTCAGATAAGATCTCCCCAAAATTCCTTCTGGGTTGCTCAGTGCTCACCTCTCCCCATGCCATCTCCATAACTGTTCACAGAGACACCAACACAGCCCCCTACAGAACCTAGGGTAGGCCTGGGTGCAGCCAGGGCCCCAGCTGTGAGCAGACACAGCTCGTCCCTCTTAACAAGTTTGTGACCCTGCACAAATCTTTCTGCTTCTCAAAGCCTCCTCAGTCTCCGCATCCCACAATGGGGATCATTCTAGCATCTTCTTCCTAGGGAAGTCAGCAGGTGGATGTGAGATACCACCTATAAACCCGTGAGCTGGTGTCACGTGTAGCTAATGCACAAACTCAGAGACGGGAGAATTCCAAGCAGGGGTGGAAAGCCGCATGGCGTACACCTCAAGACAGAGCTGGGTTCTGGTGGTGTGAGCCTGGGAAAGTCACTTCACCTCTTGGCCTGGTTTTCCTGTCTGCCCCAGCAGGGGTTGGAATTAAGCAAACATCAGATATTGCTACCCTCTGCATAAAAGCCTCCAATAACCTCCCTTATTTAGAATCTGACCCAGGACCTCATCATGGACTAGGGGGTGAGGAGCCTGCATAACGGCCCCCAACAATCCCTCTTCCAGGTCTCAACATCTTCTGCGACCCTCCTCCCTAGTGTGGGCTGGACTCAGGGACTCACGTCTCAACAATATAGTTGTGGTTGTAAGGTGCCTTGGAGTCAATTTCAACTGATATTGACCCCATTAGGGACAACGCCTCCTGGATCTCTCTTCTGCTTCCTGTCTGCCGTCTATCTCTTCTCTCTCTTTCTCACTCTCGGTCATAGCCCACTCTTTTCCCTGGAGAGCAGCTGTGATGTATGGACTGCCCTATGATGCCCATGGGAAAATGACCCAAAGTGCCCTCATCAACAGAGAGGAACTGGGACCCCAGTCCTGCAGCTCACAAGAAAGACTCCTGTGCACAACACAGAGTGAGCACGGAGTGGATCCTCCCCCATCCAGCCTCAGCTGAGACCACAGACCCAGCCTCCTGAGAGAACGTGGGGCAGAGTGGCCAGATGAGCCGCACTGTATTTCTGGTCCACGGAACCTGTTAGATCTTCAGATGGTTTTTGTGAGCTGCTAAGATTTGGGGTGATGTTGTCACAGAGGAGGAGACAGCTCCTCCAGCCTACCAGGTCCTGGGACCTGGACCTGCCCTCTTCCTTCTTTCCTCTCCTCCCCAGCTCCCTCCAGCCACTATGGCAGCTTTCCAACCCCCTCTCTGGGCAAACTCAATCTGCCTCCCAGTCTCTGCACCAGCCGTGCCTTCTCCTTGGCACACTTTCCCCTGACTCCGGCAGGGCTGCCCCTCCTGTCATTTTGCTCACACATAAATGTCACCTCAGTGAGGCCTCTGGACCCCCACCCAGTGGCCCAGCCCTCTCTCACTGGCTGTACCCTGCTTTATTTCCTCAATGGAAGATGCTCTTTTCTCTCCATGTATCTGTCTTCATGCTCTTGTCCCTCTCCCCTCCACTGTGCGCTAGCACTGCAGCCCCAGGCAAGAAACCTCACATCCCCCACCTGTGTTCAGGTGTCCTGGAGGCAGTAGCTCTCCTGGGCCCCAGGAGGCACCACTGGCAGGCCCCGGTGGCCGACATCAGCACTGTATCCCCAAGCTGGTAACCTCATTACAGAACACCTTTGTTCAAGTGTCCTGGAGGCAGCAGCTCTCCTGTGTCCCAGGGGTGCAGGATCAGGACCTGCAGGTCCACGGGGAGTGTGGGGTAGCTCAGGAGACTCCCTACCCCCTCTTGGCCTCCACAGGCCCTGGGGTATCCAGCTCACTCAGGAGGCACCTTCCCCACATTCATGGCAAAGACCCCACTTCCTCAGGAGGACCCTGAGGTTCCACCAAGGACTGGACCTGGCCACATGGTCCATGGCTCTGCCTTGCCCTGCCCTGCCCTGCCCTGCCCTGCCCTGCCCTGCCCTGCCCTGCCCTGCCCTGCCCTGCCCTCCCCTGCCCTGCTCTGCCCCACTCCAGATTCCCAGTCCCTACACCCCAGTGCTCTTGCTGGGGGAATACTCAATTCCAGGAAGTAGAAAGCATTTTCCTAGGACCTCAGAGCACAGTGGGTCTAGCAGACACTTCTCTGAGCCTTGGAATCCTGGGGCCCACCCACTCTAAGCACCTGAATGTGCAGAGAAGGAAACTGAGACCTTCTGTCCTGTAGCCCCCACCACTCAGGAAGGGGCTCATCCTAGGTAAGGTCCAGGGACCCAGAGCAGTGACCGCAGGACCAGGCCTTGTCCACTCTGTGTTGTCGTGGGGATGGGTGGCCCTGGCAGACCCTGGGGAACCGTGGCATCCCTCCCCTTCATCTGGCGACTTCCAAGCCTATCTTGTAGGCCGTGGGCATGTGGCTAGGAAACTGGTGGCCCCTGTCCCAAGACACACCTGTCTCCACCCTCTCTCTTCTTTCCAGGGGGTCACCTCCTCGATGTCCTCTTCTCTTCTGACCCCACCTGCATGGCCCCACCTGTAAAGTCACTGTGTGCCGCTGTGTGCGTGTATACTCTCACGCCTATGTGCACAATGGGAGGGCGTACCCGGGGTTCCCCACATTTCGCAGGTCTCCTTCTCAAAGCCAACCCCATGAGAGGGGCTGAGTCCTGCCTAGGGGGGCGGAACCTTCCTTATCCTGTGGACTCTGCCCACTTGTGTGTCCTGGGCCGTCCCTGCCTTTCTCTTGGACTCAGTTTCCCAATTGTGCACTGAGGGATTGGACGGGGAAGTGCTTCGGTGATCACTCAGGGAGGACGCCGGCCAGGACTCCACGCTCGGGTGGACGTGGGTGGCAGCTCAGGGTGAGCACAGCACACAGCCTGTTTAGTGTGAGGGATGCATGTGGACACTGCCCAGGGCAGCCAGGCCAATGTGCAAGGCCCAGGGCTAATAGGGCCTCTGTGGCCTGTGGCAGCATGTATATGTGACCCTCCTCCCCTTCCTGCAGGCACGAGATGCTCTGTTCATTGGTGGGGGGGGTGCCACACAGTCCCACCCTCACCTCTACCCCCTTTCTGTCCCTCCCTCCCCCCGCCACATGGGAGCTTAGTGTCCTGGGATCATTGTACCCAGGAGTGTCACAGGACACTGGGCCAGGTGGATGTGGAGAGCGTGCGGACCTGTGAGACACGGAGTATCCCCACCGCCCAGGTCTGCTCTCTGGAGCAGCATCAGGAGTCCTGCCCTGATATTCCCCACCTCCTGCCTGGGCCTCACCTCTCAGTCCCCCTGAGCCCCTCCCTGGACCAGAAATAGGCACCGAAGTGCTCCTGGGGCCACGCTGTCATTGTCAAAGGCAGACTGGAGCAGCTCAATCTCAGGATTACCTCTAGTCCTGGGCCACAGGGAGGACAGGGTGCTGAGAGCCTGGGTGGGGTGCTGGGTGGGTCAGGGTCCAGGAGCTGGATCTGGGCTCCTATGGGAGGACCACCACCACTCCCATATAGGGCCTGCCTGCTCTCAGAGCTGGGGGCAAATAGCCCCTCCTCCAGGAAGTTCTCCTGGATTCCACTCTCATCCCCACCTCCAGTGAGGCAGGTCTCCCCTTCTCCGTGCATCAACCCTCCCCAGGATTCTAAGAGGAAAGGTCCGTCCCTGGGATGGGGTCCTTTTCCCACCATACTCCCTCAAACAGCAGCAAAGCTGGGCACCTTCCTTCTCTTCTACAAGTTGATCATTCTCCCTGGAGAGCCGGCCCCACGTCCCTCAGAGAAGGTCCTCTGGGCCATAACAGCCCCCACCCCTCTCATGCTGCACTACCACGGGATCCCACCAGGGGGCAGCTCACATACACACCTGGACTTAAACAGAGGTGGCTGGCTGGGAGTCAGGGCAAAGGGACCTGCTTCTTCACACGCTGCCGACATCTCTGAATTTAATAACATCCTATGGGATCGGGCACAAAATGACTGTTCTACAAATCGTAGGCAGCCTCCCAGGGCCAGCTCCAGCTCCTCTTTCTACAGTGGCTTTCTCTGCTAAAGTCCTGTGTCACTGGTCCTTGGAGAAGAGTAACTTCACCTCTCATCCTGAAACAACTTCGTTTGTTTCTTCTTTGTTTTGAATTACAAGGGTAGGAAATCTGGACCCGAGAATCTCTAAGGTTGCTTGCAGCTGTAAAATCCTGTATCTGTGGGATGAGGCACCTTTCAGAATGTCCTACCCTGATTTCTGCGGAACTAGCATAGAGGCTATAAGGAGCCCTGGTGGTGTAGTGGTTCAAGTGCTCGGCTGCTAACCAAAAGGTCAGAGGTTCAAACCCCAAGCCGCTCCGGGGCAGAAAGATGTGGAGGTCTGCTTCTTGGAAACCCTCTGGGGCACTTCTACTCTGTCCTATACGGTCACGTTGAGTCAGAACTGACACAGCAGCAATGGGCTATGGGTAGCACTGGCAACGGCTTCACTTCCAAAGGAAATGTTGAGCTTGTGGCCTCTCACTGCTTTTGGACGAGAACTCCCTCACCCCACGCTGTTCCCTGGTCCTTGGGTGGCACAATCTGCACTGACTTCTAACCAAAAGGTTGGCAGTTTGAACCCAACCAGTAGCACCTCAGAAGAAAGGGCTGGCGATCTCCTTCCGTCCAGATGGCAACCAAGAAAACCCCGTGGAGCACAGTTCTAATGTCCCCAAGTGTGAAGGAACGACCAATATGGGGCTGTGGCTGTTTGGTGTTCGCTGCTGCTGACTCAGCCCCCGGCTCATGATGACCCCATGCACACTGGAACAAAACGCTGCCTGATCCTGGGCCACTCCCATGGACAGTTTCAGATTGGATTGTTTGATCCATAGGTTTTCATTGGCCGATTTTCAGAAGTAGGTCGCCAGGCCTTTCTTCCTAGTCTGGCTTAGTCTGGAAGCTCTGCTGAAAGCTGTTCAGCATCACAGCAACATGAGTCATGGCTCCATGTGAGGTGGATTGGCTGAAAATTGAACCCGAGTCTCCTCATGGAAGACGAGAAGTCTACCACTGAACAACCTCAACCCCCAAGATAGGATAGTTATAAATATAAGAAAATGCAAATATAGAGCCTTAACTAAAAACAAAAAAATGCCCAAAGCTTCCCAGAGCCAAATGATGCCTACTTTTTGCTTGAAATTCAGGAAGCTCTTAGAAAGCAACCAAGATTGCTGGTCACCATATGACCCAGAAATCCCACTCCTGACTATAGACCCAGAGAACATGAAATCAGGGACTCAAACAGATATTTGTACATGAATGTTCACTGCAGTGTTATTCACAAGAGTGCAACGGTGGCAACAACCCACCGTTGGAAACCGACAAATGAATGGATAGACAAAATATAGTCTATCCAATCAATGGAATATTACTTATCTATAAAGAGAAAGGAATTCCTGATACATGCCACAATATGATGAACCTTGATACATGCTAAGCGAAATAAGTCAGATTCAAAAGGACAAATAATATATCATCCCACTTATATGACATGTCTGAATGAGGCAAATGCATTGTTGTTGTCACCAGACACCTTCGAGTTGATTCCAACTCATTCTGACCCCATGGGACACAGTAGACCTGCCCCAGGTTTTTTAGGGTGTAATCTTTATGGGAGCATATCACCAGGTTGTTTCTGCAGCAGAACAGCTGGTGGGTTTGAAATGACAACCCTTGGGTGAGCAGCCGAGCACTGAACCACTGTGCCACCAGAGCTCCCTAGGCAAATGCATAGAGATCAGAATGTATGACTGGTGGCCAGGGACTGAGGGGAGGGAGAAATGAGGAGTGGTGCCTGAAGGGGCTCTGGGTTCCATTTGCAGTGATAAAAAATTTCTAGAGATGGAGAGTGGTCATGGTCACAAAGCATAGTGAATGTCATTAATGTCTCTGGATTGTACTAAAAATGTTAAATAAAGATAAGAACTCAAGAGGCAGGGTGAAGTAGGCAAGTTAGTCACAATGTTCCACCGAACCCTCTTGCAACAGAGACCCAGAAAAACAAGCGAATCGATTATATATATGCCAATCTACAAACCCTGAGCATCAAACGCAGATTAAGGAATCAGTATGAGCAAGGAGGGACAGTGAGACAGTGCAGAAGCAGTGACGAGCTGCCGAGTCCGCGCAGGGCCTCAGCTCCAATTCTTTGGCACCAAACTTGGGTGTGATGGTGGTGGGGCTGATTTTCGTTTCCTGAGACAGGGCAGCATCAGTGAAAGAAGGCAAGCAAAGTGGCACACCCCTAACTCTTGGCGTGTCTACAACTGGGCTGGTCGCAGCATTTAGGAAGTGGCTGCTTCAGTGAAAGAAGGCAAACAAAGTGCCGGTACCCTGACACCCTGGTGTGACAGCCACGGGACAGGCCGTGGAGTTCAGGACTAAGCCAATTCAGGAAAAGAAGGCAAGTAAGGGACAAACCCTAACACCCTGGGGCAATCTCTGTGGGGACCCAACCAGAACCCACAGGCTACACATACCTCTGGTATCTTAGATAAAACAGTACTCTCGACACAACATAAGTGATTTTGTCTCATTTACTACTTGGATCTAGTAGCTCCATCTTTACAAAGTACTCTCTCTTGTCTACCTGATCCCTCCCCTATCTGCTCCACCCAGCTTCATTAACAGTTGATTTCTCTGGACCAGAAATAGAACCTGCTGCGCTCTCTCTGAGCCATTCTCCTGGTCTGGGATCAGAAAAAAAATGAACAAATGGTGGAAAAATACTTTCCCAACTCCCCTAATCTGGAAGTTCAGAGCAGGAGTGGCTCCAGTCCAGGCATGAGCGATCCACTGATTTTGGCTTTCACCCCTACATGGAAGCAGGTGGCTATTATAATGCAAAGGCAAATCTGTTTGAGGTCTGAGTGTAATTGTTTCATTTGTGTGGTCCAGAGGCAGGTTTTGAAGGTTTGATACCACTCTGCCTATTAAACAGGGCCCTCCCCTGCCCAGAGTAGGGACCTGAGGGCTCGAGGCTCCATCCACACCACATAGTCACACACGAAAGTGGTCCGAGGTTAGTGGTGCCCACCAGTCTTTACAGGTATCAGCATTGGGTGCCTAAGGTACAGCTGCAAAGGCCACCCACCAGAGCGCTCTAGACAACAGAGACACTTCTTCCTCACTGACACTTGGGGGAAGGCTGTCAGCACCCTGCCTTCCACAGAGTGTGAATTCCTGCCGCTACCAGAAACCAGTGCATACAACCATCACCACTACTCCTCTAAGATAGTAGGTGAGAGCCTATAACACACCCTAGGTGACTGACTAGCAGAACACCTGAGCTGATTCCATTCAAGAATAGTGAATGGACTCCTAGGCTCATACACCTGGTAACACCTCTAACCATCTGGTAAGAGGACATTTATGCTTCAAAGGCTCCAATAATCAAGTCAGCTCACTCTAGTAGCCTAAAATTCAAAACAAAACAAAGCAAGAAGCTAGGACTCAGTGAGCAAACATAAAATAAATTATTACAACAACTTATAGATGGCTAGGAGACAGCAGTTGATATCAAATCACATAGAGAAGCAGACCATGACTGCTTCAATGAACTCCCAAAACAGAGAAGCAAGGACTCTTCTGGATGAAGAAGCATTCCTGGAATTGCCAGGTGTTGAACACAGAAGACTAATACACAGAACCGTTCACGACATCAGGAACGAGATCAGGCCATACACAGAAAAAGCCAAGGAACACATAGATAAAGCAGTTGATGAAATGAAAGATTATTCAAGAACATAATGAAGAATCTAGTAAGCTGCAAGAATCCAAAGAAAGACAGCATTCAGAAATACAGAAGATTAACAATAAAATTACAGAATAAGACAACTGAATAAAAAGTCAGAGGAACAGAATAAAGGAACTGAAATACACAATCAGGGAGATGGAGGATAAGACACTTGGCATCAATATATTTGAAGAAAAATCAGATAAAAGAATTTTAAAAAATGAAGAAAACTTAAGAATCATGTGGGACTCAACCAAAAACAATAACGTGTGAGTGATTGGAATGCCAGAACAGGGAGGGATAACAGAAAATACAGAGAGAATTGTTGAAGCTTTGTTGCCAGAAAACTTACCTGACATTGCGAAAGACGAAAGGATGTCTATCTAAGATGCTCATTGAACCCCCTACAAGGTAGATCCCAAAAGAAAGTCACCAAGACATATTCTCATCAAACTTGCCAAAAAGTAAGAGAAAGACAACACTTTAAGAGCAACCAGGGATAAACAAAAAGTCACCTCCAAAGCAGAATCAATAAGAATCACTTTGGATTCTAGTCGGAAGGAACCATGCAGGCAGGAAGACAACGGGATGGCATGTATAGAGTGTTAAAGGAAAAAACTGCCAGCCAAGAACCAGATATACAGCCAAACTGTCTCTCAAATATGGAGGGTAAAGTAAGACATTTAGACATAAACAGAAGCTTAGAGAATTTCCCAAAACCAAAACAAACCCACAAGAAATACTAAAGGGAATTCTCTGGTTAGGAAATCAATAATATCAGATGTCAGCACAAAGCTAGAACACAGAACAGAGAAACCAGATATCAACTCAGATTGGGAAATCCCAAAAATAAAAGAAAATTTAAAAAAATGCTCCAAACAAGAAATCGATGTCATTATGTAAAAGATGACTATAATCAATGAAGAGGGAAGGAATAAAGGAGGCATAGATCCTCCATATGGAGAGGAAATCAGGGCGAAATAGGGAGATACAAGCTAGGTTTAAACTTAGAAAAATAGGGGTAAATATTAAGGTAAAAACAAAAAAAGACAAACAATCCCTCACTTCAAAATGAAAAACAACATAAAGACTCAGCAAAAACAAATTCAACTACAATGAAAAAGAGGAAGACACAATTTACAAAGAAAAACTCCTCAGCACAAATATTAAGTGGAAAAATAAAACTGTCAACAACACACACAAAAAGGCATTCAAATGACAGCACTAAACTCATACCTAACTAGAATCGTGCTGTATATAAACGGACTCAATGCACCAATAAAGAGACAGAGAGTTGCAGAATGGGTAAAAAAATGTGATCCGGGTATACGCTGCCTACAAGAGACACACTTTAGACCTAGAGACAAGAACAAACGAAAACTCAAAGGATGGGAAATATATATATATATCAAGCAAACAACAATCAAAAAAGAACAGGAGTGGCAATTTTAATTTCTGACAAAATTGACTTTAAAGTTAAATCCACCACAAAGGATAAGGAAGGACACTACATAACGATTAAAGGAGCAATATACCAGGAGGTTATAACCATGTTAAATATTTATGCACACAATGACAGGGCTGCAAGATACATAAAACAAACTCTAACAAAAATGAAAAGTGAGATAGACAGCTCCACAATTATAGTAGGAGACTTCAACACACCACTTTCGGTGAAGGACAGGGCATCCAGAAAGAAGCTCAATAAAGACACGGAAGATCTAAATGCCACAATCAGTCAGCTTAACCTCATAGACATATACAGAACACTTTACCCAACAAGCAAGTATACTTTCTTTTCTAGTGCACATGGAACATTCTCTAGAGTAGACCACATATTAGGTCATAAAGCAAGTGTTAACAGAAACCAAAACATCGTAATATTGCAAAGCATCTTCTCTGACCATAAGGCCATAAAAGAAGAAATCAATAACAGGAAAAGCAGGGAAAAGAAACCAAACACTGGAAAACTGAACAATACACTACTCAAAAAACACTGGGTTATAGAAGACATTAAGGATGAAACAAACAAATTCATAGAATCCAATGACAATGAAAACACTTCCTATCCGAACCTTTAGGTCAGAGTGAAAGCAGTGCTTGGAGGTCAATTTATATCAATAAACACTCACATACAATAAGAAGAAAGGGCCCCAATCAAAGAACTATCCCTACAACTTGAACAAATACAAAGAGAGCAACAAAAGAAACCTTCAGGCACAAGAAGAAAGCAAAGAATAAATATTAGAGTAGAATTAAATGAAATAGAGAAAACAAAAACAATTGAAAGATAACAGACCGAAAGCTCATTCTGTGGTGAAAAAATTAACAGAATCGAGGAACCATTGGCCAGAAAAAAGAAAAACAGGAGAGGAAGCAAATAACCCAAAGAAGAAAGGAGATGTGCAATATCACAACAGATCCAAATGAAATGAAAAGAATCATATCAGACTACTATGAAAAATTGTATTCTAACAAATTTGAAAAGTGAGAAGAAATGGATGAATTCCTAGAAACACACTACCTGCCTAAAGTAACACAGACAGAGCCAGAACAACTAAACAGACCCATAACAAAAGAAGAGATTGAAAAGGTAGTCAAAAAACTCCCAACAAAAAAAGTCCTGGCCCTGACAGCTTCACTGCAGAGTTCTACCAAACTTTCAGAGAAGAGTTAACACCACTACTACTAAAGGTATTTCAGAGTGTAGAGAAGGACGGAATACTCCCAAACTCATTCTATGAAGCCACCATATTCCTGACACCGAAACCAGGTAAAGACATCACGACAAAAGAAAATTACAGACCTATATACCTCATGAACTTAGATGCAAAAATCCTTCACAAAATTCTAGCCAATAGACTCCAACAAGATATCAAAAAAATAATTCACCGTGACCAAATGGGATTCGTACCAGGTACGCAGGGATGGTTCCACGTTAGAAAAACACTTAATGTAATCCATCAGATAAATAAAAGACAAGAATCACATGATTTCATCTATTGATGCACAAAAGGCATTTGATGAAATTCATTACCCATTCATGAGAAAAACTCTCAGCAAAATAGGAATAGAAGAAAAATTCCTCAACATAATAATGGGCATTTATACAAAGCCAACAGCCAACACCATCCTAAATGGAGACACTCTGAAATCATTCCACTTGAGAACAGGAAGCAGACAAGGATGCCCTGTATTACCACTCTTATGCAGCATTGTGCTGGAGGCCCTAGCCAGAGCAACTATGTTAGATAAAGAAACAAGGGGCATCCAGATTGGTAAGGAAGAAGTAAAAGTATCTCTATTTTCAGATGACGTGATCTATACAGAGAAAACGCTGAAGAATCCTCGAGGAAGCTACTGAAATTAATAGAAGAATTCTGCAGAGTATAAGGATACAAGCTAAACACACAAAAATCAGCCGGATTCCTCTATGCCAACAAAAAGGACATCGAGGAGGAAATCACCAAATCAATGCCATTTATAATAACCCTGAAAGAGATAAAATATGTAGACATAAACCTTAGCAGAGACATAAAAGACCTATACGAAGAAAACTACAAGAGACTACTGCAAGAAAACAAAAAAGAGACCTACATAAGTGGGAAAATATACCTTGCTCATGGATAGGAAGACTTTACATTGTAAACACGTCTATTCTGCCAATAGCCATGTATGGATACAATGCGATTCTGATCCAAATTCTAACGACATTTTTTAATGAGATGGAGAAACAAATCACCAACTTCATATGGATGGCAATGAGGCCCCAGAGAAGTAAAGCATTACTGAAAAAGAAGAACAAAGTGGGAGGCCTCACTCTACCTGATTTTAGATCCTATTATACCACCACAGTAGTCAAAACAGCCTGGTACTGGTACAACAACAGATATATAGACTGATGGAACAGAATTGAGAATCCAGGCATAAATCCATCCACATATGAGCAGCTGATATTTGACAAAGGCCCAAAATCAGTACAATGGGGGAAAAGACAGTCTTTTTAACAAATGATGCTGCCATAACTGGATATCCATCTGCAAAAAAATGAAACAAGACCCATATCTCACACCATTCACAAAAACCAACTGAAAATGCATCCGAGACCTAAATATAAAATCTAAAATGATAAAGATCATGAAAGAAAAAATAGGGACAATGCTAGGAGCCCTAATACATGGCATAAACAGTATACGATACATTACTAACAATGCGGAAGGGAAAGTAGATAACTGGGAGACCCTAAAAATCAAACACCTATGCTGATCCAAAGACATCATCAAAGGGGTAAAAAGATTACATGCAGACTGGGAAAAGTTTTTAGCTATGACATTCCCGATCCGCACTTCATCTCTAAAATCTACATGATAGTGCAAAAACTCAACTACAAAAAGACAAATAAACCAGTTTTAAAATGGACAGAAGATATGAACAGACACTTCACTAAAAAGGCATTCAGGTAGCTAACAGATACACGAGGAAATGCTCATGATCATTAGCCATTAGAGAAATGCAAATCAAAACTACAATGAGGTTCCCTCTCACTCCAACAAGGCTGGCTTTAATCCAAAAAACAGAAAATAATAAACGTTGGAGAGGTTGTGGAGAGAATGGAACACTTATACACTGCTGGTGGGAATGTCAAATGGTAACACACCATTTTGGAAATCCATTTGGCGTTTCCTATAAAAACTAGAAATACAAGTACCATAAGATCCAGCAATCCCACTCCTTGGAATATATCCTAGAGAAATAAGAGCCTTCACACAAACAGATACATGCACAACCATGTTCATTGCAGCACTGTGTATAAGAGCAAAAAATAGAAGCAACCAAAGTGTCCATCAACAGATGAATGGATAAATGAATTATGGTATATTCACAGAATGGAATAATACACATCGGTAAAGAACAATGACGAATCTGTGAAACATTTCATAACATGGAGGTATCTGGAAGGCATTATGCTGAGTGAAATTAGTCAGTTGCAAAAGGACAAATATTGTCTAAGACCACTATTATAAGAACTCAAGAAATAGTTTAAACAGAGAAGAAAATATTCTTTGATGATTACGAGAGAGGAGAGGGAGGGAGAGAGGGAGACAGAGGGGTTTTCACTAATTAGATAGTATTATTTTAGGTGAAGGGAAAGACAACACACAATATAGGAGAGGTCAGCACAACTGGACTGAACCAAAAGCAAAGAGGTTTCCTGAATAAAATGAATGCTTTTGTTTTTTCCAAGGCCAGCGTAAGAGGGACGGGGAGTTGGGGACCATGGTTTCAGGGCATATCTAAGTCAATTGGCATAATAAAATCTATAAAGAAAACATTCCACATCCCACTTTACAGAGTGGTGTCTGGGGTCTTAAACGCTAGGAAGCGGCCATCTAAGATGCATCAATGTGGTCTCAACCCACCTGGAGCGAATGAGAAAGAAGAACACCAAAGACATAAGGGTTATTACGAACCTAACAGACAGAAAGGGCCACATAAACCAGAGACTACATCAGCCTGCCCCCACGTGTGTCAGTTCGCCATACTGTGGGGGCTTGTGTGTTGCTGAAAGCTATGCTACTGGTATTCAGATACCAGCAGGGTCACCCATGGAGGGCAGCTTTCAGCTGCGCTTCCAGACTAAGACAGATTAGGAAAAAGGACCTGGCAGTCTACTTCTGCAAAGCATTAGCCAGTAAAAACCTGTGAATAGGAGCGGAACATTGTCTGATATAGTGCTGGAAGATGAGCCCACCAGGTTGGGAGGCACTCAAAAGACAACTGGGGAAGAGCTGCCTCTTCAAAGTAGAGTCGACCTTAATGACGTGGATGGAGTAAAGCTTTCGGGACCTTCATCTGCTGACGTAGCACGACTCAAAATGAGAAGAAACAGCTGCAGACATCCATTAATAATCGGAACCTGGAATGTATGAATTATGAATCTAGGAAAATTTGAAATCGTCAAAAATGAAATGGAACGCATAAACATTGATATTCTAGGCATTAGTGAGCTGAAATGGACTGGTATTGGCCATTTTGAATGGGAAAATCATATAGTCTACTATGCTAGGAATGACAGCTCGAAGAGGAATGGTGTTGCAGCCATTGTCAAAAAGAACCTTTCAAGATCTATCCTGAAGTACAACGCTGTCAGTGATAGGATAATATCCATACGCCTACAAAGAAGACCAGTTAATACAACTATTATTCAAATTTACGCTCCAACCACTAGGGCCAAAGATGAAGAAACAGAAGATTTTTATCAGCTGCTGCAGTCTGAAATTGATCAAACGTGCAATCAAGATGCATTGATAATTATTGGCGATTGGAATGCGAAAGTTGGAAACAGAAGAAGGATCAGTAGTTGGAAAACATGACCCTGGTGATAGCAACAATGCCGGAGATCGAATGATAGAATTTTGCAAGACCAAGGACTTCTTCATTGCAAATACTTTCTTTCACCAACATAAACGGCGACTATACACATGGACCTCACCAGATGTAACACACAGAAATCAAATTGACTACATCTGTGGAAAGAGAAGATGGAAAAGCTCAATATCATCAGTCAGAACAAGGCCAGGGGCCGACTGTGGAACAGACCATCAATTGCTCCTATGCAAGCTCAAGCTGAAACTGAAGACAATCAGAGCAAGTCTAAGACAGCCAAAATATGACCTTGAATATACCCACATGAATTTAGAGACCATCTCAAGAATAGATTTGACGCACTGAACACTAGTGATCGAAGACCAGACGAGTTGTGGAATGACATCAAGGACATCAACCATGAAGAAAGCAAGAGGTCACTGAAAAAACAGGAAAGAAAGAAAAGACCACGGTGGATGTCAGAGGAGACTCTGAACTTGCTCTTGAGCGTCGAGCAGCTAAAGCAAAAGGAAGAATTGATGAAGTAAAAGAACTGAACAGAAGATTTCAAAGGGCCTCTCGAGAAGACAAAGTAAAGTATTATAATGACATGTGCAAAGAGCTGGCAATGAAAAACCAAAAGGGAAGAACACGCTCGGCGTTTCTCAAGCTGAAAGATCTGAAGAAAAACTTCAAGCATCAAGTTGCAATAGTGAAGGATTCCATGGGGAAAATACTAAACAATGCAGGAAGCATTAAAAATAGGTGGAAGGAATACACAGAGTCATTATACCAAAAAGAATTAGTTGACATTCAACCATTTCAAGAGGTGGCATATGGTCAGGAACCAATGGTACTGAAGGAAGAAGTCCAAGCTGCTCTGAAGGCATTGGCAAAAAACAAGGCTCCAGGAATTGATGGAATATCAATTGAGATGCTTCAACAAACAGATGCAGCACTGGAGGTGCTCACTCATCTATGCCAAGAAACATGGAAGACAGCTTCCTGGCCAACTGACTGGAAGAGATCCGTATTTATGCCTATTCTCAAGAAAGGTGATCCAACCGAATGTGGAAATTATAGAACAATATCATTAATATCACCTGCAAGCAAAATTCTGCTGGAGATCATTCAAAAATGGCTGCAGCACTATATCGACAGGGAACTGCCAGAAATTCAGGCAGGTTTCAGAAGAGGACGTGGAACCAGGGATATCATTGCTGATGTCAGATGGATCCTGGCTGAAAGCAGAGAATACCAGAAGGATGTTTACCTGGGTTTTATTAATTATGCAAAGGCATTTGACTGTGTGGATCATAACAAACTATGGATAATACTGCGAAGAACGGGAATTCCAGAACACTTGATTGTGCTCATGAGGAACCTTTATATAGATCAAGAGGCAGTTGTTCAGACAGAACAAGGGGATACTGATTGGTTAAAAGTCAGGAATGGTGTGCGTCAGGTTTGTATTCTTTCACCATACCTATTTAATATGTATGCTGAGCAAATAATGCGAGAAGCTGGACTATATGAAGAAGAATTGGGCATCAAGATTGGAAGAAGACTCATTAATAACCTGCTTTATGCAGATGACACAACCTTGCTTGCTGAAAGTGAAGAGGACTTGAAGCACTTACTAATGAAGATCAAAGACCACAGCCTTCAGTATGCATTACACCTCAAGATAAAGAAAACAAAAATCCTCACAACTGGACCAATGAGCAACATCATGATAAACGGAAAAAAGATTGAAGTTGTCAAGGATTTCATTTTACTTGGATCCACAATCAACAGCCATGGAAGCAACAGTCAAGAAATCAAAAGACGCGTTGCATTGGGCGAATCTGCTGCAAAGGACCTCTTTAAAGTGTTGAAGAGCAAAGATGTCACCCTGAAGACTAAGGTGCGCCTGACCCAAGCCATGGTATTTTCAAGCGCATCATGTGTGTGTGAAAGCTGGACAATGAATAAGGAAGACCGAAGAAGAGTTGATGCCTTTAAATTGTGGTATTGGCGAAGAATATAGAATATATCGTGGACTGCCAAAAGAATAAACAAATCTGTCTTAGAAGTACAACCAGAATACTCCTTAGAAGCAAGGATGGCGAGACTGCATCTTACATACTTTGGACATGTTGTCAGGAGGGATCAGTCCCTGGAGGAGGACATCATGCTTGGCAAATACAGGGTCAGTGGAAAAGAGGAAGGCCCTCAACGAGGTAGATTCATACAGTGGCTGCAACAATGAGCTCAAGCATAACCATGATTGTAAGGATGGCGCAGGACCAGGCAGTGTTTCGTTCTGTTGTGCATAGGGTTGCTATGAGTCGGAACCGACTCGACGGCACCTAAGAACAACAACACATCAGCCTGAGACCAGAAGAACTAGATGGTGCCCAGCTCTAACCGATGACTGCCCTCAAAGGGAACACAAGAGAAAAGCCCCAAGGGAGCAGAGGAGCAGTGGGATGCAGACCCCAAATTCTCGTAAAAAGACCAGACTTAAGGGTGTGAGTGAGACTAGAATGACCGCGGAGGTCATGGTCCCTAGACCTTCTGTAACCCCAAGACAGGAACCATTCCCATAGCCAAGTGTTCAGACGGGGATTGGCCTGGACTATGGGATGGAAGATGATATTGGTGAAGAATGAGCTTCTTGGATCAAGTAGACACATAAGACTATGTTGGCATCTCCCATCTGGAGGCGAGATGAGAGGGCAGAGGGGACCAGAAGCTGACTGAATGAACTCGAAAATGGAGAGTGCAGGGAAGGAGTATGTTGTCTCATTGTGGGGAGAGCAATTAGGAGTATATAGCAAGGTGTATATAAATTTTCGTTTGACAGGCTGACTTGATTTTTAAACTTTCACTGAAAGCATAATAAAAATTAATTAAAACAAGAATAAAGACACTTGTGTTTACCATTGCAGAATGTAAAAATAAGAAGAAGAAGAACCAGAGCATATGATCTTAATATTCTGCTTAGTTTAAAAAAAAAAAAAAAAGTGAAGATAACCAGAGCTTAGGTTTGGAGAAGTTAGAAGAGCTTCCTCTGGCATTTGAATGTCCAGCCCATGGCTCTGAAAAGGTGGCCCTGGCTCCCTGGATTGGGAAGCCCACCTTGGTTTGGCTCCCATTCAGACACCCCCTGGGCGTTCTTCAGCCTCCACAAAGTGCGCTGGGGCCTCAGGAAAGGCTTCTTGCTTCATTGGCAGACTGCTTTGGGTTGGCTATTTTCCTTCATTTTCCTCTGTGTGTTTTAAGTCATTTTAAGATTTGGACCATAAATTGATGGAATTGTCACAGGTTGAGTGAGCTGGCTCAGACTTTAAATGTTCACCGTGTTAGGTGAAGTATTTGCTGGGTGTATTTTTACAGCCCAGACCCTGGGATGTATTATTTGGAAATGACCATGCTGAAGTTGCTCTGACTGGCTCCCGGCCTGGTATCCCCGAGCTCACCAGCCCCTGTGCACTTGGAGAGCATGAGTGTGTCTCACTCTGCGCTGCTTCCCTCCGAGTCCTAGCCCAGTGCTGAGAGGTAGGAGGGACTGGATAGGCATCGGTGTAATTACCATGCAGTGATTCCATGTTAGAAGAGTCCCTGCTGGTGCAAATGGTTAAACCAAGACTACTAACAGAAAGATTGGTGCCTCAAACCCACCCAGAGGCACCTCAGAAGACAGGCCTGGCGATCTGCTTCTGAAAGATCACAGCCTTGAAAACCCTAAGGATCGCAGTTCTGCACTGCACATGGGGACCCCATGACGTGGAATTGACTTGATGGCAACCGGTAAGTAGATCCACCTGAAAATCATTGCAGAAGAATCCTCAGCCTAATTAACCTTACTTTTTTTCTACCTGCACTTTCCCAAGACACTGGTTATGGAGAGAAATCACGAGCTCACGTTCTACTTATGGGGCAGAGTTCTAAGTCGATGCCAAGACCTAGTCTCACCATTGCGTTTTATCTTTGTCTTCTCCCCCAGTAAACGAACATGGTGAGCACCTGAGCAGATAGTGTGGGAGAGAAGTGTCTCCACTCCGGAATCCCCACAGGGACTTGGCCCAGCGCACCACCCACAGGGTCCTACTCCGCTGGAGTGACGAGTCTGTGAGACGTCAGGGGATCCATGGCCCAGGGAACGGTCAGCAGATGGGACATGTAAAGACCACACAGCTTGCTGTTGCCTGCTGACCGTGAAGAACTGCAAGGACCGTACCTAAGCTGCTTTCTATACCATTGCCAAGTACGTGTTTTTCAACTTGAAAGTAGTATTTTCTCATTGACTCTTGCATTATTTCATTTTGCATGTAGCCAGTGATTGTACATAAGCACCATAGGTAAACTGCTTATTTTTGGAAAAAATCCATCCATGCAAAATGGTGAATAAGGTGTAGATTCTGCTCATTTTCTACAGATTACAGTCATAACCCATGCCATGGCAAGTTTACATTGGTTTCCTATAAAGATCAGTGTCATAGCTCTGCATATACTTTATAGAAAGCTAGCTTCTTTAAAGATATTTTCAGTGTTTTCTAGTGAAATGAGCAAAGCAAACTTGTTTACAAAGGCCTTATGTCGTTTACATATATTGTCTTTAAAATATTTGTGATTTAGTTTATTGCCTGTAAAAGAGAAATTCTATAATTTACTCCATAAATACTACTGTAAAGGATAGTTTTACTGAGAGAAATCAAATATTTTGTTCTCAATTGTGATATCATATTGATTCCAATGGTTTCTGGTCTTTTTTTTTAAGTTTTTTGGGGGGTTTTCGGTGAAGGTTTATACATCAGTGTAGGTTCCCATTCAACAATTTCTACAGAAATGTTCAGTGACATTGGTTACATTCTTCACAATGCAGGAACATTCTCATTATTTCTGTTCTGGTTCTGTTTCCATTAATCTAGTTTTCCTGCCCCCTTATGTTCTTATCTTTTTGGCTCTTGTACTTCATCATCTTTTGCTTTCACTTTAGCTACCCCACGTTCAAGAGAATTTTCAGAGTCTCTTCTAACACGCATTTTAGTCTTTTCAATAACCTCTTGCTTTCTTCATGGAAGATGTCCTTGACGTGACTCCACAGCTCTCTGGTCTTTGATCATCAGTGTTTGATGCATGAAATCTATTCCTGGGATGGTCTCTAACTTCAGGTGGGATATACTCAAGGTCCAGTTTGGGTCTCGTGGATATGTTCTACTTTTCTTCAGCTTCAACTTCAACTTGCATATAAGCAATTCATGGTCTATTCCGCAGTCTGTCCTTGGCCTTGTTCTGACTGATAATATTGAGCTTTTCTATTGACTCTTTCCACTGATGTGGTTGATTTGATTCCTGTGTATTCCACCTGGTGAGGTCCATGTGTATAATCACTGTTTATGTTGTTGAAAAAAGGTATTTGCAATCAAGAAGTCATTGCCCTTTCAAAATTCTGTCATGAGATCGCCAGCATTGTTTCTGTGACCAAGGCCACATATTCCAATTATTGTTCCTTCTTTTTTGTTTCCATTTTTCACTTTCAAATGACCAGTAATTATCGATGCCTCTCGATTGCATGTTTGATCCATTTCAGATTGCAGAAGTTGGTAAAAACCTTGAATTTCTTCATCTTTGACTTTAGTGGTTGGTGAGTAGATTTGAGCAACAGTCGTATTAACTCTTCTTCCTTGTAGCCGTATGGATATCATTCTATCACTGACAGCATGGTGCTTCAGGGTGGATCTTGAAATGTTCCTTTTGAGGGTGAATGCATCGCCATTCCTCTTCAGTTTGTCATTCCCAGCAGAGTAGACCGTATGAATGACCCAACCAAAATGGCCGATACCAGTTCATTTCAGCTCATTAATGCCTAAGATGTCTATGTTTATGTATTCAATACCTTTTTTTTTTTAACAATTTTTAGTTTTCCTAGATTTCTACTTTGCACATTCTACATTGTGATTATTAACAGATGGTTGCAGCTGGAAGCTTGACTCCATCCATGTCATTTAGGTTAACTCTACTTTGAGGAGGCAGCTCTTACTCAGCCTTCGTTGGAGTGCCTTCCAACCTGAGGCACTATATCAGACAATGTTCCATTCCTATTCGTAAGGTTATCACTGGCTGCTTTTTCAGACCTAGACTATCAAGTCCTTCTTCCTAGTCTGTCTTAGTCTGGAAGCTCCACTGAAACCTGTCCACCTTGAATGACCCTGCTGGCATATGAAGTGCTGGTGGCACAGGTCCCCGTATCACAGCCACACACGATCCACCACAGTATGTCAAACTGACAGACCCATGGGGGAGCCGCCTGGACTACAACCCAGCACAGGGCTGGGTTGTGGTGGTGTGAATTTGGGAAAGTCAGTTCCCCTCCCGTCTCGTTTCTCGGTCGGTGCCAGGAGGGCCTTGGAATTAAATCAACATCAGATATCACTACCCTCTGCATAAAACCCTCCAATAACTTCCATTATATTTAGAAACCAACCCAGGGCCTCATCTCAGACTAGGGGGCTGCGCAGCCTGTACAATGGCCCGCAACGATGCTGCCTCCTGGCCTCCACATCCTGTGTGACCCCCTCACTGAGTGTGCACTGGGCTCAGGGACCTGCTTCTAAAGAACCGGAGAGGACAATTAGCTCTCTGTTTCTTGCTCTCTTTCCTCCGTCTCTCTGTCATTTCTCTCCCCCTGCGAAGCAGCTGCAATGTATGACCTGTCCTATGAGGCCCACATGACAAAGACCCGAGTTAGGGCCATGATCAACAGACAGAGAAGGGCTAGGCTCCCAGTCCAACAGCTCACAAGGTCCTGCTCATAACACAGAGATAGCAGGGAGTGGATCCTCCCCAGTCCAGCCTCACTTGAGACCACAGCTCCAGGCTCCTGAGAGAACTTGAGGCAGAGTCACCAGCTAAGCCATGCCACCTTCCTGCCCCACAGAGACTGTGAGGCTATCACTGCGTCCTGTTGTGAGTTGTCAGTTTTGGGGTGATGTTGTCACAGAGGAGGAGACAGCTCCTCCAGCCCACCAGGTCCCGAGACCTGGACCTGCCCCCCTCCTCTCTCTCTCCTCTCCTTCCCAGCTCCCTCCAGCCACACTGGTAGCTTTCTGACCTCTCTCTGGGCAAACTCACACCTGCCTCCCAGTCTCTGCACCAGCTGTGCCTTCTCCCTCGGACACTGCACCCAGACTCGTGCAGGGTTGGCCCCACTTGTCATTTTGGCCACGAATAAATGCCAACTCCGTGAGGCTTCTGGACTCCTCCTCAGTGGCCTTAGCTCTCTCTCACTGGCTGCACCCTACTTTATTTTCTCTATGGAATATGCTCTTTTCTTTCCCATGTATTTGTCTTCAAGCCCTTGTCCCTCTCCCCTCTACTGTGAGATCCTGGGGCAGGGACCACAAGGGTCCTTTTCAGCTCCTACCCAGGAGCTAATGCAGACCAGGCCCAGGGCAAGAGCTTCAGGCACTATTGCTCAATGAATGTATGAGAGGATCTGATTCACTTCCTGCCTTGGATCAGCTCTGATAGTGGGCATGGATGGTAATATTAGGAGGTGCAACTCTCAGACAGGGTGACACCCTGAATGACCTTGGGGTGACTGCCTCCTAGGCCAGCTGCTCCAGCAAAGCCCAGGGGTCACCACTGACAGGGGAGTCTGCTGCCCTCTCGTGGCCAACGCTAGAACCGCAGCTCCAGGTAAGAAACATCATAAAGGGCACCTGTGTTCAGGGCATCCTCCAGGCCACTCCCAAGTCTTTCCAATACCTGGGCTGAAACCTGACCCCTCCCACACTCTCAGTTCCCTTTCTTGAGCAGCATCTGGACCCTTCAGAGTTTCTCTATTCACATACATGGGCTTCTGGACCCACCCACATCCTCATATACCTAAACTGGGCTGCTTCCTAAGCCCTCCCACCCCTCATTACCCATCAACAAAGGACTGGTGAAAAATGTGTGGTCCATCCACACACTGGAATACTGCGGAGCCTTAGAAAGAATGAGAAACTGACAAGTGCTACAATGGGAATGCACCTCAAACACATGAAGCTAAAAAGCAAGATAGAAAAGGTTACGTTTCCATTTAGATAAGAAATCCAGGGCAGAGAAGTCCATAGACACTGAGAGCCAATCACTGATTGCCATGGGCACAGGGGAGGGCACAGGGAGGACAGCTTAACAGGTCCAGGGTTTCTGTTTGTGGTGATGACAGTGCTCTGAAGTAGGTACTGCTGATGGTTGAATAGGATTGTGGGGTACATAAAGCCACTATATCACACCCGTTAAAGCTAGGAAAACAAAACTTTATTTAATGAGAAATCTACCAGTTAAAATACTAAAAACTATAACGTATAATGCGAGCTGTAACAATACCACAAATAAACCACACAAACACCCACGCAGCTGAAGTTAAGAAAGGATCTCCTTGTGAAGCTGAACCTCCTGGCTGGGGCTGAGGAGCTGTTGTGGACTAGGTGTGGCGACTTGCTCACACTCTGGTACCAGGGCCAGAGCAGAAGAAGGAGGACCCAGGGCTACAGTGAGCCCCAGTGTGGCTGCTGGTGCAGGATTAACACGTGCAGGTGGTCCTGCAGTTGGTTCTGGGGGAGGCCCACGATAAGGATTCCACTTTCCAGCAGACTCTTCCTCAGGAGCCTGAGCTAGAACTAGACATGGAGGACCTACAGCTATATCAAGGGCTGCTGTTTCTGAAGGAACAGAACCGCCACCAGCCGGTGGTCTGGGATTCAGTTCCGGAGGTGGCCCAGCAGAAGAACTGAGCTTTCCAATAGGCTCTTCCTCTGGTGCCTGGGACAGAGCCGTACACGGAGGACCTGGGGCTACACGAGGCCCAGGTGGTGATGTAGGAGTAGGACCCACAACACCTGGTGGTCCGGGATCCAGGACTACACGTGGTTCAGGGCTAGAATCTGGCTTTCCAATAGGATCTTCATCCAGGGCCTGGACCAGAGCTGGAGAAGGAGGATCTGTGGGTACACTCAGCTCCAATAATGCTGCAGGCTTAGTATCGCAATCAGCTTGTGGTCCAGGACCGAGTTCTGGAGGTGGCCCAGGATAAGAATCCGAGTTTCCCGCAGGCTCTTTGTCTGGAGCCTGGGCCACAGCTGGAGTCAGGGAACGAGGGACCACATCCAGGTCTACTGATGCTGTCGGAATAGGACTGACATCACTTGGTGGTCTAGAAGATTGTTCTGGAGGGGACCCAGGATGACAATTGAGCTTTCCAGCAGGCTCTTCATCTGGTGCCTGGGCCAGAGCTGTAGATGGAGGACCTGGGGTTACACAGAGCCCAGGTGTGGCTGCGTGAACAGCCTCCACATCAGCGGGTGGCCCTGACACCGGTTCTGGAGATGGCACGGGATAAGAGTCTGACATCCCAGCAGACTCTTCCTCTGGAGCCTGAGCCAGAGCTGAAGATGGAGGACATGGCAGTACATGGAGCCCGGTTCTGGTACAGAAGTAGGATCCACAACACTTGGTGTCCCAGGATCCGGTTCTGGAGGCGGTTCAGGGACAGAACCTGACGTTGCAATGGGCTCTTCATCTAGAGTCTGGACCGGAGCTGGCGATGGAGGACCTGTAGATACGCTGAGCTCTGGTATTGCTGCAGGTGCAGTACCACCATCAGCCTGTGGTCCAGGACCAACTTCTGGAAGTGGCTCGGGAGAAGAAGCCAACTTCCCAGCAGGCTCTTCATCTGGAGCCTGAGCCAGAGTCGGATCTGGAGGCCCTTGTTCGACTTTGAACCTCAGTGTTGGTGCACAAACAGGTGATCTTTGAGCCAGTTCTCTAGATGGCCCACGATGAGAAGCCAGCTTTCCAACAAGCTGTTCACCTGGTGGCTGGGCCAGAGTTGGAGATGGTGGACCTGTGGCTACACTGAGCCCCGGTGTTGGTGCAGGAGCAGGACCAACATCATTCAGTGGTCTGGAAGCCAGTTTTGGAGATGGCCCAGGGTCAGGATCCAGCCCTCCATCATGATCTACATTCAGTGCCAGGGCTGGAACTGGTGATGGAAGAGATGGTGCTCTATGGCGCTCCGGTGTGGGTGCAGGAGCAGGAGCGAGATCTGTAGGAGGTCCAGGAGCTGCTTCTGGAGGTGACCCAGGAAGACGACTCAGCCCTCTAGCAGACTCTCCGTCTGGTGTGGGAGGTGGTGGTGGACGATCTGGTGTTCTATGCAGCTCCTGTGATGGTTCAGGACTAGGATCTATCTCAGAAGATGGTTCTCGATTCTCTCCTAGAGGGGACCCAGGAAAACAACCCAGCCCTCCAACACGTTCTCTGTCTGCTGACGGATCTGGTGATGGAGGACCTGATGTTCTACCGAGCTCCAGTGTTGGTGTTGGAGCAGGAGGTCGTCCTAGAGTAGATTCTGGATGTGGCCCTAGGTTCTGAGCTGCTTTTAGACCCAGTGCTGGTCCTGACGGGAGAGGTACAAGAGGAGAAACATTCAACAACATGGTTGCCTTTCCTCCTGCCTTTTCAATGACAGAAAACATCCCACAGCCTTGAAAACAAGACCAGGGTCCAGATTTCCACCTGAGGAAGACTTCCCAGACTGAGGTCCACCAGAGGAGGGTCTGAGGCTAATCTAAGCACAAGCCCAACCCTACCTCTGTGGGTCCTCCCTGTGGGACCAGCCCCATGTCCCCTCACAAGCTCACATGCAGGCATACCCAGTCTTCCTCACCCTCTGGCTCTGCCTCACTGGGCTCCAGGAGATCCAACTGGGCACAGAGAAGATGGGCACGGCACTCCAGGTCTGAGCCCGGTATATTCACCTGCACGTACTCCACCAGGAGATTCAGGCAGGAGAAATCTGGGGGCTGGTCAAAATCTTCTGGGTATTCAACCATCCAGCTTTTCAAGATGAAAGAGATGGCGCTGGAGATGGATGGTGGGGAACAGGGTCAGAGGCCTGGCCTTTGCCACTACACTGCCATCCCATGGCACCCATGTAAGGGGCTGGCTTCCTCTGTCTGTTCCTGTCCTTCCGAAGCCCAGCCCCAGCCTGCACCACGCCCTCTGGCTATCCTGGCAGTGTCAGGCCTGGTCACTGAGCAGGGGGATAGCGCAGAGCCTTGTTCACAGAGACATCGCTATCAATGGTATGACCAACTCTCCTCTCGAAGCCTGAATTATGTCCCTGTCCGTTCCCTGGCTCCCTCCCCAATGGACAGTAAACCCCTGAGGGCAGGAAGGGGTGTGTCTGCCTGTTCACCTCACAGCCTGGCACACAGGCGTGCTCCAGGAATCTCTGAGCCTGAGGACACAGAGTCTGTCCCCTGTCCCAGACTGCCCAGGCCCTGAGGCCCCCTCCTCCTGGAGAGTGGGCACCAGCCTGCTGCCTGGTCCTCTGCACGTACATGAGGGTCTCCTCACCCATGGTCACTGTTCTCCCAGGGACAGGGACCCCACATGCAACTGAGCTCCCATGACAGGCGTACAGCATTGGGGGGCCGGTTTCTCCCCACCTCCTGATCGGGCTTCAGACTGGGAGGAAACAACCAGAGCTGGAAGGATATCATGGCGGGGACGGAGAGAGGGTCTCCCTAGGGCCCACACTGGGCCCCTTGCCTCCCCTCTGCTTTCCAGTGCACCCGGGCTCCACCCCCAGCTCTGTGGGACTGCTTTGCTCCTACAGATGGTGCCCCTGAACTCATTCCTCCAAAGTGATCAAGATGTGTGGGACCCAGGGCATGCCCAGCCCCAGTCCAGACACAGGCCCGCTAAAACCCTGCTCTTCCCTGCAGACACAAGACCCTCTTTCTCCACGCAATGTCCACTCACTCTTTCTGTTGGTCCTGGGGTGCACCATCCCTGGCTGAATGGGGGCAATTGTATCCATACCTAGAGGAGGCACGAGGGCATCACATCTAATGCACTGTGAATACTACCTGCCTCCCTTGTCTAGTGTTCCTGTCTGCCTCCTGACTAGGACAGATGCCCAGGAGGGCACAGTCCCTCTCTGCTTTGTTCACTGAATGATGCTGAGTGTCTAGAACACTGTCTGCAACAGTAGGGCCTTCATAGATTATTCTTGAGTGAATGAACCTAAGCAGCACCTTCCCCAATATCTGATTGTCCTGGGGCCCCTCTGTCAGACACCAGGGATTCTTGTTCAGCCTACACCAAAAACAAAGCACCACTAGATGGAATCTCAATTCCCCCTTTTCAAATGGGGAACAGGTTTGCTGAAGGGTCTGCACTCAGTGAGGGGTGAGGCAGACAGCTTCTTCTTGAAGGAGACGAAAACAATAAATGTGAACATCCCAGCCCCTCCAGCAGCCTTTTCCCTAGAGCTGGTCTCCTGGTGTTGGGCTGTAGTGGCACACTTATTAAACAGCGCAGCTGCTAACCAAAAGCTCAACAGTTCAAATCCAGCTGCTCCTTGGAAACTCTATGGGGCAGATATACTTTGTTTTCTAAGCTCAGTAAGAGTCAGAATTGACTCCATGGCAATAAGTTTGGTTTTGGTGGGCCTCTGGGTACGTAGTTGCCATGGCTTCTCCCATGTGGTTCTGACAGTAAGATCAAGCAGGCTGACCCTCTACCAGCCCACTTTTCAGAGGAGCACACTGAGGCACAGAGATGTGAGTGACTTCCCCCAGAGTCATAGCTAATAGGGGTTGAGTTCCCACTGGGCTGTGGAGGGTGGGGTGCTCACCTATGGAACAACAGATCCAGGACCTGCTGGGTGGTGGCAATGGTTCTGTAATGTCCCAGAAAGAAGTTGATGTAGGACAAGTCACCCTCCATGAAGGCAGGTACCAGATGCTCCCCCAGCTTCTCCAGCAAGCCAGCCTTGACGATTCTCACCACGCGGGTCTCAATCGGGTCCTGGTCCGACCAACAGGTACGCTAGGGTGAGACAGATGAGGAATATAATGTCAGAGGAACCCCATGAACCACCAGTTGGTTTGGAGTCCCAGACCTCTGTGACTTGTGGCTGGAGGTGGGACACGAGTGTCCCCAACAGGAAATGGGAGTTAGGGATTATTACACATATTAGAAACCTCAAGTGATTTTCTTCATAACATTACCTCCCTCTAGTAAGAGTGGAGCCCTGGTGGCACATTGGCCCTTAATAGCTTGGCTGCTAACCAAAAGATTAGCAGTTTGACTCCACCAGCCACTCCTTGGAAACCCCATGGGGCCGTTTTAGTATGTCCTATAGGGTCCCTATGAGTCAGCATGGACTTGATGGCAACAAGTTTGGTTTGATTTGGTGTCAAGAGCAGTATGCTTGTGAGTACTCACTAAACACCCTGTTGTAGAGGTGAGAAAACACAGCTTAGCCATGTCCAGTATCTGTTCAAAGTTACGGATAAGAGCCCCGAACCTTCCGATGCTAAGGCCCCATGATGTTCCCCGTGTGCCGCATGGGGCCTGCTCAGCTCCTGACTCAGAGGGGAAGGTCTAGTGCAAGCTCACTCCCTCCCCAGCTAGAGACAGTGCCCAGACCAGGCACATCCATGAGACCCCCACTGAATGCAAAGCAAGACAGGGATTTTCCTTTCTGTACATTAAAGGGGTTTTGAGGAGCTGAAGCTATGCTGGTCCTAGATCCAGCCAAAGGTGAATGCCTGGATATCTCTGGGGTGGGATTAAGGCCCCCACAGGACCAAGGATCTGAACAGATGCCTCAGGGAGGGCAAATGTCAATGACCAGGAAAGCGCTAAGAGGTGGCTCAGCTTCTCAGGGCCAACAGCCCCTCAAAGCCACCCCGCAGTTGCAGTGGCCAATGTGACAGTAGATTGGAAAAAATGCAACAGGGTGGACGCAGGGTCTCAGGCAGCATCATAGACTGCTGGGCCACCTGACTGTCACAGCGGTTTTCGGGAGTCTGGCTCTAGGGATCTCAAGTTGGAATGGGCACTTCCTTGGCCCCAGCATGCCGCCCCTGGGAGTCTGTCCTGGGCGGGTCAGTGTATGAGGACACACGTGAGGTTCCTGCAGCCCTGCTGAAACAGCAGCAGAGGGAATCAGTCCAGGGCCACCAGCTGTGAGAGGCTCAGTTACTGTGGGGACTGGCCTCCCTTCTGGAACGTTCTGGAGTCGAGTCAGGACATAGCTCCTGACTTGGCATGGTGATATATTCCCTGAGGCTGCAGGTTGCACAAAAATGTGCATCACAGCCTGAGCCCCATGCTTTTGGGTAAAAGAAGCCTGCTAACCATGAGGATGTGTGAGGCTAGGAGAAGGTGTGGAAGGACAGTCCAGCTGACTACTGCCCGGCCCTGGGGCTGACAGTGAAACCCTAAAACAGGAACAACATGCAAAAAGATGCCTGGGCTGATGTGCAGTGAAAACAGTAGAAAAGCCTCGTTTCTGACATTCCTACAAATAGGAAAAGAGTGACTGTACCTGGCCAGACAGTGCAGGGCAGTTGGGGGCAGGGTGGTTGGATAAGGGAAGGATTTTGGCAGATTCCTTTGGGAGGGAACGCTGGCCCTTGAGAGAGACAGCCCTGGGAGGGAGCTAGGGACCTCGAAGTAGTGTCTGGTCCCCGTGTCCTCTCTGGCCATCTTAGGCCACTGGGTGGGGACCCTGCCCCCACACACACTCACCCAGAGCCTGTGCCAGCCCTCCCTGCTCCCTTTCTTTAGGTAGACGGAGTAGACTAGGCTGTCCTCCTTCCCCTCCTGGATCTCCTGTGGGGGCTTCTGCAGAGACAGTGCCCAGAAGCGGTCCAGTATGCATTCATGGCTGCTCCAAACCTCTTCCTTCTCTCTCTGTTCCTTCAGGCCCTTCTACCCCCTGGATCTTCAAAGAGCCCCTAGTTCCCTGTCCACACCACATACAGGAAGGTCCAGCCGGAGGGTACACCACGCAGCCCCAGCCACTTCCACTGACCAGGGCCACTCCATGCTCTGGAGGTCCTCACCACCTCTCAAACTCCAGGGAGGAGGAGAGATTGCAGGGGGAGGAGGGGGCTCAGGGCAGGGGTACAGATAGGGACCTCTGAGTAGTACACCAGGATCTGGGAAGAGCTGAGCCAGCATAAGGTCAGCAATGGGCTGTCAGTGCCTGCAGGTAGGACTGTGAGGTGACTGCCCCACACAGGGTGAGCTGGAGCTCAAAGAAGGCCCAGGCCTTGTCCACTCTGTGGTCCCGTGGGAAGGGTGGCCCTGGCAGACCCCTGGGAACCTTGGGGTCCCTCTCCCTTTATCTGGCAACTGCCCCCGCCCATCTTGTGGGCCTTGGGCATGTGTCTAGGAGACTGGAGGATCCTGTCCCAAGGCAGAGCTGCCTCCACCCTCCCTCTTCTTTCCAGTGTGTCACTTACTTTGTGTCCTCTTCTCTTCTGACCCTACCCAGATGGCCCCTCACATGAAGTCAGTGTGTGCTGCTCTGTGAGTGTGTATGCTCGCGCCTATGTGCACAATGGGAGGGGGTACACAGAGTTCCCCACATCTTGGCAGCTCTCATTCTCAAAGCCAACCCCATGAGAGGGGCTGAGCCCTGCCTAGGGGAACGGAATCTTCCTCATCCTTTGGACTGTGCCCACTTGTGTGTCCTGGGCTATCCTTGGCTTTCTCTTCGACTCAGTTTCCCAATTGTGCACTGAGGGTTTGGATGGGAAAGTGCTTCATTGCTCACTCAGGAAGGACGCTGGCAAGGACCACACATTGGGGTGGATGTGGGTGGCAGCTTGGGGTGAGCACAGCACGCAGCCTCCTTAGTGTGAGGGATGCCGGTAGACACTGCCCAGGGCAGCCAGGCTGATGTGTAAGGCCCAGTGCTAATGGGGCCTGTGAGTCCTGGGATCCTTCTACCCAGGTGGGACCACAGGACACTGGGCCAGGTGGACATGGGGAGCTCGTGGACTCGGGAGTCTCCGAGTATCCCCACCAACCAGATCTGCTCTCTGGACCAGCATCTGGAGCTCCGGCCTGGATATTCCACACCTCTTGCCCAGGCCTCACCTCTCAGTCCCCCTGAGCCTCTCCCTGGACCAGATCTAGGCCCCAAAGTGCTCCTGGGGACACGCTGTCATTGTCACAGTCTGACTGGGCCGCTGAAACTCAGGATCACGTCTAGTCCTGGGCCACAGGGAGGGCAGGGTGCTGAGAGCCAGAGTGGGGTGCTGGGTGAGTCAGGGTCCAGGAGCTGGGTCTGGGCTCCTGTGGGGGGCCCTCACCCCCACTCCCATGTAGGCCCTGCCTGTCCTCAGAGCTGGGGGCAAACAGTCCCTCCTCCAGGAAGGTCTCCTGGATTCCGGTCTCATCATCCCCTCCAGTGTGGCAGTTCTCCTGCTTTCTGTGCATCAAACTTCCCCAGGAATCCAAGAGGAAGGGTCCTTCTCTGGGAGGGGGTCCCTTTCCCTCCCCACTCCCTCAAACAGCATCAAAGCTGGGCTTCTTTCTTCCCTTCTGGAAGTTGATCATTCTCCCTGGGGGCCCATAACTTCTTCCTCAGAGAAGGTCCCCTCGGCCATAATAGCCCCCACCCCTCTCATGCTGCACTACCGTGGGGTCACACCAGGGGGCAGAGCACATGTGGAAACTGGAATTGAAGAGAGGTGGGGGTCTGGGTACTAGGACAGGGGGACCTGCTTCTTCACACGCTGCCGACAGCTCTGAATTTAATAACATCCTGTGGGATTGGACACAAAATCGCTGTCCTCCTCCAAATTGTAGGCAGCCTCCCAGGACCAGCTCCAGCTCCTCCTTCTGCAGTGCCTCTCTTTGTTAAAGTCCTGAGTCACTGGTCCTTGGGGAAGACTAATTTCACCTCGTACCCTGAGACAAGTTTCTTCCGTTCTTTGTTTAAAATTACAAGGGTAGGAAATCTGGACCCAAGAATCTCTAAGGATGCTTCTACCTGTAAAGTCCCGTATCTGGGTAATTAGGCACCTTTCAGACTGTCCTGCCCTGATTTCTGTAGAATTAGCATAGAGGCTCTAAGGAGCCCTGGTGGTGCAGTGGTTAAAGCTCTCAGCTGCTAACCAAAAGGTCAGAGGTTCAAACCCACCAGCCACTCCACGGGAGAAAGATGTGGCAGTCTGCTTCTTGGAAACCCACTGAGGCAGTTCTAATCTGTCCTATAGGGTCACGTTGAGTCAGAACTGACACAGCAGCAATGGGCTATGGGTAGCACTGGCAACGGCTTCACTTCCAAAGGAAATGTTGAGCTTGTGGCCTCTCACTGCTTTTCGACAAGAACTCCCTCACCTTACCCTGTCCCCTGGTCCTTGGGTGGCACAATCTGCACTGACTACTAACCCAAACTTTTGCAGTTTGAACCCATCCAGCAGCACCTCAGAGGAAGGCCTGGCGACCTACTTCCATCCAGATGACAACCAAGAAAATCCTGTGGAGCACAGTTCTTCTCTGTGCACGTGCAGTTGCCATGAGTTGAAATCAATTTCATGGAAACAGGTTTGGGTTTTCTGTTTGCCTTTGTTTTTAATTCTATACCCCAAGTGTCTGTGCGTTGTGAAGTAACCCCCAATATGGGGTTGTTGTTGTTTGCTGTTCGCTGCTGCTGAGTCAGCCCCTGGCATGTGGCAACCCCATGCAGACAACGACGAAACGCTGCCTGATCCTGGGCCACTCGCATGAACAGTTCCAGATTGGATTGTTTGATCCATAAGGTTTTCATTGGCCGATTTTCAGAAGTAAGTCACCAGGCCTTTCTTCCTAGTCTGGCTTAGTCTGGAAGCTCTGCTAAAAGCTGTTCAGCATCACAGCAACATGAGTCGTGGCTCCATGTGAGGTGGATTGGCTGAAAATTGAACCCGAGTCTCCTCATGGAAGACGAGAATTCTACCACTGAACAACCTCAACCCCCAAGATGGGGTAGTTATAAATACAATAAAATGCAAATATAGAGCCTTAATTAAAAACAAAAAAAATGCTCAAAGCTTCCCAGAGCCAAATGGTGCCCACTTTTTGCTTGAAATTCAGGAATCTCTGAGAAAGCAACCAAGAGTGCTGGTCACCATATGATCCAGAAATTCCACTCCTGGCTATAGACCCAGAGGACATGAAATCAGGGTCTCAAACAGATATCTGTACATGCATGTTCACCGCAGTATTATTTACAAGAGTCAAATGCTGGCAATGACCCAAGTGTCCACCAACAAATGAATGGATAGACAAAATATAGTCTATCCAGACAATGGAATATTATTTATCTATAAAGAGAAATGAATTCCTGATACATGCCACAATATGATGAACCTTGAAAACATGCTAAGCAAAATAAGTCAGATTCAAAAGGACAAATACTGTATAATCCTGCTTATGTGAAATGTCTGAACTAGGCAAATGCATTGTTATTGTCGCTAGATGCCTTCGAGTTGATTCCAACTCATTCTGACCCCATGTGACACAAGAGACCTGCCCAGGTTTTCTAGGGTGTAATCTTTATGGGAGCACATCCCCAGGTCGTTTCACCAGTGGAACAGCTGGTGGGTTTGAAATGACAAACTTTGGGTGAGCAGCCAAGCACGTAACCACTATGCCACCAGCGCTCCTTAGGCAAATTCAAAGAGACTAGAATGTATGAGTGGTGGCCAGGGGCTGAAGGGAGGGAGAAATGAGGAGTTGTGGCTGCAGGGGAACTGGGTTTCATTTGCGGTGATGAAAAATTTCTGGAGATGGAGAGTGGTCATGGTCACACAGCATAGTGAATGTCATTAATGTCCCTGGATTGTACTAAAAATGTTAAATAAAGATAAGAACTAAAGAGGCAGGGCCAAGCGGGCAAGCTAGTCACAATGTTCCACCAAACCCTCTGGCAACACAGACCCAGAAAAACAAGCGAATCGATTACGTACATGACAATCTACAAACCCTGAGGATCAAACACAGAATTAAGGAATCAGTATGAGCGAGGAGGGACGGTGAGACAGTGCAGAAGCATCGACGAGCTGCCCAGCCAGCGCAGGGCCTCAACTCCAATTCTTTGGCACCGAACTTGGGTGTGATGGTGGCGGGGCTGATTTTAGTTTCCTGAGACAGGGCAGCATCAGTGAAAGAAGGCAAGCAAAGTGGCACACCCCTAACTCTGTGGTGTGTCTAAGGCGGGGCTGGTCCGGTGTTTAGGAAGTGGCTGCTTCAGTGAAAGGAGGCAAACAAAGTGCCGGTACACTGACCCATGTTGTGACGGCCACGGGACAGGCTGTGGAGTTCAGGACAAAGCTGCTTCAGTGAAAGAAAGAAAGCATCGGACAAAGTCCTAAACCCCTGAGGCAATCTCTGTGGGGACCCAGCCAGAGCACACAGGCTACACATGCCTCTGCTATCTGAGATAAAAAAGCGCTCTTGACACAAGATAAGTGATTTTGTCTAATTTACCACGTGGATCCAATAGCTCCTTCTTTTCAAAGTACTCTCTCTTGTCTATCTGATCCCTCCACTATCTGCCCCAAACAGCTTCATTAACAGTTGATTTCCCTGGACCTGAAATGGAACCTGCTGCACTCTCTCTGAGCCACTCTCCTGGCCTGGGAGAAGAAACACATGAACAAATGGGGGAAAAATACTTCCCCGACTCCCCTAATCTGGAAGTTAAGTGCAAGAGTGGCCCCAGTCCGGGCATGAGTGATCCACTGACTTTGGTTTTCACCCCTACATGGAAGCAGGTGGCTATTATAATGCAAAGGCAAATCTGTTTGAGGTCTGACTGTAATTGTTTCAGCTGTGTGGTGCAGAGGCAGGTTTTGAAGGTTTGACAGCACTCTGCCTACTAAAGAGGGCCTTCACCTGCCCACAGCAGGGATCTGAGGGCTCAAGGCTCCATCCATGCCACCTAGCCACCTGTAAAAGTGGTCCAAGGATAGTGGTGCCCACCAGCCTTTCCAGGTATAAGCATTGGGTGCCTAAGGAACAGCTGCAGAGCCCATCCACCAGAGTGCTCTAGAGAACAGAGACACTCCTTCCTCATTGACACTTGGGGGAACAGTGTCAACACGCTGCCTTCCTCAGAGTGTGACTCCCTGCTGCTACCAGAAACCAGTGCATACAACCATCACCACTACTCCTCTAAGATAGGAGGTGAGAGCCTATAACACACCCTAGGTGACCCACTATCAGGACACCTGAGCTGATTCTATTCAAGAATAGTGAATAGACTCCTAGGCTCATATACCTGATAACATCTCTAACCATCTGGTAACAGGACATTAAAAAAAAAAAAACCCACTATCAGGACACCTGAGCTGATTCTATTCAAGAATAGTGAATAGACTCCTAGGCTCATATACCTGATAACATCTCTAACCATCTGGTAACAGGACATTAGTGCTAGGAAAAAAAAAATTTCTTTTTCTTTTTTTTTAGTGCTAGAAGGCTCCAATAATCAAGTTAGCTCACTCTAGCAGCCTAAAACTCGAAACAAAGCAAAGCAAGAAGCTAGGACAGAGTGAACAAACACAAAATCAATTATTACAATAACTCATAGATGGCTTGCAGACAGCAGTTGATATCAAATCACATAAAGAAGCAGACCATGACTGCTTCAACAAACTCCAAAAAGAAAGAATCAAGGACTCTTCTGGATGAAGAAGCATGCCTGGAATTGCTGGGTGTAGAATACAAAAGACTAATACACAGAGGAAACCAAAGGTCAGCAGTTCAAATCTGCTAGGTGCTCCTAGGAAACTCTATGGGGCAGTTCTACTCTGTCCTATAGGGTAAGTATGAGTCAGAATCGACTAGATGCCGATGGGTTTTTTAATATACAGAACCGTTCACGACATCAGGAATGAGATCAGGCCACACACAGAGAAAGCAGTTGAAGAAATTAAAGATTATTCAAGAACATAATGAAAAATTTAGTAAGCTGCAAGAATCCGTAGAGAGACAGCATTCAGAATTCAGAAGATTAACAATAAAATTACAGAATGAGACAACCTAATAGAAAGTCAGAAGAGCAGAATTGAGGAACTAGAATGCAGAATCAGGGAGATGGAGGATAAGACACTTGGCACCAATGTATTTGAAGAAAAATCAGATAAAAGAATTAAAAAAAAATGAAGAAACCTTAAGAATCATGAGGGACTCTATCAAAAAGAATAATCTGTGAGTGATTCGAATACCAGAACAGGGAGGGATAAAAGAAAATACAGAGAGAATTGTTGAAGATTTGTTGCCAGAAAACTTCCCTGACATTGTGAAAGATGAAAAGGATATCTATCCAAGGTGTTCATTCAACCCCTACAAGAAAGATCCCAAAAGAAAGTCACCAAGACTTATTCTTATCAAACTTGCCAAAAACAAAGGTAAAGAGAACATTTTAAGCACAGCCAGGGATAAATGAAGACACCTACAAAGCAGAATCGTAAGAATAGGTTCAGACAACTTGGCAGAAACCATGCAGCCCAGAAGACAAGAGGATGGCATATATAGAGCATTGAAGGAGAAAAATTGCCAGCCAAGAATCATATATCCAGCAAAACTGTCTCTCAAATAGGAAGACAAAATTAAGACATTTAGAGATAAACACAAGCTTAGAGAATTTGCAAAAACCAAACCAAAACTATAAGAAATACTAAAGGGAATTCTCTGGTTACAAAATCAATAACATCAGATGTCAACACAATACTGGAACACAGAACAGAGAAACCAGATATCAACTCAGACTGGGAAATCAAAAAAATAAGAGAAGACTTAAAAAATGCTCAAAACAGGGAATCAGTGACGTCATTATGTAAGAGATGACGATAATCAATAAAGACGGACTAAATAAAGTAGGCACAGATCCTCCATAAGGAGAGGAAATCAAGGTGATAAAGGGAGATACAAGTTAGGTTTAAAGTTAGAAAAATAGGGGTAAATATTAAGGTGACCACAAAAAAGACTAACAAACCCTGACTTCAAAATGAAAAACAACATAAACATAAAGACTCAGCAAAAACAAATTCAACTACAATGAAAAAGAGGAAGACACAATTTACAAAGAAAAACTCCTCAGCACAAAAAGTAAGGAGAAAAATGAAACTGGCAACAACACACACAAAAAGGCATCCACATCACAGCACTAAACTCACACCTACCTGGAATCACGCTGGATATAAACGGACTCAATGCACCAACAAAGAGACAGAGAGTTGCAGAATGGGTAAAAACATGTGACCCGGGTATATGCCACCTACAGAAGACACACTTTAGACCTAGACACAAACAAACGAAAACTCAAAGATTGGAAAAAATATATATCAAGCAAACAAAAATCAAAAAAGAGCAGGAGTGGCAATATTAATTCCTGACAAAATTGACTTTAAAGTTAAATCCACCACAAAGGATAAGGAACGACACTATATAATGATTAAGGGGTAATATACCAGGAGCATTTAACCATATTAAATATTTATGCACCCAATGACAGACTGCAAGATACATAAAACGAACTCTGACAACACTGAAAAGTGAGATAGACAGCTCCACAATTATAGTAGGAGACCTCAGCACAGCACTTTCGGTGAAAGGGCATCAGAAAGAAGCTCAATAAAGACACAGAAGATCTAAATGCGAGAATCAACCAACCTGACCTTACAGACATACACACAACACTCCACCCAAAAGCCACCAAGTATACTTTCTTTTCTGGTGCACATGGAATATTCTCTAGAATAGGCCACATATTAGGTCATAAAGCAAGCCTGAGCCAAATCCAAAACATTGTAATATTACAAAGCATCTTCTCTTACCATAAGGCCATAAAAGCAGAAATCAATAACAGAAAAAGCCAGGAAAAGAAATCAAACACTTGAAAACTAAACAATACACTGCTCAGAAAACACTGGGTTATAGAAGACATTAAGGATGGAATAAAGAAATTCATAGAATCCAATGACAATGAAAACACTTCCTATCAGAACCTTTGGGACACAGCGAAAGCAGTGCTCCGAGGTCAAGTTATACCAATAAATGCACACATACAAAAAGAAGAAAGGGCCCAAATCAAAGAACTATCCCCACAACTTGAACAAATACAAAGAGAGCAACAAAAGAAACCTTCAGGCACAGGAAGAAAGCAAAGAATAAAAATTAGAGCAGAATTAAACGAAATAGAGAAAAGAAAAACAATTGAAAGAGTTAACAAGACCAAAACTGGTTCTTTGATGCAAAAGTTGATAAAATTGATAAACCATTGGCCAGACTGACAAAACAAAAACAAGAGAGGAAGCAAATAAGCCATATAAGAAAGGAGATATGCAATATCACAACAGATCCAAATGAAATGAAAAGAATCATATCAGACTAGTATGAAAAATTGTACTCTAACAAATTTGAAAATCAGGAAGAAATGGGTGAATTCCTAGAAACACACTACTTACCTGAACTAACACAAACAGAGGCAAAACAACTAAATAGACCCATAACAAAAGAAGAGATTGAAAAGGTAGTCAAAAAACTCCCAACAAAAAAAACCCTGGTCCTAACGCCATCACTGCAGAGTTCTACTAAATGTTCAGAGAAGAGTTAACACCACTACTACTAAAAGTATTTCAGAGCATAGAAAAGGACGGAATACTCCCAAACTGATTCTAGGAAGCCAGCATATCCCTGACACCAAAACCAGGTAAAGACACCACAAGAAAAGAAAATTATGGACCTGTATCCCTCGTGAACTTAGATGTAAAAATCCTCCACAAAACTCTGGCCAATAGAATTCAACAACATATAAAAAAAAATAATTCACCGTGACCAAATGGGATTCGTACCAGGTACGCAGGGATGGTTCCACGTTAGAAAAACACTTAATGTAATCCATCAGATAAATAAAAGACAAGAATCACATGATTTCATCTATTGATGCACAAAAGGCATTTGATGAAATTCATTACCCATTCATGAGAAAAACTCTCAGCAAAATAGGAATAGAAGAAAAATTCCTCAACATAATAATGGGCATTTATACAAAGCCAACAGCCAGCACCATCCTAAATGGAGACAGTCTGAAAGCATTCCACTTGAGAACGGGAAGGAGACGAGGATGCCCTTTATCACCACTCTTATTCAGCATTGTGCTGGAGGCCCTAGCCAGAGCAATTGTGTTAGATAAAGAAACAAAGGGCATCCAGATTGGTAAGGAAGAAGTAAAAGCATCTCTATTTGCAGATGACATGATCTTATACACAGAAAATCCTAAAGAATCCTCAAGGAAACTACTGAAACTAATAGAAGAGTTCAGCAGAGTATAAGGATACAAGATAAACATACAAAAATCAGTTGGATTCCTCTATGCCAACAAAAAGAACATCGAGGAGGAAATCACCAAATCAATACCATTTACAGTAGCCCTCAAAAAGATAAAATACATAGAAATAAACCTTAACAGAGACGTAAAAGACGTATACAAAGAAAACTACAAGAGACCACTGCAAGAAACCAAAAAAGAGACCTACATAAGTGGGAAAATATACCTTGCTCATGGATAGGAAGACTTAACATTGTAAAAATGTCTATTCTACCAATAGCCACGTATGGATACAATTGAATTCCAATCCAAATTCTAATGACATTTTTTAATGAGATGGAGAAACAAATCACCAACTTCATATGGATGGGAAAGAGGCCCTGGAGAAGTAAAGCATTACTGAAAAAGAAGAACAAAGTGGAAAGCCTCAGTCTACCCGATTTTAGATCCTATTATACCACCACAGTAGTCAAAACAGCCTGGAACTGGTACAACAACAGATACATAGACCAATGGAACAGAATTGAGAATCCAGACATAAATCCATCCACATATGAGCAGCTGAGATTTGACAAAGGCCCCAAATCACTACAATGCGGGAAAAGACAGTCTTTTTAACAAATGGTGCTGGCACAACAGGATATCCATCTGCAAATATCGAAAAAAGACCCATACCTCACTCCATTCACAAAAACCAACTCAAAATGGATCCAAGACCAAATATAAAATCTAAAATGATAAAGATCATGAAGAAAAAAGAGGGACAATGCCAGGAGACCTAACACATGGCATAAACAGTATACAAAACATTACCAACAATGCGGAAGGGAAAGTAGATAATTGGGAGGCCCTAAAAGTCAAACATTATGCTCATCCAAAGACATCACCAAAAGGGTAAAAAGATTACATACAGACTGGGAAAAGTTTTTAGCTATGACATTCCCGATGCACACCTGATCTCTAAAATCTACATGCTAGTGCAAAAACTCAACTACAAAAAGACAAATAACCCAATTTTAAAATGGGCAAAAGATATGAACAGACACTTCACTAAAGAAGGCATTCAGGTAGCTAACAGACACCTGAGGAAATGCTCACGATCATTAGCCATTAGGGAAATGCAAATCAAAACTACAATGAGATTCCATCTCACTCCAACAAAAAAATCCAACAAGGCTGGCTTTAATCCAAAAAACAGAAAATGTTGGGGAGGTTGTGGAGAGAATGGAACACTTATACACTGCTGGTGGGAATGTCAAATGGTACAACCACTTTGGAAATCCATATGGCGTTTCCTATAAAAACTAGAAATAGAAGTACCATAAGATCCAGCAATCCCACTCCTTGGAATATACCCTACAGAAATAAGAGCCTTTACATGAACAGACATGTGCACACCCATGTTCACTGCAGCACTGTTTACAATAGCAAAAAGGTAGAAGCAACCAAGGTGCCCAACAATGGATATATAGATAAATAAATTATGGTATATTCACACAATGGAATACTATGCATTGAAAAAGCACAGTGCTGAATCTGTGAAACATTTCATAATATGGAGGAATCTGGAAGGCATTATGGTGAGTGAAATTAGTCAGTTGCAAAAGGACAAATATTGAATAAGACCACTATTATAAGAACTCAAGAAATTGTTTAAACTGAGAAGAAAATATTCTTTGATGGTTACAAGAGAGCAGAGGGAGGAAGGGAGGGAGAGGGGTTTTCACTAATTAAATAGTAAATAAGTATTATTTTAAGTGAAGGGAAAGAACACACAATACAGGAGAGGTCAGCACAATTGGACAGAACCAAAAGCAAAGTAGTTTCCTGAATAAAATGAACGCTTCAAAGGCCAGCGTAACAGGGCCGGGGGTTTGGGGACCATGGTTTCAGGGACATCTAAGTCAATTGGCATAATAAAATCTATAAAGAAAACATTCTGCATCCCACTTTGGAGAGCAGCGTCTGGGGTCTTAAATGCTAGCAAGCGGCCATCTAAGATGCATCCATTTGGTCTCAACCCACCTGGAGCAAAGGAGAAAGAAGAGCACCAAAGACACAAGGTGATTATGAGCCCAAGAGACAGAAAGGACCACATCAACCAGAGACTACATCAGCCTGAGGCCAGAAGAACTAGAGGGTGCCCGGATATAACCGATGACTGCCCTGACAGGGAACACAACAGAGAACCCCTGAGGGAGCAGGAGAGGAGTGGGATGCAGACCCCAAATTCTCCTAAAAAGACCAGACTTAATGGTCTGACTGAGACTAGAAGGACTGCGGAGGTCATGGTCCCTAGACCTTCTGTCAGCCCAAGACAGGAACCATTCCCATAGCCAACTGTTTCCACGGGGATTGGCCTGGACGATGGGATAGAAGATGATACTGGTGAAGAATGAGCTTCTTGGATCAAGTAGACACATAAGACTATGTTGGCATCTCCCATCTGGAGGAGGGATGAGAGGGCAGAGGGGGCCAGAAGCTGACTGAATGAACCTGAAAATGGAGAGTGCAGGGAAGGGGTGTGTTGTCTCATTGTGGGGAGAGCAATTAGGAGTATATAGCAAGGTGTATATAAATTTTTGTAAGAAAGGCTGACTTGATTTGTAAACTTTCACTGAAAGCACAATAAAAATTAATTAAAAAAGAATAAAGACACTTATGTTTACCACTGCAGAATGTAAAAATAATAATAAGAACCAGAGCATATGATCTTAACATACTCCTTAGTTTAAAAAAAAAAAAAAAAGTGGTGGTGACCTGAGGTTAGGGTTGGAGAAGTTAGAAAAGCAACCTCTGGCATTTGGATGTCCACTCCGTGGCTCTGAAAAGGGGGTCTTGGCTCCCTGGATTGGGAAGCCCACCTTGGTTTGGCTCCGATTCAGACACCCCCTGGGGGTTATGCAACCTCCACAAAGTGCCCTGGGGCCTCAGGAAAGGCTTCTTGGCTCATTGGCAGACTGCTTTGGATTTGCTATTTTCCTCTGAGTGTTTTAAGTTATTTTAAGATTTGGACCATATTGTTGATGGAATTGTCACAGGTTGAGTTAGCTGGCTCTGACTTTAAATGTTCACCGTGTTAGGTGAAGTATTTGCTGGGTGTATTTTTACAGCCAGATCCTGGGATGTACTATTTGGAAATGACCATGCTGAAGTTGGTCTGACTGACTCCCGGCCTGGTATCCCCGAGCTCACCAGCCCCTGTGCACTTGGAGAGCGTGAGTGTGTCTCAGCCAGCGCTGCTTCCCGCCGAGTCCTGGCCCAGTGCTGAGAGGTAGGAGGGACTGGATAGACATCGGTGTAATTACCATGCAGTGGTTCCATGTTAGAAGAGTCCCTGCTGGTGCAAATGGTTAAACCAAGACTACTAACAGAAAGATTGGTGCCTCAAACCCACCCAGAGGCACCTCAGAAGACAGGCCTGGCGATCTGCTTCTGAAAGATCACAGCCTTGAAAACCCTAAGGATCGCGGTTCTGCTCTGCACATGGGGACCCCATGATATGGGATTGACTTGATGGCAACCGGTAACTAGATCCACCTGAAAGTCATTGCAGAAGAATCCTCAGCCTAATTAACCCTACTTCTTCCTGCACTTTCCCAAGACACCGGTTATGGAGAGAAATCACGAGCTCATGTTCTACTTATGGGGCAGAGTTCTAAGTCGATGCCAAAACCTAGTCTCACCATTGCATTTTATCTTTGTCTTCTCCCCCGGTAAACCAACATGGTGACCACCTAAGCAGATAGTGTGGGAGAGAAGTGTCTCCACTCCAGAAACCCCACAGGAACTTGGCCCAGCGCACCACCCACAGGGTCCTACTCCGCTGGAGTGACGAGTCTGTGAGACGTCAGGGGATCCATGGCCCAGGGAATGGTCAGCAGATGGGACATGTAAAGACCACACAGCTTGCTGTTGCCTGCTGACCATGAAGAACTGCATGGACTGTACCTAAGCTGCTTTCTATACCATTGCCAAGTACCTGTTTTTTGACTTGGGAGTAGTATTTCCTTATTGACTCTTACACGATGTCATTTTGCACGTAGCCGGTGATTATATATAAGCACCATAGGTAATCTGCTTATTTTTGGAAAAACTCCATCCGTGCAAAATGGTGAATAAGGTGTAGATTCTGTGCATTTTCTACAGATTATAGTCATAACCCATGCCATTGCAAGTTTACATTGGTTTCCTATAAAGATCAGTGTCATAGCTCTGCATATATTTTGTAGGAAGCTAGCTTCTATAAAGATATTTTCAGTGTTTTCTAGTGAAATGAGCAAAGCAAGCTTGTTTACAAAGGCCTTATGTCGTCTACATATATTGTCTTTAAAATATTTGTGATTTAGTTTATTGCCTGGAAAAGAGAAATTCTATAATTTACTCAGTAAATACTACTGTAAATGATAGTTTTACTGAGAAAAATAAAATATTTTGTTCTCAATTGTGGTATCATATTGATTCCAACGGTTTCTGGCCTTTTTTTTTTAAGTTTTTTTTTGCGGGGAGGTTTTGGTGAAGGTCCAGCCTCACTTGAGACCACAGCCCCAGGCATCCAAGAGAACTCGAGGCAGAGTCACCAGCTAAGCCATGCCACCTTCCTGCCCCACAGAGACTGTGAGGTTATCAGTCCGTCCTGTTGTGAGTTGTCAGTTTTGGGGTGATGTTGTCACAGAGGAGGAGACAGCTCCTCCAGCCCACCAGGTCCTGAGAGCTGGACCTGCCCCCCTCCTCTCTCCCGCCTCTCCTTTCCAGCTCCCTCCAGCCACACTGGTAGCTTTCTGACCTCTCTCTGGGCAAACTCAGATCTGCCTCCCAGTCTCTGCACCAGCTGTGCCTTCTCCCTGGGACACTGCACCCAGACTCGTGCAGGGCTGGCCCCACCTGTCATTTTGGCCACGAATAAATGTCACCTCAGTGTGGCTTCTGAACCCCTCCTCATTGGCCCCAGGCCTCTGTCGCTGGCTGCACCCTACTTTAGTTTCTCTATGGAATATGCTCTTTTCTTTCCCATGTATTTGTCTTCAAGCCCTTGTCCCTCTCCCCTCTACTGTGAGATCCTGGGGCAGGGGCTACATGGGTCATTTTCAGCTCCCACCCATGACCTAACCCAGACCAGGCCGAGGACGAGAGCTTGAGGCACCATTGCTGAATGAATAAATGAGAGGATCTGATTCACTTCCTGCCTCTGACCAGCTCTGATTGTGGGCATGGATGGTAATACTAGGAGGTGCAACTCCTAGACAGGGTGACACCCTGAATGACCTTGGGGTGACTGTCTCCTAGTCCAGCTGCTCCAGCAAAGCCCAGGGGCCACCACTGACGGGGGAGTCTGCTGCCCCCTGGTGGCCAGCGCTAGCACTGCAGCTGCAGGCAAGAAACCTCATATCCCACACCTGTGTTCAGGTGTCCTCACGTCAGCAGCTCTCCTGGGCCCCGGTGTCGAAGGAGCAGAACCTGCAGGTCGGCGCGCGGTGTTGGGGACCTCAGGAGACTCCCGTGCCCCCTCTTTGCCTCCACAGGCCCTGGGTGCCCAGCTCACTCACCAGGCATCCTCCCCACATTCGGCAAAGCCCTCACTTCTTCAGGGGGGACCCCCAGACACCACCACCTACCGGTCCTGACCCTGGACCGGGCCTCATGATCCATGGCTCTGACTTGCCCTTCCCGACCCCAAGTTCCCAGTCCCCACACTCCAATGCTCTTGCTGTTGGAATATTATATTCCAAGAAGGGGAAATCATTTTCCCAGGACCTCAGAGCACAGTGGGTCATCGACCCAGAACCAAGGCCAGAGATGCTTCTCCGAGCCTTGGAACACTGGAGGTCACCCGCTCCAAACACGCCAATGTGCACAAGAGGAAACTGAGGCTGGGTGGGGCAGGGCCAAGAGCTGGGTCTGGGCTCCTGCGGGACGCCTTCCCCCCACTCCCATAGGCTCTTGCCTGCTCTCCGAGCTTGGGGCCAACAGCCCCTCCTCCAGGGAGTTGTCCTGGATTCCACTCCCATCCCCACCTCCAGTGAGTCATGTCGCTCCTTCTCTGGGCATCAACTTTCCCTAGGATTCTAAGAGGAGGGGTCCTGCCCAGGGGAGGTTCCGATTCCTCTCCACCCCCTCGAACAGCACCAAAGCTGCACACCTTCCTTCTCTTGTAGACGCTGATCATTCTCCTTGGGGTTCTGAACCCATGTCCTTCAAAGAAGGTCACCAGGGCCATGACCAGGCCCCACCCTCCCATGCTGCACTACTGCGGGGTCCCACCAGGTGGCAGAGCACATGTGCACAACTGGACTTGAATAGAGTTCGGGATCTGGGTGCCAGGGCAGGGGGATCTGGGGCAGAGACTCAGGAAGCTTGTAGACCAACCCTCCCTGCCGTCCCAGGGAGGGACTGAGGCCTCAGGAAGGAAGGTCCTGAAGGCCACTCACGTGGTCCCTGACATTTACTCCTCAGTAGACAAACATAAAAAAAAAAAAAAATTTTTTTCTTTTTTAGACAAACATGTCCAAACAGTACACATGGTGTTCTCTCTCTCTCTGTTTCTCTGTGTCTCCCTGTCTCATTCTCTCTCTGTCCCTCTACTTCTCTCTCTCTCATCTGACTAAACTCAAACGCAAACACACATACACACTTCTCCATCCATCCCCCACCTTCCGAGCCCAAACCACAGCATCACCCTTAACGTCTCCTTTTCCCTCGTCCCTAACGCTCACAGCACTACCCATCTTGGCTTTGCCTCTACAGTGGATCCCAGACCGATCCCTTTTCCCCATCTCCACTCTCCACTCTTCTCCTGGTCACCATCTACCGCCTGGACCACGGAGCACAGCAGCCTCTGGGCTGTTCCTCATAATGGTTCTCTACGTTAAAAAAAAAAAAAAAAAAAACCTCTTGGTGTAAATTCGATTTCAATTCATAACGACCCTATACGACAGAGGAGAACGGCCCCATACAGTTTCCAAGGAATGCCTAGTGGGATGGAGCTGCTGACCATTTGATTTGCACCTGTAGCTCTTAACCACTACTAGGGCTCTGTGGCTGGGCTCTGGACTATTCCATCTTTATCCCTCTGTAATCCATTCTTCAAACAGTAGCTAGAATCAGCTTTTTAAACTGAAATCAAATCAAGACACCCTTCCATCTAAAACAGTCCAGGGGCTTCACTTGTACCCTGACTACAGTCAGCAGAGAGAAGTTCCTCTCTAACCTACAGCTGGGTCTCTGTGTGACCCAGGAAAGTCCTTCTGTTCTCTAGGTCTTGTTTTACCTTCTGTGAAATGAACCAGGCTGCAGGGTTGTTGTGTGGGGGTGGGATGAGGTCAAGTATCTTCCACCCACTTCACCTGCTTTTCCTGGCTGCATAGATCGAAGTCACATCCAAGAATCTGAGACTTGTGTTGCCCTGTCTTGCCTGTGAAGAAGGCAGCGAAGACATTTCTGTACACGGTTTCCTCTGCAGCTTCACCCTGGAATCATTTTTCTTTTATGACTCCAGCCCAAGGGGCCACTCCATCGGTGGTGATTAGTTAGTGTCCTGAAACTCTCATCTGACTAAACTCAAACGCAAACACACACACACCTCCATCTGTCGTCCACTTTCCAAGCGCAAACCACAGCATCATCCTTAACGTGTGTGTGTGTGTGTGTGTGTGCAAGAACCCTTGAATCCTTAAGAGAGGCTTCTAAAATCATATTTAAAGGTAGAAAAACTGTTAAAATCCTGGATGCAGAGACCGTGAACATAAACACGTCTTTGAAAACAGAGAGATTTGTGAACACGTTCTGGTCACTAACGGTGATGGTTCCGTCTCCCTGGCTAACATCCAAGGTGAAACAACTCTTTCCACAATGTGGATGAAGAATAACAGTGGATACAAATCCATATTTCAAAAGTCTTCTGTTTAGCAGGCTTCTCATACATTTCAGCCAGGACAACTCAGGGGTGTGCTCTTTTACTTTGTCACCTGTGGGCCAAAAGCCCATAGAAGGACCAGGAGCAGCCTAGCGCTGCCATTTTCTTTGTGTTCACTGGAGCCGGGATGGTCTAGAGTGTCTGACCTGTGTGGTTTCCTGCAAGAATGTCTCACCCTTCTTTCTAGAGAGGGATCTGTCTGTCTGCAGAGCTAGGCCCCCAGGAACCACCCAGCAAGCAGTGCCCACGGCGGACTCCACAGGCTTGGGGAGGAGTCCCTGCTGACCCTTTTGAGAGGAGGGACCCCCTTGCCCTCTGGGCTCCTCAGTAGCACCACACGTGACACGTGATCATCAAATATGACTGACGGAGGAATCACATTGACACATTTTACAGATGTTCTAATACTTTATTCCTTCACCTCAGTGGACTGTCTTGGCGTCCAAGCACAGACCCCACTATGGAGACCCCTCATCCACCTCCAACCAGGGTACGGCTGCTTTTCCTTCCTCCTGCCCATGGGAAGCTCCTCTCCTAAGTTTGCCTCCCTCCCTGCCCGAGCCACACAGGGCCTCTCCTTGCCCTTCTCCAGGGAACTATCATCTACCTCCCTGAGTGGGAGATGGGATGGACTGACTAGGAAAAGACACATCCCTTAGTCTACAGAGGGTCTGAAGGCATGTGTGTTAATAGTCTTGTCCCTCTCACCCAAGGCCCCCTATCTTGGTTGGATTACCAGGTTCCAAGCCAGTCAATTGACAACCTCTTACTGTGGACACTACGGTCCACTCATTCTCCAGGTCCCACAAAGACCTGGAATAGCTTTTCCCCTTTCACATGGGAGAGCAGAATGGGCTTTAAAGAAGAAGACCACATAAAGTCACCTGGGGGCTCATCATACCCATGTGCCTGGTAGCAACACTCTCCTGGTTCTACCTAGGAGCCCTACAAGCCCAAGTCCCAGAACCAGCTCCTCACCCATCAGCTGTCTGACCTTGGCACCTCACTGAAGCTCCCCTTCTCAGCCTCTTTATCTGCAAAATGGGAATGAAAACCTATACTGGGGTTGTGTGGACTGTTGTGCAGGGTTTTTCAGAAGCACCTGGTAAAGGGTTACTTGTCAAATTGAAGAGGGTCCCACATTTTTATTCACAAGGCTGTTCAGGTAAAATGAGAGAGGTGTTGTTAAATGGCATCCAGTGGGTCCGACTCATACAGAACCCACATAGAGCAGAACAGAACTCTACTCAGTCCTCAGTGTCCTCACAATCCTTGTTATGCTTCAGCCCATTGTTGCAGCCACTGTGACAATCCATCTCGTTGAGAGTTTTCTTCTTTTTTGCTGACCCTCTATCAAGCATGATGTTCTTCTCCAGGGACTGGTCCCTCTAAATAACATGTCCAAAGTATGTTAGACAAAGTTTTGACACCCTCAACTTCTTTACCAGATCATCTACAGTGAAAACAAATTTTTTTTTTTTTTTTTTAACCGTATCAAAGACTCAGCTTCTAGGTATGGCTCACATCTGTCTATCAACTCCACAGCACCGTCCTACAGAATCAAAGCCTCTTTTCAAATATACAATCCCTGAAAGAAGAAGATGACCTTGTAATTAGCTAAGAACAGGCTCACTTGTGCTTACTTACTAATCTATAATGAACAATCCCACAAGTGAACTCGTTCACTACAGATGACCTGGTAAGCAAGGTAAGCATCTTGGTTACCTAGCCTACAGGATAACCCACCCCTCGTTAAAGCTCTTGGCCTCGTATTACAGCTCTTTGAGGAGGTTCCCCCCCTCCCCAGGATCCCAAGGTCCAAACTGCTGCAGTGCAGGCTCTTCTTGGTCCTAAGCTTCCCTCCTCCCATCCTAAGCTTCTGTGAGGCTGTCCACTGATATAAGCAATCTCTGTCCTTTTCAAGACATGGCCCTCCGAGCAGTAAAGTCAATCACCCAATTTTGTCGGTGAGCTGCAAGTGGGTCCATCATGTTGGATGGTTTACTCGCCACCTTTCCAATTACTGAGCTGACCAAAACCCAAAAGGGTTTGCACTCATCCTACAGAAGGCTTCAGCCCAACCCATCCCTTCTGAGCAGAATTACAAACCCAGGGTCAGAAAGGCCATATATAAGAGGAAACCCACTGGGCTGCCCCAGTCATCAGTAGATGAGCGTTTGGGTGTTTGCACTATTTGGCTGTCATGAGTAATGCTACTCTGAACAAGACAAGCCCACGTTTTGGCATGAAAGATGTCACGTATTTTATCTTGTTACTCCAATGTGTATCTAGGGAAATTGAGCATGAAATCAATATTTATATGAGCCTTAAACCCTTCCCCCCAAAATTAAAATCAGTTTAAAATAAGCTTACAAACTAAATTTATTAATGCATTTAACATTAGCTCATTGACACTGACCCTGTGGTCATTGTCCTGGGGACTACATGGACAAGACACAAACAGGCTCTGCCCTCTCCAGGCTGCATGGGGAGGGAGGGAGAGTGGGCAGCTGTGCCCACAGTGGCCCCAGTCACAGGGCATGTGAGCTCCCAACAAGGGCAGGCCTGAGCCAGAGACCTGATACCCCCGTCCAGTTCCTGGGCCACCAAGGATCCTCCAGATGACACCTGCCCAAAGGAACGATTCTGCGGAAGCCCTGATTAATCCCAGAGCTCTTGTTCACAAAGCAGCTGACTCCAAAGCTCCTGACCTCACACCTAGCTGTCAGAGGGTCAGTCTACCTGCCGCCCTGCCATCTACATGGACTGACAGGAGAGCCAGACAGGCTGTCTAGAACCCAGGCAGTCTCCCCAGTGTGCACCGGTGAGGACAGGGCCCCCAGTGCTGTGTAAGAGAGACCCTAACGCTGTCAGGTCCCTGCACCCACCAGCCCTCACTCCTTGCTCCTATTTCCCTCCTGTCCCCTCAGGCCTACAGCCTGCTATAGATGAATGCTGGGCTTTGATTCCTGCCCCTGCTCATTCTGTGCTTTCTGTGCCTCTTTTTTCTACTTTCTGAAGCCCAGTTCCTGGACCTCAGTCTTCCTTTTCTGTAGGATATGGTTGCCCCCCACCCTGCCCAACTCAGAAAGTGGTGCAGGAAGATGAGACAGGGTTTACAGACCAGCTTCTGGGGCCCTGGGGCCATTCCTGAGTGTCTGGGCTAGTGGCTGGGAGGGTGGTCAGCTCACCAAGGAGAAACAAAAGTGGTGATGTTTGTAGTTCGTCTTTATGGCACACACAGCGCGCGCACCTAGATGAGTGTGTGCCTGCCCAGTGTGTGTGTGTGTGTGTGTGTGTGTGTGTACCAAGTCACTGATATTTTCTCTTCACTGTGGGGCTGAGGACACAGGCTCAGGGGCCTTGAGGAACATGGCCCTGAATCTGTGCTTGTTCTTGATTCATTCCCTCTCCCGGTGTCCAGAGTACATCAGGGCTGGCTCCCACTGCCACCAAGGGATCCAGGACATGTTCTGGTTCTGGAATTCTGAGCTCACAGGCCCCAACGAGTGTGATGTCTCAGGCTCGGCAGTCCTGCCTTCTAGAGAGACGTGACTTCTGTCTTAGCATGAGCCCCCTCACCCCCTCATTACATTGCCCCAGAGAAAAGCTCACCCTCTTGACCCTTCGGTGATGCTTCCTCTAAGCCTGATGCGCACTCCAAGTCCATCTCGGAGAGGGCACAGGTGGGTGGGCAGCGGCCACTGTGGGGCAGTGGGGAAATGTGGTCTCCAGGGGTGCCAGGCAGGTCGGCAAACACAGGGCCTCCTGCATCCTCGGGCACGTGTTCAGGGCCTGAGGACCTCAGGCCAGGGCTGGGGGCGTGCTGCAGGGGTTCATCCCCCACCATGGCCCCCTGACTCCTCCCATGGCCCTCGGTCACCTCCAGACTCTAAGGTCACCTCCTCCACCCTGTCCCTGTCCTGGCCTTGCAAAGCCCTAGCCTCAACGGTCACCTGGGTGAGTGGTGGAGGGCAGGGACCAGGGGTCCCACCTACCTCCTCACTCACCACACCTGGCCATCTCCTGGTTGCTTCCACCTTTTACTCCACCCCTGAGCTTCCTTGGGTTCCAGCATCTCCTGCCAGGCTGACTCTTGACCAGGTCTTCAGATCCCTTTTTTCCACTTAAACCCCTGCTGAGAAGTTTCAGTTCCACCCCAGATATACTGAATCAGAATCTACCAATTAACAAGACCCCAAGGTGATTCTCATATAGAATAAATTTTGAGACCCACTGCCCTACTACTGCTTTTCAGAATTGGTCCCTAACCAGCAACATTAGGTTCTCCTGGGAACTTGTTAGCAATGCAAATTCTCAGCGGGGGTTCCAACCAGAAAAAACCAGGCAGAAGCTCTGCTCCTAACCCCTCTAATGTCCTAATCACTTATATCTAGGGGTTCTTCTGCTGGTCCCCCTCCTCTCTTCCCACAAAGGGCTGTTTCCACCGTTTTACCTGCCGTGTACCCACATCTGGGCTGCTTCCTGACGCCTTGGACCTCCTCATTCTCCATACCTGGGCTACCTCCTGGGCCTTCCCATGTGTTCTTGGCCTCACCTGGGCCTTCTCCTGAGCCCTCCTACGTCATTCACAGAGGCTCTGCCTTCACCTGACCCATCTCACCTCCTCTCTCTAACACAGGTAAGGACCCTCATGACCCTGCCACACTCCTCAGCACCCACACCTGGGCTCTCCTGGCCACTACCTTCTCACCCCGCCCACCTCCTCATTCCTGAGCCCTGGGCATCCTCCAGGCCACTCCCATTTCCTCCCCATAAACCTGGGCTGAAACCTGGCCGCTCCCACATGCTCAGTTCCCCTTCTTGGGAAGCATCTGGACCCTTCAGACTTTCTCTCTTCACGTGCTTGGGCTTCTGACCCCACACACATCCTCACTGACCCAAACTGGGCTGCTCCCTAAGCCTTCCCACCCCTCATTACCCACACTTTGTGATATCCTGGCCCCGCCCACAGGCTTACTCTTCTCTACTGTGCCTTCTCCTCACTCAGCCCAACTGCTTTCCTGACCCTCCTTCTTCCTCAGTTCCTAACATTGGCCCCTGAATGCTCAAAATTGCCCAATTCTAGGTCTTCTCCAACACTCCCCACCATCTCACAGCCCGCATAGGAAAGACCTTCCCACGTCCTCACTTCCCAAGTGCCATCGCCTTCTCATGCCTCCCACCTTCTCACTCCCAACACCTTGACCACCTCTTGACCCCTCCAACCTCTTCATTACCCTTACCTGGGCAAACACATGCACCCTCCCACCTCATTAGGCCCTGCACCTGTGCCTCTTGAGCCCGTCTTCCTACACACTACCCACACCTGAGCCTCCTCCTGGGCTCTCCCACTTAACTCACACATCCTCCTCACTTCCCAGGACTGAGTACCTCCTGACCCACCCACCTTATTACTCAAAGCTGGGTGTGTTTCTCCTCCATCTCACTCTTCACAACTGTGCGTCCACTTAACACCTGTGCCTCCCTCCTCCTCATTTCTCACCCCTGAGGTTTATCATGGCATCTCCCTATTTCCATACCTGGGCTGCCTCCTAGTCCTACCCACCTCCTCACTGGCCACACCTGGGCTGCCTCCTGGCACCTCACACCTTCTCAGTCCTCACACCTGGCCTGCCTTCAGACCCCTCACACCTCCTCAGTCTCACACCTGGGATGCCTCCTGTCCCCTCATACGTCCCTGCTCCCCAAACCTGTGCTTCCTCCTAGCCCCTCACACCTCTTCTTTCCTCATACCTGTTCTGGCTCCTGGTCTTCATGCCTCTCACTCCCCACACCTGGGCTGCCTCATGGGCCTTCCCAATTCCTACCTGACCACACCTGTGATTTCTACTGACACTTTCTGCCTCCTTCCTCTGCAGACATTTGCTGCCTCCTCAATGCTTCCACCTCAGCAACCACACCTGGACTTGAACTCACCCTTCCCACCTCATTCCCTACACCTATGCCTTCTACTGACCCACTTGCAACCCTAGTCCTGACACCACAGCTCCTTCCACATTGACACACCTGTGCACTCACTGACCCCTCACACCTCCTCATTACCACACCTGTGTCTTTTGTGGGCCATCCCTCCTCCTCCTACACCCTCCTCACCCACCATTACTTTACCACCTCCTGACCCCTCCCACCTCATTACCACACCTGCTGCTCATCTACTGGCCCCTCCCATCCTCTCACATCCCATACTGGGTCTGACCCCTCCCACCTCCTCACTCACCACACCAGTGCTCACCTGGACCCCTCCTAACTCCTTGGTAGCCACATCTGGGAGTTCTCCAGACCTCTTCCAGCTCCTCAGCCCCCACAGCTTGTCTACCTCTTCATCCCTCCCACCTCTCACCTCCCACAACTGGACTGTGTCCTAATTGTTCCCATCTCCTCTTTTCCCACCCCAGAGGTTTCTCCTGTAGACGGGCACTCATACAAATGCCTGTCCACGAAAGGCCCACAGCAGCTCTACTGCTCCCATCAGTCCATAGTGGAACCAACCCATATGTCCATCAACAGAGGACTGGTGAACAAAGTGTGGTCCATCCACACAATGGAATACCACTGAGCCTTAGAAAGAGTCAGAAACTAACGTGTGCTGCAATGGGAATGGACCTGAAACACATGAAGCTAAGAAGCAAGGTACAAAAGGCCACGTGTTTCCATCTAGATAAAAAATTCAAGGCAGGGAAATCCATAGGCACTGAGAGCCAATCACTGATTGCCATGGGCACAGGGCAGGGTACAAGGAGGACTGCCTAACAGGTCCAGGGTTTCTGTTTGTGGTGATGACAGTGCTCTGAAGTAGGTACTGCTGGTGGTTGAATAGGATTGTGGGGTACATAAAGCCACTATATCACACCCGCTAAAACTAGAAAAACAAAACTTTATTTCATGAGAAATCTACCAGTTCAAATAGTAAAAACTATAATGTATAATGTGAGCTGTAACAGTACAACAAATAAACCACACAAACACCCACGCAGCTGAAGGTAAGAAAGGATCTCCTTGTGAAGCTGAAGCTCCCTGGCTGGGGCTGAGGAGCTGTTGTGGAGTAGGTGTGGCGACTTGCTTGCACTCTGGTACCAGGGCCAGAGCAGTAGAAGGAGGACCCAGGGCTACAGTGAGCCCCAGTGTGGCTGCCGGAACAGGATCAATACGTGTAGGAGGTTCTACACTTGGTTCTGGGGGAGGCCCACGATAAGGATTCCACTTTCCAGCAGACTCTTCCTCAGGAGCCTCAGCTAGAACTAGACATGGATGACCTAGAGCTGTATCAACGTCTGCTGTTCCTGAAGGAATAGAATCGACATCCACCGGTGGTCCGGGATTCAGTTCCGGAGGTGGCTCAGCAGAAGAATTCAGCTTTCCAATAGGCTCTTCCTCTGGTGCATGGGACAGAGCTGTATGCGGAGGACCTGGGACTACACGAGGCCCAGGTGCTGATGTAGGAGTAGGACCCACAACACCTGGTGGTCCGGGATCCAGGTCTACACGTGGTTCAGGGTTAAAATCTGCTTTTGCAATAGGACCTTCGTCCAGGGCCTGGACCGGAGCTGGAGAAGAAGGACCTGTGGGTACACTGAGCTCCAATACTGCTGCAGGCTTAATATCCCAATCAGCTTGTGGTCCACGGCTGAGTTCAGGAGGTGGCCCAGGATAAGAATCCGAGTTTCCCACAGGCTCTGTGTCTGGAGCCTGGGCCACAGCTGGAGTCAGGGGACATGGGATGACATCTAGGTCTGCTGTTGCTGTCGGAATAGAACTGACAACACTTGGTGGTCTGGAAGATTGTTCTGGAGGGGACCCAGGATAACAATCGAGCTTTCCAGCAGGCCCTTCATCTGGTGCCTGGGCCAGAGCTGTAGATGGAGGACCTGGGGCTACATGGAGCCCAGGTGTGGCTGCGTGAACAGGCTCCATATCAGCGGGTGGCCCTGGCACCCGTTCTGGAGATGGCACGGGATAAGAGTCTGACATCCCAGCAGATTCTTCCTCTGGAGCCTGGGCCAGAGCTGAAGATGGAGAACTTGGGGCTTCATCGAAGTTTGCTCTTTCTGAAGGAATGGGATCGACATCGGCCGGTGTTCCGGGATCGAGTTCTGTAGGTGGACTAGAATAAGGATCGAGCTTTCTCATAGGCCCTTCCTCTGGTTCCTGGGACAGAGTTGTATATGGAGCACCTGGGACTACATGAGGACCTGGTGGTGATAAAGGAGTAGGACCCACAACACTTAGTGGTCGAGACTCAAGTTCTGGAGGAGGTTCCGGAATAGCATCTGGCTTCCCGGTAGGTTCTTCATCTGGTGCCTGGGCCAGAACTGGAGATGGAGGACATGGGGCTTCATCGAAGTTTGCTCTTTCTGAAGGAATGAGATGGACATCGGCCAGTGTTCTGGGATCGAGTTCTGTAGGTGGACTAGAATAACGATCGAGCTTTCTCATAGGCCCTTCCTCTGGTGCCTGAGACAGAGTTGTACATGGAGGACCTGCGGCTGCATGAGGACCCGGTGGTGATGAGGGAGTAGGACCCACAACACCTAGTGGTTGAGACCCAAGTTCCAGAGGCAGTTCCGGATTAGTACCTGCCTTCCCCATAGGCTCTTCATCTGGTGCCTGGGCCAGAACTGGAGATGCAGGAGCTAGCACTACATGGAGCCCTGGTGCTGGTACAGAAGTAGGACCCACAACACTTGGTGTCCCAGGATCCGCTTCTGGAGGTGGTTCAGGAACAGAACCTGACGTTCCAATGGGCTCTTCATCTAGCATCTGGAACAGAGCTGGCGATGGAAGACCTGTACATACGCAGAGCTTTGGTATTCTTGCAGGTACAGTACCACCATCAGCCTGTGGTCCACGACCAAATTCTGGAGGTGGCTCAGGAGAAGCAGCCAACTTCCCAGCAGGCTCTTCATCTGGACCCAGGGCCAGAATCGGATCTGGAGGCCCTTGTTCTACTTTGAACCTCGGTGTTGGTGCACAATCAGGTGATCCTTGAGGCAATTTTCTAGATGGCCCAGGATAAGCACCCGACTTTCCAACAAGCTCTTCACCTGGTGGCTGAGCCAGAGTTGGAGATGGTGGACCTGTGCCTACACTGAGCCCCGGTGTTGGTGCACAAGCTGCTTCTGGAGTTGTCCCAGGAAGACGACTCAGGCGTCCAGCAGACTCTCCGTCTGGTGTGGGAGGTGGTGGTGGACGATGTGGTCTTCTGTGCACCTCCTGTGATGGTTCAGGAGTAGAATCTATCTCAGAAGATGGTTCTTGATTCTCTCCTAGAGGTGACCCAGGAAAACAACCCAGCCCTCCAACATGTTCTCTGTCTGCTGACAGATCTGGTGATGGAAGACCTGATGTTCTGTCGAGCTCCAGTGTTGGTGTTGGAGCAGAAGGTCGTCCTAGAGTAGATTCTGGATGAGGCCCTAGGTCCTGGGCTTCTTTTAGACCCAGTGCCGGCCCTGACGGGAGAGGTACAAGAGGAGAAACATTCAACAACATGGCTGCCTTTCCTCCTGCCTTTCCTATGATAGAAAGCATCCCACAACCTTGAAGAGAAGACCAGGGTCCAGATTTCCACCCCAGAAACTCTTCCAAGACTGAGGTCCACCAGAGGAGGGTCTGAGATCACTCTGAACATAGGCCCAACCCTACCTCTGTGAGGCCACCCTGTGGGGCCAGCCCCATGTCCTCTCACAAGCTCACATGCAGGCATACCCAGCTTTCCTCACCCTCTGGCTCTGCATCACTGGGCTCCAGAGGATCCAGCTGGGCACAGAGAAGATGGGCATGGCGCTCCAGGTCTGAGCCCGGCATGTTCACCTGCACATACTCCACCAGGAGCTTCAGGCAGGAGAAGTGTGGGGGCTGGTCAAAGTCTTCTGGGTATTCATCCATCCAGGTTTTCAGGATGAAAGAGATGGCGCTGGGGATGGATGGTGAAGAACAGGATCAGAGGCCTGGCCTTTCCCACTACACTGCCATCCCATGGCACCAATGTAAGAGTCTGGCTTCTTCTGTCTGTCCCTGTCCTTCCAAACCCCAGCCCCAGTCTGCACCACGCCCTCTGGCTATCCTGGCAGTGTCAGGCCTGGTCACTGAGCAGGGGGATAGCATAGAGCCTTGGTCACAGAGACATCCCTATGAATGGTGTGACCAACTCTCTCGCCTCTCGAAGCCTGAATTATGTCCTGTGCATTCCCTGGCTCCCTGCCCAATGGACAGTAAACCCCTGAGTGCAGGAAGCAGTGTGTCCCTGTGTTCTCCTCACAGCCTGGCACACTGTAGTGCTCCAGGAATCTCGGAAACTGAGGATAGAGCCTGTCCCCTGTCCCAGCCTGCCCAGGTCCTGAGGCCCTCTCCTCCTGGACAGTGGACACCAGCCCTTTGTCTGGTCCTCTGCATGCACATGAGGGTCTCCTCGCCCACAGTCACTGTTCTCCCAGGGACAGGGATCCCACAGGCACCTGAGCCCCGCTGACAGGCATACAGCATTGTGGGGCCGGTTTCTCCCCTACCTCCTGATCGGGCTCCAAACGGGGAGGGAACAACCAGAGCTGGAAGTGGATTATGGCAGGGGGAGGGGGAAGGGAGAGAGTCTCCCTAGGGCCCACACTGGGCCCCTTGCCTCCCCTCTGCTTTCCAGTGTGCCCAGGCTCCACCCCCAGCTCTGTGGGACTGATTTGCTCCTACGCGTGGTGCCACTGAACTCATTTCTCCACAGGGATCAAGATGTGTGAGAATCAGGGCATTCCCAGCCCCAGTCTTGACACAGGTCTCTTAAAATCCCAGTCTTCCCTGGAGACACAAGACCCTCTTTCTCCATGCGATGTCCACTTACTCTTTCTGCTGGTCCTGGGGTCCACCATCCCTGGCTGAATGGGGGCAATTGTATCCATACCTAGAGGAGGCACAAGGGTATCACATCTAATGCACTGTGAATACAACCTGCTTCCCATGTCTAGTGTTTCTGTCTGCCTCCTGACTAGGACAGAGGCCTAAGAGGGCACAGTCCCTCTCTGCTTTGTTCACTGAATGATGCTGAGTGTCTAGAACACTGTCTGCAAAAGTAGGGCTTCGTAGATAATTGTTGAGTGAATGAACCTAAGCAGCACCTTCCCCAATATCTGATTGTCCTGGGGCCCCTCTGTCAGACACCAGGGATTCTTGTTCAGGCTACACCAAAAAGAAACACCACTAGATGGAATCTCAATTCCCCCTTTTCAAATAGAAACAGGTTTGCTGAAGGGCCTGCACTCAGAGAGGGGTGAGGCAGACAGCTTCTTCTTAAAAGAGAAAAACAATAAATGTGAACATCCCAGCCCCTCCAGCAGCCTTTTCCCTAGAGCTGGGCTCCAGGGGATGGTCTCTAGTGGCACACTGCTTAAAGAGCTTGGCTGCTAACCAAAAGCTCAACAGTTTGAATCCAGCTGCTCCTTGGAAACCCTATGGGGCAGGTCTACTCTGTTTTCTAAGTTCGGTAAGAGTCAGAATTGACTCCATGGCAATAAGTTTGGCTTTGGTGGGGCTCTGGGTACATAGTTGCCATGGCTTCTACCATGTGGTTCTGACAGTAAGGTCAAGCAGGCTGATCTTCTACCAGCCCACTTTTCAGAGGAGCACTCTGAGGCACAGAGACGTAAGTGACTTTCCCTAGACTCATAGCTGGTAGGGGTTGACTTCCCACGGGTCTGTGGAGGGAGGGGTGCTCACCCATGGAACAACAGATCCAGGACCTGCTGGGTGGTGGCGAAGGTTCTGTAATGTCCCAGAAAGAAGTTGATGTAGGACAAGTCACCCTCCATGAAGGCGGGCACCAGGTGCTCCCCCAGCTTCTCCAGCGAGCCAGCCTTGACGATTCTCACCACGCGGGTCTCATCCAGGTCCTGGTCCGACCCACAGGTACACTGGGGTGAGACAGACGAGGGGTATAATGTGAGAGGCACCCCATGAACCACCAGTTGGTTTGGAGTCCCACATCTCTGTGACTTGTGGCAGGAGGTGGGACACAAGTGTCCCCAACAGGAAACAGGAAGTAGGGATTATTACACATATTAGAAGCCTCAAGTCATTTTCTTCATAACATTACCTCCCTCTAGTAAGAGTGGAGCCTTGGTGGCACATCAGCTCTTAAGAGCTTGGCTGCTAAGCAAAAGATCAGCAGTTTGACTCCACCAGCCACTCCTTGGAAACCCCATGGGGTGCTTCTACTATTTCGTATAGGGTCCCTATGACTCAGCATGGACTTGATGGCAACAAGTTTGGTTGGGTCTGGTATCGAGAGCAGTATCCTTGTGAGTCCTCACTAAACACCCTGTTGTAGAGGTGAGAAAAAACAGCTTAGCGATGTCCAGTGTGTTCAAAGGCACAGGTAGGAGCCCAGAATCTTCTGACGCTAAGGCTCCGTGATGTTCCCCGTGTGCAGCATGAGGCCTGCTCTGCTCCTGACTCGGAGGGGAAGGTCTGGTACAAGCTCACTCCCTCCCCAGCTGGAGACAGTGCCCAGAGCAGACACACCCATGAGACCCCCACTGAATGCAAAGCAAGACAGGGATTTTCCTTTCTGTACATTAAAGGGGGCTTTGAGGAGCTAAAGCTATGGTGGTCCCAGATCCAGCGAAAGGTGGATGCCTGGATATCTCTGGGGTGGCATTAAGGCCCCCACAGGACCGAGGATCTCAACAGACGCCTCAGGGAGGGCAAATGTGAATGACCACGAAAGGGCTAAAAGCTGGCTCAGCTTCTCAGGGCCAACAGCCCCTCAAAGCCACCCCGCAGTTGCAGTGGCCAATGTGACAGCAGTTTGGCAAAAATGGAACAGGCTGGATGCAGGGACACAGGCAGGGTCATAGACTGCTGGACCACCTGACTGTCACAGCGTTTATGGGGAGCCTGGCTCTAGGGATCTCCAGTTGGAACGGGTACATCCTTGGCCCCAGCATGCCGCCCCTGGGAGTCTGTCCTGGGCAGGTCAGTGTATGAGGACGCACGTGAGGTTCCTGCAGCCCTGCTGTGGGTCAGTGTATACCGACACACGTGAGGTTCCTGCAGCCCTGCTGTGGGTCAGCGTGTGAGGACACACGTGAGGTTCCTGCAGCCCTGCTGTGGGTCAGTGTATGATGACACACATGAGGTTCCTGCAGCCCTGCTAAAAGGGCAGCAGAGGGGATCAGTCCAGGGCCAGCAGCCATGAAAGTCTCAGTCACTGTGGAAACCGGCCTCCCTTCTGGAACATTCTGCAGCTGAGTCAGGACACAGCTGCTGACCTGGAGGGGTCATGGTGATGTGTTCCCTGAAATTGCAGGTTGCAGAAAAATGTGCATCACAGCCTGAGCCCCGTGCTTTTCGGTAAATGCAGCCTGCTAACCACGAGGATGTGTGAGGCTGGGAGAAGTTGTGGAACGACAGCCCAGGTAACTGCTGCTGGGCCCTGGGGCTGACAGTGAAACCCTGAAACAGGAACAACATGCAAAAAGATGCCTGGCCTGATGTGCAGTGAAAACAGTAGAAAAGCCTCGCTTCTGACATTCCTACAAATAGGGAAAAAGTGACTGTACCTCGCCAGACAGAGAAGTCGGTGGCCGGAGGCGGAGGGATAAGGGAAGGAATTTGGCGGGTTCATTTGGGAGGGAACCCTGGCCCTTGAGAGACAGCCCCAGGAGGGAGCTAGGGATCTGGAAGTAGTGTCTGGTCCCTGTGTCCTCTCTGGCCATCTCAGGGTGGGGACCCCGCCCCCAAACACACTCACCCAAAACCTGCGCCAGCCCTTCCTGCTCCCTTTCTTCAGGTCGATGGAGTAGACGAGGCCATCCTCCTTCTCCTCCTGGATCTCCTGTGGGGGCTCCTGCAGAGACAGTGCCCACAGGTGGTCCAGCATGCATTCATGGCCTCTCCAAGCCTCCTCCTTCTCTCTCTGCTCCTTCAGGCCCTTCTACCCCCTGGACCTTCAAAGAGCCCCTAGTTCCCTGTCCACACCACATACAGGAAGATCCAGCCAGAGGAAGGCCCAGGGAAGTGTGCCGACTCAGCCTGTGGAACCGCAACCAACCCTCCCCAAAGTCCTTCTGGGAACTATGACCCCTGTAGAGACATAGATCCCAGCGTCCAATGTGATCAGGCTGTTTGGGAGAGGGACATGAAGCAGGTCTCCACCTGTGCCACCCCCAGCCCCCCGTCTCCAAGGCACCCAACCTGATGGACTAGTCCCACCCACCACCCTATTCCTGGTCAGTGCAGGGCTCCCCAGGTGGGATCACAGTGGTGGCCTGGCCTGGATTCGCACTCTGGGCCACCCTGTGTTACCTTTGGCTTCTTTCTGGTAAACGGCCAGAGCCTTCGGGGATGGGGGATGAGACCATGTCTCAGCCTTCGTGAAAGGGTCGAACTCCTGGATTTCTCAAGGTTCGATACAAGGCAACATGAGCAACAACGAGAAAACATGTTCCTCATTCGAGTGTCTCCACTCAAGTGAGCTAGGGAGGGGCGGTCCCTAGAATGTGGGTGCCTGGTTACCAGGGTTCCAAATTCTGTGTAGTCCATTACCAAGGAAGTGAGGTCATATCCTGGGTCTCCTGACCAGGGCCCATACTCAGATAAAAAAAAAAAAAAAAAAAAAGACCTTCCCAAAATTCCTTCTGGGATGCTGAATGCTCACCTCTCCCCATGCCATCTTCGTAACTGTACACAGTGACACCAACACAGCCCCTCACAGAACCTAGGGTAGGCCTGGGTGCACCCAGGACCCCAGCTGTGAGCAGATACAGCAGGATTCAGACACAGCTTGTCCCTCTTAACAAGTTTGTGACCCTGAACAAATCTTTGTGCTTCTCAGAGCCTCCTCAGTCTCCCCATCCCACAATGGGGATCATTCTAGCATCTTCCTCCTAGGGAAGTCAGCAGGTGGAAATGAGATGACACCTATAAACCCGTGAGCTGGTATCACGTGTAGCTAAGGCACAAACTCAGAGACGGGAGAATTCCAAGCAGGGCTGGGAAGCAGCATGGCGTACACCTCAAGACAGAGCTGGGTTCTGGTGGTGTGAGCCTGGGAAAGTCACTTCACCCCTTGGCCTGGTTTCCCTGTCTGTCCCAGCAGGGGTTGGAAATAAGCAAACATCAGATATTGCTACCCTGTGCATAAAAGCCTCCAATAACCTCCCTTATTTAGAATCTGACCTAGGATCTCATCACGGACTAGGAGGTGGGGAGCCTGCATAATGGCCCCCAACAATCCCTGTTCCAGGTCTCAACATCTTGTGCCACCTTCCTCCCTAGTGTGGGCTGGACTCAGGGACTCACGTCTCAACAATATAGTTGTGGTTGTAAGGTGCCTTGGAGTCAACTTCAACTCATATTGACCCCATTAGGGGCAACGCCTCCTGGATCTCTCTTCTGCTTGCTGACTGTCTGCCATCTATCTCTTCTCTCTCTTTCTCACTCTCGGTCATAGCCCACTCTTTCCCCTGGAAAGCAGCTGTGATGTATGGACTGCCCTATAATGCCCCTGGGAAAATGACCCAAAGTGCCGTCATCAACAGAGAGGAACTGGGACCTCTGTCCTGCAGCTCACAAGAAAGACTCCTGTGCACAACACAGAGTGAGCAGGAAGCGGATCCTCCCCCGTCCAGCCTCAGCTGAGACCACAGCCCCAGCCTCCTGAGAGAATGTGGGACAGAGTCACCAGCTAAGCCACGCTGCATTCCTGGTCCACGAAACCCATTAGATCATCGGATGGTTTTTGTGAGCTGCCATGTTTTGTGGTGATGTTGTCACAGAGGAGGAGACAGCTCCTCCAGCCCACCATGTCCTGGGACCTGGACCTGCCCTCTTCCTTCTTTCCTCTCCTCCCCAGCTCCCTCCAGCCACTATGGCAGCTTTCCAACCCCCTCTCTGGGCAAACTCAATCTGCCTCCCAGTCTCTGCACCAGCCATGCCTTCTCCTTGGCACACTTTCCCGTGACTCTGGCAGGGCTGCCCCTCCTGTCATTTTGCTCACACATAAATGTCACCTCAGTGAGGCCTCCAGATCCCCACCCAGTGGCCCAGCCCTCTCTCTCTGGTTGTACCCTGCTTTATTTCCTCTATAGAATATGCTCTTTTCTCTCCATGTATCTGTCTTCATGCTCTTGTCCCTCTTCCCACCACTGTGCGCTAGCACTGCAGCCCCAGGCAAGAAACCTCACATCCCCCACCTGTGTTCAGGTGTCCTCGAGGCAGTAGCTCTCCTGGGCCCTTGGAGGCACCACTGGCAGACCCTGGTGGCTGACATCAGCACTGTAGGCCCAAGCTGGTAACCTCATCACAGAACACCTTTGTTCAAGTGTCCTGAAGGCAGCAGCTCTCCTGCGTCCCAGGGGTGCAGGATCAAGACCTGCAGGTCCACGGGGAGTGTAGGGTAGCTCAGGAGACTCCCTACCCCCTCTTGGCCTCCACAGGCCCTGGGGTATCCAGCTCACTCAGGAGGCACCTTCCCCACATTCATGGCAAAGACCCCACTTCCTCAGGAGGACCCTGAAGTTCCACCAAGGACTGGACCTGGCCATATGGTCCATGGATCTGCCCTGCCCTGCCCTGCCCTGCCCTGCCCTGCCCTGCCCTGCCCTGCCCTGCCCTGCCCTCCCCTGCCCTGCCCTGCCCCACTCCAGATTCCCAGTCCCCACACCCCAGTGCTCTTGCTGGGGGAATACTCAATTCCAGGAAGTAGAAAGCATTTTCCTACGACCTCAGAGCACATTGGGTCCAGCAGACACTTCTCTGAGCCTTGGAATACTGGGGCTCACCCACTCTAAGCACCCAAATGTGCAGAGAAGGAAACTGAGGCCTTCTGTCCTGCAGCCCCCACCACTCAGGAAGGAGCTCCTCCTAGGTAAGGTCCAGGGACCCAGAGCAGTGACTGCAGGACTAGGCCTTGTCCACTCTGTGTTGCCGTGGGGATGGGTGGCCCTGGTAGACCCCGGGGAACCATGGCATCCCTCCCCTTCATCCGGCGACTTCCAAGCCCATCTTGTAGGCCGTGGGCATGTGGCTAGGAAACTGGTGGCCCCTGTCCCAAGACACACCTGTCTCCACCCTCTCTCTTCTTTCCAGGGGGTCACCTCCTTGATGTCCTCTTCTCTTCTGACCCCACCTGCATGGCCCCACCTGTAAAGTCAGTGTGTGCCGCTGTGTGCGTGTATACACTCGCGCCTATGTGCACAATGGGAGGGCGTACCTGGGGTTTCCCACATTTGGCAGGTCTCCTTCTCAAAGCCAACCCCATGAGAGGGGCTGAGTCCTGCCTAGGGGGACGGAACCTTCCTTATCCTGTGGACTCTGCCCACTTGTGTGCCCTGGGCCCTCCCTGCCTTTCTCTTGGACTCAGTTTCCCAATTGTGCACTGAGGGAGTGGACGGAGAAGTGCTTCAGTGATCACTCAGGGAGGACGTCGGCCAGGACTCCATGCTCGGGTGGACGTGGGTGGCAGCTCGGGGTGAGCACAGCACGCAGCCTCCTTAGTGTGAGGGATGCGGGTGGACACTGCCCGGGGCAGCCAGGCCGATGTGCAAGGTCCAGGGCTAATAGGGCCTGGGTGGTCTGTGGCAGCATGTATATGTGACCCTCATCCCCTTCCTGCAGGCACGAGATGCTCTGTTCATTGGTTGGGGGCGGGGTGGGCTGCCACACAGTCCCACCCTCACCTCTACCACCTTTCTGTCCCTCCCTCCCCTCCGCCACATGGGAGCCTAGTGTCCTGGGATCACTGTACCCAGGAGTGTCACAGGACACTGGGCCAGGTGGATGTGGAGAGCATGCGGACTTGGGAGACACCGAGTATCCCCACCGACCAGGTCTGTTCTCTGGAGCAGCATCAGGAGCCCCGGCCCTGATATTACCCACCTCCTGCCTGGGCCTCACCTCTTAGTCCCCCTGAGCCCCTCCCTGGACCAGAAATAGGCACCGAAGTGCTCCTGGGGCCAGGTTGTCATTGTCAAAGGCCGACTGGAGCAACTCAATCTCAGGATTACCTCTAGTCCTGGGCCACAGGGAGGACAGGGTGCTGAGAGCCTGGGTGGGGTGCTGGGTGGGTCAGGGTCCAGGAGCTGGGTCTGGGCTCCTATGGGAGGATCCCCAGCACTTCCATATAGGGCCTGCCTGCTCTCAGAGCTGGGGGCAAACAGCTCCTCCTCCAGGAAGTTCTCCTGGATTCCACTCTCATCCCCACCTCCAGTGAGGCAGGTCTCCCCTTCTCCGTGCATCAACCCTCCCCAGGATTCTAAGAGGAAAGGTCCGTCCCTGGGATGGGGTCCTTTTCCCACCACACTCCCTCAAACAGCAGCAAAGCTGGGCACCTTCCTTCTCTTCTACAAGTTGATCATTCTCCCTGGAGGGCTGGCCCAATGTCCCTCAGAGAAGGTCCTCTGGGCCATAACAGCCCCCACCCCTCTCATGCTGCACTACCACGGGGTCCCACCAGGGGGCAGCGCACATACACACCTGGACTTAAACACAGGTGGCTGGTTGGGTGTCAGGACAAAGGGACCTGCTTCTTCACACGCTGCCAACATCTCTGAATTTAATAAAATGGTATCGGGCACAAAATGACTGTCCTACAAATCGTAGGCAGCCTCCCAGGGCCAGCTCCAGCTCCTCTTTCTACAGTGGCTTTCTCTGCTAAAGTCCTGTGTCACTGGTCCTTGGAGAAGAGTAACTTCACCTCTCATCCTGAGACAACTTCGTTTGTTTCTTTCTTTGTTTTAAATTACAAGGGTAGGAAACCTGCACCCGAGAATCTCTAAGGTTGCTTGCAGCTGTAAAATCCTGTATCTGTGGGATGAGGCACCTTTCAGAATGTCCTACCCTGATTTCTGCAGAACTAGCATAGAGGCTATAAGGAGCCCTGGTGGTGTAGTGGTTCAAGTGCTCGGCTGCTAACCAAAAGGTCAGAGGTTCAAACCCCCAGCCGCTCCAGGGCAGAAAGATGTGGAGGTCTGCTTCTTGGAAACCCTCTGGGGCACTTCTACTCCGTCCTATACGGTCACGTTGAGTCAGAACTGACACAGCAGCAATGGGCTATGGGTACCACTGGCAACGGCTTCACTTCCAAAGGAAATGTTGAGCTTGTGGCCTCTCACTGCTTTTGGAAGAGAACTCCCTCACCCCACGCTGTTCCCTGGTCCTTGGGTGGCACAATCTGCACTGACTTCTAACCAAAAGGTTGGCAGTTTGAACCCAACCAGTAGCACCTCAGAAGAAAGGGCTGGCGATCTCCTTCCGTCCAGATGGCAACCAAGAAAACCCCGTGGAGCACAGTTCTAATGTCCCCAAGTCTGAAGGAACGACCAGTATGGGGCTGTTGTTTGCTGTTCGCTGCTGCTGACTCAGCCCCCGGCTCATGATGACCCCATGCACACTGGAACGAAACGCTGCCTGATCCTGGGCCACTCCCATGGACAGTTTCAGATTGGTTTCTTTGATCCATAGGTTTTCATTGGCCGATTTTCCGAAGTAGGTCGGCAGGCCTTTCTTCCTAGTCTGGCTTAGTCTGGAAGCTCTGCTGAAAGCTGTTCAGCATCACAGTAAGATGAGTCGTGGCTCCATGTGAGGTGGATTGGCTGAAAATTGAACCCGAGTCTCCTCATGGAAGACGAGAAGTTTACCACTGAACAGCCTCAACCCACAAGATGGGGTAGGTATAAGTATAAGAAAATGCAAATATGGAGCCTTAATTAAAATCAAAAAAATGCTCAAAGCTTCCCAGAGCCAAATGGTGCCCACTTTTTGCTTGAAATTCAGGAATCTCTTAGAAAGCAACCAAGATTACTGGTCACCATATGACCCAGAAATTCCACTCCTGGCTATAGACCCAGAGGACATGAAATCAGGGACTCAAACAGATACCTGTACATGAATGTTCATTGCAGTATTATTCACACGAGTCAAACGGTGGCAACAACCCAAGTGTCCACCAACAAATGAATGGATAGACAAAATATAGTCTATCCAGACAATGGAATATTACTTATCTATAAAGAGAAATGAATTCCTGATACATGCCACAATATGATGAACCTTGAAACATGCTAAGCGAAATAACTCAGATTCAAAAGGATAAATACTATATCATCCCACTTATATGAAATGTCTGAACTAGGCAAATGCATTGTTGTTGTCAACAGATGTCTTCGAGTTGATTCCAACTCATTCTGACCCCATGGGACACAGTAGACCTGCCCCAGGTTTTTTAGGGTGTAATCTTTATGGGAGCATATCACCAGGTTGTTTCTCCAGCAGAACAGCTGGTGGGTTTGAAATGAAAACCTTTGGGTGAGCAGCCGAGCACAAACACTGTGCCGCCAGAGCTCCATAGGCAAAGGCATAGAGATCAGAATGTGTGAGTGGTGGGCAGGGGCTGAGGGGAGGGAGAAATGAGGAGTGGTGCCTGAAGGGGCACTGGGTTCCATTTGTGGTGATAAAAAATTTCTGGAGATGGAGAGTGGTCATGGTCACAAAGCATAGTGAATATCAATGTCTCTGGATTGTACTAAAAATGTTAAATAAAGATAAGAACTCAAGAGGCAGGGCAAAGAGGGCAAGTTAGTCACAATGTTCCACCGAACCCTCTTGCAAAAGAGATCCAGAAAAAACAAGCAAATCGATTATATATATGACAATCTACAAACCCTGAGCATCAAACGCAGATTAAGGAATCGGTTTGAGTGACGGGGGACAGTGAGACAGTGCAGAAGCAGTGATGAGCTGCCGAGTCCGCGCAGGGCCTCAGCTCCAATGCTTTGGCACCAAACTTGGGTGTGATGGTGGTGGGGCTGATTTTCGTTTCCTGAGACAGGGCAGCATCAGTGAAAGAAGGCAAACAACGTGGCACACCCCTAACTCTTGGCGTGTCTACAACCGGGCTGGTCGCAGCGTTTAGGAAGTGGCTGCTTCAGTGAAAGAAGGCAAACAAAGTGCCGATACCCTGACACCCTGGTGTGACAGCCACGGGACAGGCCGTGGAGTTCAGGACTAAGCCAATTCAGCAAAAGAAGGCAAGCAAGGGACAAACCGTAACCCCCTGGGGCAACCTCTGTGGGGACCCAGCCAGAGCCCACAGGCTCCACATGCCTCTGGTATCTTACATAAAACAGTACTCTTGACACAACATAAGTGACTTTGTCTCATTTACCACTTGGATCTAATAGCTCTGTCTTTACAAAGTACTCTCTCTTGTCTACCTGATCCCTCCCCTATCTGCTCCAGCCAGCTTCATTAACAGTTGATTTCTCTGGACCAGAAATAGAACCTGCTGCCCTCTCTCTGAGCCATTCTCCTGGTCTGGGATCAGAAAGAAATGAACAAATGGTGGAAAAATACTTTCCCAACTCCCCTAATCTGGAAGTTCAGAGCAGGAGTGGCTCCAGTCCAGGCATGAGCGATTCACTGACTTTGGCTTTCACCCCTACATGGAAGCAGGTGGCTATTATAATGCAAAGGCAAATCTGTTTGAGGTCTGACTGTAATTGTTTCATTTGTGTGGTCCAGAGGCAGGTTTTGAAGGTTTCATACCACTCTGCCTATTAAACAGGGCCCTCCCCTGCCCACAGTAGGGACCTGAGGGCTTGAGGCTCCATCCACACCACATAGTCACACACGAAAGTGGTCCGAGGTTAGTGGTGCCCACCAGTCTTTACAGGTATCAGCATTGGGTGCCTAAGGTACAGCTGCAGAGCCCACCCACCAGAGCGCTCTAGACAACAGAGACACTTCTTCCTCACTGACACTTGGGGGAAGGCTGTCAGCACCCTGCCTTCCTCAGAGTGTGACTTCGTGCCGCTACCAGAAACCAGTGCATACAACCATCACCACTACTCCTCTAAGATAGTAGGTGAGAGCCTATAACACACCCTAGGTGACTGACTATCAGAACACCTGAGCTGTTTCCATTCAAGAATAGTGAATGGACTCCTAAGCTCATACACCTGGTAACACCTCTAACCATCTGGTAAGAGGACATTAATGCTTCAAAGGCTCCAATAATCAAGTTAGTTCACTCTAGCAGCCTAAAACTCGAAACAAAACAAAGCAAGAAGCTAGGACACAGTGAGCAAACATAAAATAAATTATTATAATAACTTATAGATGGCTTGGGCACAGCACTCCATATCAAATCACATAAAGAAGCAGACCATGACTGCTTCAATGAACTCCCAAAACAGAGAACCAAGGACTCTTCCAGATGGAGAAGTATTCCTGGAATTACCAGGTATAGAATACAGAAGACTAATACATAGAACCGTTCACAACATCAGGAACGAGATCAGGCCATACACAGAAAAAGCCAAGGAACACACAGATAAAGCAGTAGAGACAATTAAAGGTTATTCAAGAACATAATGAAAAATTTAGTAAGCTGCAAGAATCCAGAGAGAGAGAGCATTCAGAAATACAGAAGATTAACAATAAAATTACAGAATAAGACAAATCAATAAAAAGCCAGAGAAACAGAATAAAGGAAGTGGAATGCAGAATCGGGGAGATGGAGGATAGGACAATTGGCACCAATGTATTTAAAGAAAAATCAGGTAAAACAATTTTAAGAAATGAAGAAAACTTAGGAATCATGTGGGTCTCTACCAAAAACAATCACTTGAGAGTGATTGGAATACCAGAACAGGGAGAGATAACAGAAAATACAGAGAGAATTGTTGAAGTTTTGTTGCCAGAAAACTTCCCTGACATTGTGAAAGATGAAAGGATATCTATCCAAGATTCCCATTGAACCTCCTACAAGATAGATCCCAAAAGAAAGTCACCAAGACGTATTCTCACCAAACTTACCAAAAACAAAGATAAAGAGAACATTTTAAGAGTATCCAGGGATAAACGAAAAGTCACCTACAAAGCAGAATCAATAAGAATCAGTTCGGACTACTAAGAAGGAACCATGCAGGCAAGAAGACAACGGGATGGCACATATAGAGCATTGAAGGAGAAAAACTGCCAGCCTGAACCAGATATACAGCCAAACTGTCTCTCAAATATGAAGGTGAAATTGAGACATTTAGAGATTAACACAAGCTTAGAGAATTTGCAAAAACCAAAACAAACCTACAAGAAATACTAAAGGGAATTCTCTGGTTAGAAAATGAATAATATCAGATATCAACACAATACTAGAACACAGAACAGAGAAACCAGATATCAACTCAGATTGGGAAATCAAAAACATAAAAGAAGATTTAAAAACATGCTCCAAAGAGGAAATCAGTGATGTCATTATGTAAAAGAGGACAATAATCAATAAACAGAGAATGAATAAAGCAGGCATAGATCCTCCGTATGGAGAGGAAATCAAGGCGAAATAGGGAGATTCAAGCTAGGTTTAAACTTAGAAAAACAGGTGTAAATATTAAGGTGACCACAAAAAAGCCTAACAATCCCTCACTTCAAAATGAAAAACAACATAAACATAAAGATTCAGCAAAAACAAATTCAACTACAAGGAAAAAGAGGAAGACACAATTTACAAAGAAAAACTCCTCAGCACGAAAAGTAAGTGGAAAAATGAAACTGTCAACAACACACACACACAAAAAGGCATCCACATCACAGCACTAAACTCACACCTACCTGGAATCACGCTGGATATAAATGGACGCAATGCACCAACAAAGAGACAGAGAGTTGCAGAATGGGTAAAAAAATGTGATCCAGGTGTATGCTGCCTACAAGAGACACACTTTAGACCTAGAGACGAGAACAAACAAAAACTCAAAGGATGGGAAAATATATATATATACATCAAGCAAAAAACAATCAAAAAAGAGCAGGAGTGGCTATATTAATTTCTGACAAAATTGACTTTAAAGTTAAATCCACCACAAAAGATAGGGAAGGACACTACATAATGATTAAAGGGGCAATATACCAGGAGGTTATCACCATATTAAATATTTATGCACACAATGACAGGGCTGCAAGATACATAAATCAAACTCTAACAAAACTGAAAAGTGAGGTAGACAGCTCAGCAATCATAGGAGACTTCAACACACCACTTTCGGTGAAGGACAGGGCATCCAGAAAGAAACTCAATAAAGACACAAAAGATCTAAATGCCACAATCAACCAGCTTAACCTCAGAGACATATACAGAACACTTTACCCAACAGCCAAGTATACTTTCTTTTCTAGTGCACATGGAACATTCTCTAGAATAGACCACATATTAGGTCAGAAAGCAAGCCTTAACAGAAACCAAAACATCGTGATATTACAAAGCATCTTCTCTGAGCATAAGGCCATAAAAGTAGAAATCAATAACAGAAAAAGCAGGGAAAAGAAACCAAACACTGGAAAACTGAACAATACACTATTCATAAAACACTGGCTTATACAAGACATTAAGGATGGAACAAACAAATTCATAGAATCCAATGACAATGAAAACACTTCCCATCAGAACCTTTGGGACAGAGTGAAAGCAGTGCTTGGAGGTCAATTTATATCAATAAACACACACATACAATAAGAAGGGGCCCAAATCAAAGAACTATCCCTGCAACTTGAACAAATACAAAGAGAGCAACAAAAGAAACCTTCAGGCGGAAGAAGAAAGCAAAGAATAAAAATTAGAGTAGAATTAAAGGAAATAGAGAAAAGAAAAACAATTGAAAGATAAGAGACCAAAAGCTCGTTCTTTGGTGAAAAAATTAACAGAATCGATGAACCATTGGCCAGGCTGACAAAAGAAAAGCAGGAGAGAAAGCAAATAACCCAAATAAGAAAGGAGATGTGCAATATCACAACAGATCCAAATGAAAAGAATCATATCAGACTACTAGGAAAAATTGTACTCTAAGGAATTTGAAAATCGAGAAGAAATGGATGAATTCCTAGAAACACACTACCTGCCTAAACTAACACAGACGGAGCCAGAACAACTAAACAGACCCATAACAAAAGAAGAGATTGAAAAGGTAGTCAAAAAACTCCCAACAAAAAAAGTCCTGGCCCTGACACCTTCACTGCAGAGTTCTACTAAACTTTCAAAGAACAGTTAACACCACGACTACTAAAGGTATTTCAGAGCATAGAAAAGGATGGAATACTCCCAAACTCATTCTATGAAGCCAGCATATCCCTGATACCAAAACCAGGTAAAGACATTAAGACAAAAGAAAATTACAGACCTATATCCCTCATGAACTTAGATGCAAAAATCCTCCACAAAATTCTAGCCAATAGACTTCAACAAGATATCAAAAAAATAATTCACCGTGACCAAGTGGGATTCGTACCAGGTATGCAGGGATGGTTCCATGTTAGAAAAACACTTAATGTAATCCATCAGACAAATAAAAGACAAGAATCACAGGATTTTATCAATTGATGCAGAAAAGACATTTGACAAAGTTCAACACCCATTCATGATAAAAACTCTCAGCAAAATAGGAATAGAAGAAAAATTCCTCAACATGATAGTGGGCATTTATACAAAGCCAACAGCCAACATCATCCTAAATGGAGAGAGTCTGAAAGCATTCCACTTGAGAACAGGAACCAGACATGGATGCCCTTTATCACCACTCTTATTCAGCATTGTGCTGGAGGCCCTAGCCAGAGCAATTAGGTGAGATAAAGAAACAAAGGGCATCCAGATTGGTAAGGAAGAAGTAAAAGCATCTCTGTTTGCAGATGACATGATCTTATACACAGAAAACCCTGAAGAATCCTCGAGGAAGCTACTGAAACTAATAGAGTATAAGGATACAAGGTAAACATACAAAAATCAGTTGGAACTACTGAAACTAATAGAAGAGTTTGGCAGAGTCTCAGGTTATAAAATAAACATACAAAAATCACTTGGATTCCTCTACCTCAACAAAAAGAACACCGAAGAGGAAATAACCAAATCAATACCATTCACAGTAGCCACCAAGAAGATAAGATACTTAGGAATAAATTTTACCAAGGATGTAAAAGACCTATACAAAGAAAACTACAAAGCACTACTACAAGAAATTCAAAAGGACATACTTAAGTGGAAAAACATACCTTGCTCATGGATAGGAAGACTGAACATAGTAAAAATGTCTATTCTACCAAAAGCCATCTATACATTTAACGCACTTCCGATCCAAATTCCAATGTCATATTTTAAGGGGATAGAGAAACAAATCACCAATTTCATATGGAAGGGAAAGAAGCCCCGGATAAGCAAAGCACTACTGAAAAAGAAGAAGAAAGTGGGAGGCCTCACCTTACCTGATTTCAGAACGTATTATACAGCCACAGTAGTCAAAACAGCCTGGTACTGGTACAACAACAGGCACATAGACCAATGGAACAGAATTGAGAACCCGGACATAGATCCATCCACGTATGAGCAGCTGATATTTGACAAAGGACCAGTGTCAATTGGGGAAAAGAAAGCCTTTTTAACAAATGGTGCTGGCATAACTGGATACTCATTTGCAAAAAAATGAAACAGGACCCATACCTTACACCACGCACAAAAACTAACTCCAAGTGGATCAAAGACCTAAACATAAAGACTAAAACGATAAAGATCATGGAAGAAAAAATTGGGACAACACTAGGAGCCCTAATACAAGGCATAAACAGAATACAAAACATTACCAAAAATGATGAAGAGAAACCCGATAACTGGGAGCTCCTAAAAATCAAACACCTATGCTCATCTAAAGACTTCACCAAAAGAGTAAAAAGACCACCTACACATTGGGAAAGAATTTTCAGCTATGACATCTCCGACCAGCGCCTGATCTCTAAAATCTACATAATTCTGTCAAAACTCAACCACAAAAAGACAAACAACCCAATCAAAAGGTGGGCAAAGGGTATGAACACACATTTCACTAAAGAAGATATTCAGGCAGCCAACAGATACATGAGAAAATGCTCACGATCATTAGCCATTAGAGAAATGCAAATTAAAACTACGATGAGATTCCATCTCACACCAACAAGGCTGGCATTAATCCAAAAAACACAAAATAATAAATGTTGGAGAGGCTGTGGAGAGATTGGAACTCTCATACACTGCTGGTGGGAATGTAAAATGGTACAACCACTTTGGAAATCCATCTGGCGTTATCTTAAACAGTTAGAAATAGAACTACCATTCAACCCAGAAATCCAACTCCTGGGAATATACCCTAGAGATACAAGAGCCTTCATACAAACAGATATATGCACACCCATGTTTATTGCAGCTCTGTTTACAATAGCAAAAAGTTGGAAGCAACCAAGGTGTCCATCAACGGATGAATGGGTAAATAAATTGTGGTATATTCACACAATGGAATACTACGCATCTATAAAGAACAGTGACGAATCTCTGAAACATTTCATAACCTGGAGGAACCTGGAAGGCATTATGCTGAGCAAAATTAGTCAGAGGCAAAAGGACAAATATTGTATAAGACCACTATTATAAGATCTTGAGTAATAGTAAACCTGAGAAGAACACATACTTTCGTGGTTACGAGGGGGGGAGGGAGGGAGGGTGGGAGAGGGGTTTTTATTGATTAATCAGTAGATAAGAAATGCTTTAGGTGAAGGGAAAGACAACACTCAGTACGTGGAAGGTCAGCTCAATTGGACTGGACCAAAAGCAAAGAAGTTTCCGGGATAAAATGAATGCTTCAAAGGTCAGCGGAGCAAGGGCGGGGGTCTGGGGAACATGGTTTGAGGGGACTTCTAAGTCAATTGGCAAAATAATTCTATTATGAAATCATTCTGCATCCCACTTTGAAATGTGGCGTCTGGGGCCTTAAATGCTAACAAGCGGCCATCTGAGATGCATCAATTGGTCTCAACCCACCTGGAGCAAAGGAAAATGAAGAACACCAAGGTCACACGACAACTAAGAGCCCAAGAGACAGAAAGGGCCACATGAACCAGAGACCTACATCATCCTGAGACCAGAAGAACTAGTTGGTGCCCGGCCACAATCGATGACTGCCCTGACAGGGAGCACAGCAGAGGACCCCTGAGGGAGCATGAGATCAGTGGGATACAGACCCCAAATTCTCATAAAAAGACCAAACTTAATGGTCTGACTGAGACTAGAGGAATCCTGGCGGCCATGCTCCCCAGACCTTCTGTCGGCACAGGACAGGAACCATCCCCGAAGACAACTCATCAGACATGAAAGGGACTGGTCAGCTGGTGGGAGAGAGATGCTGATGAAGAGTGAGCTAATTATATCAGGTGGACACTTGAGATTGTGTTGGCAACTCTTGTCTGGAGGGGGGATGGGAGGATAGAGAGAGAGAGAAGCCGGCAAAATTGTCACGAAAGGAGAGACTGAAAGGGCTGACTCAAGAAGGGGAGAGCAAGTGGGAGTAGGGAGTGAGATGTATGTAAACTTATATGTGACAGACTGATTGGATTTGTAAACGTTCACTTGAAGCTTAATAAAAGTTAATAAAAAAAATTAAATGAGATAACAGTGACTGTCACAAAATAATAATAGCTTACTTTGAGCTAGGTGCTGTTCTAAATGCTTTACATGCAATAACTCATTTACAACCTCACAACAACCCTGTAATGTAAGTACTATTATTATCTCTATTTTAAGGATGAGGAAACTAAGACACAGAGGAGTAATTTACCTTAGACTTAGACAGCTATTAAATGGTGGAGCTGAGATCTGGGGTGGGAGTGGGAGGGAAGCAGCTTAGCTCTGGGTTTTAACTATTACTCTAAATTGCTCATAGTCTTATTAAGCATATAGTAGGTTCTTAATATTCAGTTGAAACTTATGAAATTGTCATTTTTGTAGGGCAAAAAACCAAACATATCAGCAATTTCATACAGCTCTACCCTGCTGGTGTAGTGGTTAAGAGTTTAGCTGCTAACAAAAAGGTCGGAAGTTTGAATCCACCAACTGCTCCTTGGAAACCCTGTGGGGCAGTTCTACTCTGTTCTGTAGGGTTGGTGTGAGTTGGAAATGACTTGATGGTAACGGGTTTTTTTTTTTTTTAATAAATAGCAAATAAAAACAAATACAGTTGAAAAAAAAATCAGTTGGACACCTCTATGCCAACAAAAAGGACATCGAGGAGGAAATCACCAATCAATACCATTTACAGTAGCCCTCAAAAAGATAAAATACGTAGAAATAAACCTTAGCAGATACATAAAAGACCTATATAAGGAAAACTACAAGAGACTACTGCAAGAAACTAAAAAAGAGACCTACACAAGTGGGAAAATGTACCTTGCTCATGGATACGAAGGCTTTACATTGTAAACACGTCTATTCTACCAATAGCAATGTATGCATACAATGCAATTCTGATCCAAATTCTAATGACGTTTTTTAATGAGATGGAGAAACAAATCACCAACTTCATATGGATGGGAATGAGGCCCTGGAGAAGTAAAGCATTACTGAAAAAGAAGAACAAAGTGGGAGGCCTCACTCCACCTGATTTTAGATCCTATTATACCACCACAGTAGTCAAAACAGCCTGGTACTGGTACAACAACACATACATAGAACAATGGAACAGAATTGAGAATCCAGACATAAATCCATCCACATATGAGCAGCTGATATTTGACAAAGGCCCAAAATCACTACAATGGGGAAAAGACAGTCTTTTTAACAAATGGTGCTGCCATAACTGGATATCCATCTGCAAAAAAATGAAACAAGACCCATATCTCACACCATTCACAAAAACCAACCGAAAATGCATCCAAGACCTAAATATAAAATCTAAAGTGATAAAGACCATGAAAGAAAAAATAGGGACAATGCTAGGAGCCCTAATACAAGGCATAAACAGTATACGAAACATTACTAACAATGCGGAAGGAAAGTAGATAATTGGGAGACCCTAAAAATCAAACACCTATGCTCATCCAAGGACATCATCAAAGGGGTAAAAAGATTACATGCAGACTGGGAAAAGTTTTTAGCTATAACATTCCCGATCCACACCTGATCTCTAAAATCTACATGATAGTGCAAAAACTCAACTACAAAAAGACAAATAACCCAATTAAGAAATGGGCAAAAGATATGAACAGACACTTCACTGAAGAAGACGTTCAGGTAGCTAACAGAAACATGAGGAAATCCTCATGATCATTAGCCATTAGAGAAATGTAAATCAAAACTACACTGAGATTCCATCTCACTCCAATAATTAGGCTGGCTTTAATCCAAAAAACAGAAACTAACAAATGTTGGAGGGGTTGTGGAGAGAATGGAACACTTATACACTGCTGGTGGGAATGTCAAATGGTACAACCACTTTGGAAATCCATTCCGTGTTTCCTATAAAAACTAGAAATACAAGTACCATAAGATCCAGCAATCCCACTCCTTGGAATATATCCTAGAGAAATAAGAGCCTTCACACGAACAGATATATGCACAACCATGTTCATTGCAGCACTGTGTATAAGAGCAAAAAATAGAAGCAACCGAAGTGTCCATCAACAGATGAATGGATAAATGAATTGTGGTATATTCACTCACTGGAATACTACACATCGATAAAGAACATTGATGAATCTGTGAAACATTTCATAACATGGAGGTATCTGGAAGGCATTATGCTGAGTGAAATTAGTCAGTTGCAAAAGGACAAATATTGTATAAGACCACTGTTATAAGAAGTTAAGAAATAGTTTAAAAAGAGAAGAAAATATTCTTTGATGGTTACGACAGAGGAGGGAGGGAGACAGGGGTTTTCACTAATTAAATAATTAGATAAGTATTATTTTAGGTGAAGGGAAAGACAACACACAATATAGGAGAGGTCAGCACAACTGGACTGAACCAAAAGCAAAGAAGTTTCCTGAATAAAATGAATGCTTCCAAGGCCCGCGTAGGAGGGGTGGGGGTTTGGCGACCATGGTTTCAGGGGATATCTAAGTCAATTGGCATAATAAAATCTATAAAGAAAACATTCTGCATCCCACTTTACGGAGTGGTGTCTGGGGTCTTATATGCTAGGACACGGCCATCTAAGATGCATGGAAGTGGTCTCAGCCCACCTGGAGCGAATGAGAAAGAAGAACACCAAAGACACAAGGGTAATTATGAGCCCAAGAGACAGAAAGGGCCACATAAACCAGAGACTACATCAGCCTGTCCTGATGTCTGTGTCAGTTTGTCATACTGTGGAGGCTTGTGTGTTGCTGGAAGCTAAGGTACCGATATTCAGATACCAGCAGGGTCCTCCTGACTAGGACAGAGGCCCAGGAGGGCACGGCTCCCTGTCTGCTTTGTTCACTGAATGATGCTGAGTGTCTAGAACAGTGTCTGCAACAGTAGGGCTTCATAGATAATTGTTGAGTGAATGAACCTCAGCAGCACCTTCCCCAATATCTGATTGTCCTGGAGCCCCTCTGTCAGACACCAGGGATTCTTGTTCAGGCTACACCAAAAACAAAGCACCATTAGTTGGAACCTCAATTCCCCCTTTTCAAATGGGGAACAGGTTTGCTGAAGGGCCTGCACTCAGTGAGGGGTGAGGCAGACAGCTTCTTCTTGAAGGAGAGGAAAACAATAAATGTGAACATCCCAGCCCCTCCAGCAGCCTTTTCCCTAGAGCTGGGCTCCTGGTGTTGGGCTGTAGTGGCACACTTATTAAAGAGTGCAGCTGGTAACCAAAAGCTCAACAGTTCAAATCCAGCTGCTGCTTGGAAACCCTATGGGGCAGATATACTTTGTTTTCTAAGGTCGGTGTGAGTCAGAATTGACTCCATGGCAATAAGGTTGGTTTTGGTGGGGCTCTGGGTACATAGTTGCCATGGCTTCTCCCATGTGGTTCTGACAGTAAGATCAAGCAGGCTGATCCTCTACCAGCCCACTTTTCAGAGGAGCACTCTGAGGCACAGAGATGTGAGTGACTTTCCCCAGACTCACAGCTAATAGGTGTTGAGTTCCTATGGGGCTGTGGAGGGTGGGGTGCTAAACTTTGGAACAACAGATCCAGGACCTGCTGGGTGGTGGCGAAGGTTCTACAATTTCCCAGAAAGAAGTCGATGTAGGACAAGTCACCCTCCATGAAGGCAGGTACCAGATGCTCCCCCAGCTTCTCCAGCAAGCCAGCCTTGACGATTCTCACCACGAGGGTCTCAATCCGGTCCTGGTCCGACCAACAGGTACGCTAGGGTGAGACAGACGAGGGGTATAATGTCAGAGGAACCCCGTGAACCACCAGTTGGTTTGGAGTTCCAGACGTCTGTGGCCTGTGGCAGGAGGTGGGACACGAGTGTCCCCAGCAGGAAACGGGAGCTAGGGATTATTACACATATTAGAAACCTCAAGTCATTTTCTTCATAACATTACCTCCCTCTGGTAAGACTGGAGCCCTGGTGGCACATTGGCTCTTAATAGCTTGGCTGCTAACCAAAAGATTAGCACTTTGACTCCACCAGCCACTCCTTGGAAACCCCATGGGGCCGTTTTAGTATGTCCTGTAGGGTCTCTATGAGTCAGCATGGACTCGATGGCAACAAGTTTGGTTTGGTTTGGTGTCAAGAGCAGTATGCTTGTGAGTCCTCACTAAACACCCTGTTGTAGAGGTGAGAAAACACAGCTTAGCCATGTCCAGTATCTGTTCAAAGTTACGAATAAGAGCCCAGAACCTTCCGACGCTAAAGCTCCATGATGTTCCCTGTGTGCCGCATGGGGCCTGCTTTGCTTCTGACTCAGTGGGGAAGGTCTAGTGCAAGCTCACTCCCCGCCCAGCTAGAGACAGTGCCCAGACCAGGCACATCCATGAGACCCCCACCGAATGCAAAGCAAGACAGGGATTTTCCTTTCTGTACATTAAAGGGGGTTTTGAGGAGCTAAAGCTATGGTGGTCCCAGATCCAGCCAAAGGTGAATGCCTGGAGATCTCTGGGGTGGGATTAAGGCCCCCACAGGACCAAGGATCTGAACAGATGCCTCAGGGAGGGCAAATGAGAATGACCAGGAAAGGGCAGCAGAGGGCATCAGTCCAGGGCCACCAGCTGTGAGAGGCTCAGTCACTGTGGGGACCAGCCTCCCTTCTGGAACATTCTGCAACGGAGTCAGGACACAGCTCCTGAACTGGCATGGTGATATATTCCCTGAGGTTGCAGGTTGCAGAAAAATGTGCATCACAGCCTGAGCCCCATGCTTTTGGGTAAAAGAAGCCTGCTAACCATGAGGATGTGTGAGTTTGGGAGAAGGTGTGGAAGGACAATCCAGCTGACTACTGCCCGGCCCTGGGGCTGAGAGTGAAACCCTGAAACAGGAAAAACATGCAAAAAGATGCCTGGGCTGATGTGCAGTGAAAACAGTAGAAAAGCCTCGTTTCTGACATTCCTACAAATAGGAAAAGAGTGACTGTACCTGGCCACACAGTGCAGGGCAGTTGGGGGCAGGGGGGTTGGATAAGGGGAGGATTTTGGCAGATTCCTTTGGGAGGGAACGGTGGCCCTTGAGAGAGACAGCCCTGGGAGGGAGCTAGGGATCTCGAAGTAGTGTCTGGTCCCTGTGTCCTCTCTGGCCTCTCAGGCCACTGGGTGGGGACCCCGCCCCCAAACACACTCACCCAAAACCTGTGCCAGCCCTCCCTGCTCCCTTTCTTCAGGTAGATGGAGTAGATGAGGCCATCCTCCTTCTCCTCCTGGATCTCCTGTGGGGGCTTCTGCAGAGACAGTGCCCAGCAGCGGTCCAGTATGCATTCATGGCTGCTCCAAGCCTCTTCCTTCTCTCTCTGTTCCTTCAGGCCCTTCTATCCCCGGACCTTCAAAGAGCCCCTAGTTCCTTGTCCACACCACATACAGGAAGATCCAGCCGGAGGTTACACCATGCAGCCCCAGCCACTTCCACTGACCAGGGCCGCCCCTTGCTCTGCAGCTCATCTCTAACTCCCACCTTCCAGGGAGGAGGAGAGATTGCAGGGGCAGGAGGGGGCTCAGAGCAGGGGTACAGATAGGGACCTCTGAGTAGTTCACCAGAATCTGGGAAGAGCTGAGCCAGCATAAGGTCAGCAATGGGCTGTCAGTGCCTGCAGGTAGCACTGTGGGGTGACTGCCCCACACTGGGTGAGCTGGAGCGCAAAAAAGGCCCAGGCCTTGTCCACTCTGTGTTTCCTTGAGGATGGGTGGCCCTGGCAGACCCCTGGGAACCTTGGGGTCCCTCTCCCTTTATCTGGCAACTGCCCCCGCCCATCTTGTGGGCCTTGGGCATGTGGCTAGGAGACTGGAGGACCCTGTCCCAAGGCAGAGCTGCCTCCACCCTCTCTCTTCTTTCCAGTGTGTCACTTACTTTGTGTCCTCTTCTCTTCTGACCCTACCCAGATGGCCCCTCATATGAAGTCAGTGTGTGCTGCTGTGTGTGTGTGTGCATGCTCGTGCCTATGTGCACAATGGGAGGGCGTATGCAGAGTTCCCCACATCTTGGCAGCTCTCATTCTCAAAGCCAACCCCATGAGAGGGGCTGAGCCCTGCCTAGGGGGACGGAATCTTCCTCATCCTTTGGACTGTGCCCACTTGTGCATCCTGGGCTATCACTGGCTTTGTCTTCGACTCAGTTTCCCAATTGTGCACTGAGGTTTTGGATGGGGAAGTGCTTCAGTGCTCACTCAGGAAGGACGCTGGCAAGGACCCCACATTGGGGTGGATGTGGGCGGCAGCTTGGGGTGAGCACAGCACGCAGCCTCCTTAGTGTGAGGGATGCAGGTGGACACTGCCCAGGGCAGCCAGGCTGATGTGCAAAGGCCCAGTGCTAATGGGGCCTGTGAGTCCAGGGATCCTTCTACCCAGGTGGGACCACAAGACACTCGGCCAGGTGAACATGGAGAGCCTGTGGACTTGGGAGACTCCGAGGGTCCCCACCACCCAGATCTGCTCTCTGGACCAGCATCAGGAGCCCTGCCCCGGATATTCCCCACCTCCTGCCCAGGCCTCACCTCTCAGTCCCCCTGAGCCTCTCCCTGGACCAGATCTAGGCCCCAAAGTGCTCCTGGGGCCACGCTGTTATTGTCACAGTCTGACTGGAGCCACTGAAACTCAGGATCATGTCTAGTCCTGGGCCACAGGGAGGGAAGGGTGCTGAGAGCCAGAGTGGGATGCTGGGTGAGTCAGGGTCCAGGAGTTGGGTCTGGGCTCCTGTGGGGAGCCCTCACCCCCACTCCCTTGTAGGCTCTGCCTGTCCTCAGAGCTGAGGGCAAACAGTCCCTCCTGAAGGATCGTCTCCTGGATTCCGGTCTCATCACCCCCTCCAGTGTGGCAGTTCTCCCCCTCTCTGTGCATCAACCTTCCCCAGGGATCCAAGAGGAAGGGTCCTTCTCTGGGAGGGGGTCCCTTTCCCTCCCACTCCCTCAAACAGCACCAAAGCTGGGCTTCTTTCTTCCCTCCTGGAAGTTGATCATTCTTTCTGGGGGGCCCATACCATGTTCCTCAGAGAAGGTCCCCTGGGCCACAACAGCCCCCACCACTCTCATGCTGCACTACCATGGGGTCACACCAGGGGGCAGAGCACATGTGGAAACCTGGACTTGAACAGAGGTGGGGGTCTGGGTACTAGGACAGGGGGACCTGCTTCTTCACACGCTGCCGACAGCTCTGAATTTAATAACATCCTATGGGATTGGACACAAAATCGCTGTCCTCCTCCAAATTGTAGGCAGCCTCCCAGGACCAGCTCCAGCTCCTCCTTCTGCAGTGCCTTTCTTTGTTAAAGTCCTGAGTCACTGGTCTTTGGGGAAGACTAATTTCACCTCTCATCCTGACACTAGTTTCTTTCTTTCTTTCTTTTAAATTACAAGGGTAGGAAATCTGGACCCAAGAATCTCTAAGGATGCTTCCAGCTATAAAGTCCCGTATCGCGGTAAATAGGCATCTTTCAGACTGTCCTGCCCTGATTTCTGTAGAATTAGCATAGCGGCTCTGAGGAGCCCTGGTGGTGCAGTGGTTAAAGCTCTCAGCTGCTAACCAAAAGGTCAGAGGTTCAAACCCACCAGCCACTCCATGGGAGAAAGATGTGGCAGCCTGCTTCTTGGAAACCCACTGAGGCAGTTCTAATCTGTCCTATAGGGTCACGTTGAGTCAGAATTGACACAGCAGCAATGGGCTATGGGTAGCATAGGTAACGGCTTCACTTGCAAAGGAAATGTTGAGCTTGTGGCCTCTCACTGCTTTTGGACGAGAACTCCCTCACCCTACACTGCCCCTGGTCCTTGGGTGGCACAATCTGCACTGATTACTAACCCAAAGGTTCGCAGTTTGAACCCATCCAGCAGCATCTCAGAGGAAGGCCTGGTGATCTACTTCCGTCCAGATGACAACCAAGAAAACCCTGTGGAGCACAGTTCTTCTCTGTCCACATGCACTTGCCATGAGTCGAAATCGATTCCATGGCAACAGGTTTGGGTTTTTTGTTTTTATTTCTATACACCAGTGCCTGAGCCTTGTGAAGTAACGACCAATATGGGGTTGTTGTTGTTTGCTGTTCGCTGCTGCTGACTCAGCCCCTGGCTCATGATGACCCCAAGCACACCGGAACGAAACGCTGCCTGATCCTGGGCCACTCTCATGAACAGTTTCAGATTGGATTCTTTGATCCATAGGTTTTCATTGGCCGATTTTCAGAAGTAGGTCACCAGGCCTTTCTTCCTGGTCTGGCTTAGTCCGGAAGCTCTGCTGAAAGCTGTTCAGCATCACAGCAATGTGAGTCGTGGCTCCATGTGAGGTGGATTGGCTGAAAATTGAACCCGAGTCTCCTCATGGAAGACGAGAATTCTACCACTGAACAACCTCAACCCCCAAGATGGGGTAGTTATAATAAAATGCAAATATAGAGCCTTAATTAAAAACAAAAAAATGTTCAAAGCTTCCCAGAGCCAAATGGTGCCTCCTTTTTATCTTGAAATTCAGGAATCTCTGAGAAAGCAACCAAGATTGCTGCTCACCATATGACCCAGAAATTCCACTCCTGGCTATAGACCCAGAGGACATAAAATCAGGAACTCAAACAGATATCTGTACACGAATGTTCACTACAATATTATTCACAAGAGTCAAACGGTGGCAACAACCTGCCTTTGGAAACCAACAAATGAATGGGTAGACAAAATATAGTCTATCCAGACAATGGAATATTACTTATCTATAAAGAGGAATGAATTCCTGATACATGCCACAATATGATGAACCTTCAAAACATGCTAAGCGAAATAAGTCAGATTCAAAAGGACAAATACTATATAATCCCACTTATATGGAATCTCTAAACTAGGCAAATGCATTGTTGTTGTCACTAGATGCCTTCAAGTTGATTCCAATTCATTCTGACCCCATGTGACACAGTAGACCTGCCCCAGGTTTTCCAGGGAGTAATCTTTATGGGAACACATCCCCAGGCCATTTCTCCAGCAGAACAGCTGGTGGGTTTGAAATGACAACCCTTCGGTGATCAGCCGAGCACTTAACCACCGTGCCACCAGGGCTCCTTAGGCAAATTCAAAGAGATCAGAATGTATGAGTAGTGGCCAGGGGCTGAGGGGAGGGAGAAATGAAGAGTGGTGCCTGAAGGGGCACTGGGTTCCATTTGCGGTGATAAAAATTTTCTGGAGATGGAGAGTGTTCATGGTCACACAGCATAGTGAATGTCATTAATGTCTCTGGATTGTACTAAAAATGTTAAATAAAGATAAGAACTAAAGAGGCAGGGCCAAGTGGGCAAGCTAGTCACAATGTTCCGCTGAACCCTCTTGCAACAGAGACCCAGAAAAACGAGTGAACGAGTTATATACGTGACAATCTACAAACTCTGAGCATCAAACGCAGATTAAGGAATGGGTGTGAGCAATGTTTACCATTGCAGAATGTAAAAGTAATAAGAACCAAATCATATGATCTTAATATACTCCTTAGTTTAAAAAAAAAAAAAAAGTGGAGGTGACCTGAGCTTAGGGTTGGGGAAGTTAGAAAAGCAACCTCTGGCATTTGGATGTCCAGTCCATGGCTCTGAAAGGGGGCCTTGGCTCGCTGGGTTGGGAAGCCCACCTTGGTTGGGCTCCCATTCAGACACCACCTGGGGGTTATCCAGCCTCCACAAAGTGCCCTGGGGCCTCAGGAAAGGCTTCTTGGTTCATTGGCAGACTGCTTTGGGTTCGCTATTTTCCTTCATTTTCCTCTGTGTGTTTTAAGTCATTTTAAGATTTGGACCATATATTGATGGAATTGTCACAGGTTGAGTTAGCTGGTTCTGACTTTAAATGTTCACCATGTTAGGTGAAGTATTTGCTGGGTGTATTTTTACAGCCAGACCTTGGGATGTATTATTTGGAAATGACCATGCTGAAGTTGGTCTGACTGGCTCCCGGCCTGGTATCCCAGAGCTCACCAGCCCCTGTGCACTTGGAGAACATGAGTGTGTCTCAGCCTGCGCTGCTTCCCTCCGAGTCCTAGCCCAGTGCTGAGAGGTAGGAGAGACTGGATAGGCATCGGTGTAATTAACATGCAGTGGTTCCATGTTAGAAGAGTCCCTGCTGATGCAAATGGTTAAACCAAGACTACTAACAGAAAGATTGGTGGTTCAAACCCACCCAGAGGCACCTCAGAAGACAGGCCTGGCGATCTGCTTCTGAAAGATCACAGCCTTGAAAGCCCTAAGGATCCCGGTTCTGCTCTGCACCTGGGGACCCCAGGACATGGAATTGACTTGATGGCAACTGGTAAGTAGATCCACCTGAAAATCATTGCGGAAGAATCCTCAGCCTAATTAACCCTACTTCTACCTGCACTTTCCCAAGACACCGGTTATGGAGAGAAATCACGAGCTCATGTTCTACTTATGGGGCAGAGTTCTAAGTCGATGCCAAAACCTAGTCTCACCATTGCGTTTTATCTTTGTCTTCTCCCCCAGTAAATGAACATGGTGACCACCTAAGCACATAGTGTGGGAGAGAAGTGTCTCCACTCCAGAAACCCCGTAGGAACTTGGCCCAGCGCACCACCCACAGGGTCCTACTCCACTGGAGTGACAAGTCTGTGAGACGTCAGGGGATCCATGGCCCAGGGACCGGTCAGCAGATGGGACATGTAAAGACCACACAGCTTGCTGTTGCCTGCTGACCGTGCATGGACCGTACCTAAGCTGCTTTCTATACCATTGCCAAGTACCTGTTTTTTGACTTGGTAGTAGTGTTTTCTTATTGACTCTTACACGATGTCATTTTGCACATAGCCGGTGATTGTACATAAGCACTATAGGTAATCCGCTTATTTTTGGAAAAAATCCATCCATGCAAAATGGTGAATAAGGTGTAGATTCTGTGCATTTTCTACAGATTACAGTCATCACCCATGCCATTGCAAGTTTCCATTGGTTTCATATAAAAATCAGTATCATAGCTCTGCATATATTTTGTAGGAAGCTAGCTTCTATAAAGATATTTTCAGTGTTTTCTAGTGAAATGAGCAAAGCAAGCTTGTTTACAAAGGCCTTATGTCGTCTACATATATTGCCTTTAAAATATTTGTGATTTAGTTTATTGCCGGGAAAAGAGAAATTCTATAATTTACTCAGTAAATACTACTGTAAACGATAGTTTTACTGAGAAACATAAAATATTTTGTTCTCAATTGTGGTATCAGATTGATTCCAACAGTTTCTGGCCTTTTTTTTAAGTTTTTTTGTGGGGGAGGTTTTGGTGAAAGTCCAGCCTCACTTCAGACCACAGCCCCAGGCTCCTGAGAGAACTTGAGGCAGAGTCACCAGCTAAGCCGTGCCACCTTCCTGCTCCACAGAGACTGTGAGGTTATCAGTCCGTCCTGTTGTGAGTTGTCAGTTTTGGGGTGATGTTGTCACAGAGGAGGAGACAGCTCCTCCAGCCCACCAGGTCCTGAGACCTGGACCTGCCCCCCTCCTCTCTCTCTCCTCTCCTTCCCAGCTCCCCCAGCCACACTGGTAGCTTTCCGACCTCTATCTGGGCAAACTCACACCTGCCTCCCAGTCTCTGCACCAGCTGTGCCTTCTCCCTGGGACACTGCACCCGGACTCGTGCAGGGCTGGCCCCACCTGTCATTTTGGCCACGAATAAATGTCACCTCCGGGAGGCTTCTGAACCCCTCCTCATTGGCCCCAGGCCTCTCTGGCTGGCTGCACCCTACTTTATTTTCTCTATGGAGTATGCTCTTTTCTTTCCCATGTATTTGTCTTCAAGCCCTTGTCCCTCTCCCCTCTACTGTGAGATCCTGGGGCAGGGGCCACATGGGTCCTTTTCAGCTCCCACCCAAGACCTAACACAGACCAGGCCGAGGACGAGAGCTTGAGGCACCATCGCTGAATGAATAAATGAGAGGATCTGATTCACTTCCTGCCTCTGACCAGCTCTGACTGTGGGCATGGATGGTAATACTAGGAGGTGCACCTCCTAGACAGGGTGACACCCTGAATGACCTTGGGGTGACTGTCTCCTAGTCCAGCTGCTCCAGCAAAGCCCAGGGGCCACCACTGACGGGGAAGTCTGCTGCCCTCTGGTGGCCAGCGCTAGCACTGCACCTGCAGGCAAGAAACCTCATATCCCACACCTGTGTTCAGGTGTCCTCACGTCAGCAGCTCTCCTGAGCTCCGGAGTAGAAGGAGCAGAACCTGCAGGTCGGCGCGCGGTGTGGGGGACCTCAGGAGACTCCCATGCCACCTCTTTGCCTCCGCAGGCCCTGGGTGCCCAGCTCACTCACCAGGCATCCTCCCCACATTCGGCAAAGCCCTCACTTCTTCAGGGGGACCCCCAGACACCACCAACTACTGGTCCTGACCCTGGACCGGGCCTCATGATCCATGACTCTGACTTGCCCTTCCCGACCCCAAGTTCCCAGTCCCCACACTCCAATGCTCTTCCTGTTGGAATATTATATTCCAAGAAGGAGAAATCATTTTCCCAGGACCTCAGAGCACAGTGGGTCATCGACACAGAACCAAGGCCAGCGATGCTTCTCTGAGCCTTGGAACACTGGAGGTCACCCGCTCCAAACACGCCAATGTGCACAAGAGGAAACTGAGGCTGGGTGGGGCAGGGCCAAGAGCTGGGTCTGGGCTCCTGTGGGACGCCTTCCCCCCACTCCCATAGGCTCTTGCCTGCTCTCCGAGCTTGGGGCCAACAGCCCCTCCTCCAGGGAGTTGTCCTGGATTCCACTCCCATCCCCACCTCCAGTGAGTCATGTCGCCCCTTCTCTGGGCATCAACTTTCCCTAAGATTCTAAGAGGAGGGGTCCTGCCCAGGGGAGGTTCCGATTCCTCTCCACCCCCTCGAACAGCACCAAAGCTGGGCACCTTCCTTCTCTCGTAGAAGCTGATCATTCTCCTTGGGGTTCTGAACCCATGTCCTTCAAAGAAGGTCTCCAGGGCCATGACCAGGCCCCACCCTCCCATGTTGCACTACTGCGGGGTCCCACCAGGTGGCAGAGCACATGTGCACAACCGGACTTGAATAGAGATCGGGATCCGGGTGCCAGGGCACGGGGATCTGGGGCAGAGACTCAGGAAGCTTGCAGACCAACCCTCCCTGCCGTCCCAGGGAGGGACTGAGGCCTCAGGAAGGAAGGTCCTGAAGGCCACTCACGTGGTCCCTGACCTTTACTCCTCAGTAGACAAAAACAAAAAAAAAAAATTTTTTTTTTTTTAGACAAACATGTCTGAACAGAACGCATGGTGTTCTCCCTCTCTTTCTGTTTCTCTGTGTCTCCCTGTCTCATTCTCTCTCTGTCCCTCTGCTTCTCTGTTTCTCTCCTTCTCTCTCATCTGACTAAACACAAATGCAAACACACACACTTTTCTCCATCCATCCTCCACCTTCCAAGCCCAAACCACAGCATCATCCTTAACGTCTCCTTTTCCCTCATCCCTAATGCTCACAGCACTACCCTTCTTGGCTTTGCCTCTACAGTGGATCCCAGACCGATCCCTTCTCCCCATCTCCACTCTCCACACTTCTCCTGGTCACCAACTACCGCCTGGACCACGGAGCACAGCAGTCTCTGGGCTGTTCCTCATAATTGTTCTCTACCAAAAAAAAAAAAAAACAAACCTATTGCTGTGGAGTCGATTCCGACCCATAGTGACCGTATAGGAAAGAGGAGAACTGCCCCATAGCGTTTCCAACAAACGCCTAGCGGGCTCGAACTGCCAAACTTTTGGTTAGCACCCTTAGCTCTTAATCACTACTAGGGCTGTGTTGCTGGACTCTGGACTATTCCACCTTTAACCCTCTGTAATCCATTCTTCAAACAGTAGCTGGAATCAGCTTTTAAACTGAAATCAAATCAAGACACGCTTCCATTGAAAACAGTCCAGGGGCTTCAGTTGCCCTCTGACTACAGTCAGCAGAGAGAAGTTCCTGTCTAACCTACAGCTGGGTCTGTGTGTGTCCCAGGAAAGTCCTTCTGTTCTCTGGGTCGTGTTTTACCTTCTGTGAAATGAACAAGGCCGCAGGGCTGTTGTGTGGGGGTGGGATGAGGTCAAGTATCTTCCACCCACTTCACCTGCTTTTCCTGGCTGCATAGATCGAAGCCACATCCAAGAATCTGAGACTTGTGTTGCCCTGTCTTGCCTGTGAAGAAGGCAGTGAAGACATTTCTGTACACGGTTTCCTCTGCAGCTTCACCCTGGAATCATTTTTCTTTTATGTCTCCAGCCCAAGGGGCCACTCCATCGGTGGTGATTAGTTAGTGTCCTGAAACCGGGTGTGTGTGTGTGTGTGTGTGCAAGAATCCTTGAATCCTTAAGAGAGGCTTCTAAAATCATATTTAAAGGTAGAAAAACTGTTAATATCATGGATGCAGAGATCGTGAACATAAACACGTCTTTGAAAACAGAGAGATTTGTGAACACGTTCTGGTCACTAATGGTGATGGTTCCGTCTCCCCGGCTAACATCCAAGGTGAAACAACTCTTTCCACAACGTGGATGATGAATAACACTGGATACAAATCCATATTTCAAAAGTCTTCTGTTTAACAGGCTTCTCCTACATTTCAACCAGGACTCCTCAGGGGTGTGCTCTTTTACTTTGTCACCTGTGCGCCAAAAGCCCATAGAAGGACCAGGAGCAGCCTAGTGCTGCCATTTTCTTTGTGTTCACTGGAGCCGGGATGGTCTGGAGTGTCTGCCCTGTGTGGTTTCCTGCAAGAATGTCTCACCCTTCTTTCTAGGTGAACTAGAGAGAGGGATCTGTCTGTCTGCAGAGCTAGGCCCCCAGGAACCACCCAGCAAGCAGTGCCCAGGGCAGACTCCACAGGCTTGGGGAGGAGTCCCTGCTGACCCTTTTGAGAGGAGGGACCCCCTTGCCCTCTGGGCTCCTCAGTAGCACCACACGTGACACATGATCATCAAATATGACTGAGGGAGGAATCACATTGACACATTTTACAGATGTTCTAATACTTTCTTCCTTCACCTCAGTGGACTGCCTTGGCGTCCAGGTGCAGACCCCACTGTGGAGACCCCTCATCCACCTCCAACCGGGGTACGGCTGCTTTTCCTTCCTCCTGCCCATGGGAAGCTCCTCTCCTAAGTTTGCCTCCCTCCCTGCCCGAGCCACACAGGGCCCCTCCTTGCCCTTCTCCAGGGAACTATCATCTACCTCCCTGAGTGGGAGCTGGGATGGACTGACTAGGAAAAGACACATCCCTTAGTCTACAGAGGGCCTGAAGGAACGTGTGTTAATGCTCTTGTCCCTCGCACCCAAGGCCCCCTGTCTTGGTTGGATTACCAGGTTCCAAGCCAGTCAATCAACAGCCTCTTACTGTGGACACTATGGTCCACTCATTCTCCAGACCCCACAAAGACCTCGAATAGCTTTTCCCATTTCACATGGGAGAGCAGAATGGGCTTTAAAGAAGAAGACCACATAAAGTCAACTGGGAACTCATCATACCCATGTGCCTGGTAGCAACATTCTCCTGGTTCTACCTAGGAGCCCTACAAGTCCGAGTCCCAGAACCAGCTCCTCACCCATCAGCTGCCTGGCCTTGGCACCTCACTGAAGCTCCCCATCTCAGCCTCTTTATCTGCAAAAGGGGAATGAAAACCTATACTAGGGTTGTCTGGACTGTTGTGCAGGGTTTTTCAGAAGCACCTGGTAAAGGGCTACTTCTCAAATTGAAGATGGTCCCACATATTTCTTCTGACCTCTCCAGGCTGCATGGGGAGGGAGGGAGAGTGGGCAGCTGTGCCCACAGTGGCCCCAGTCACAGGGCACGTGAGCTCCCAACAAGGGCAGGCCTGAGCCAGAGACCTGATACCCCAGTCCAGTTCCTGGGCCACCAAGGACCCTCCACATGACACCTGCCCAAAGGAACGATTCTGCGGGAGCCCTGATTCAATCCCAGACCTCTTGTTCACAAAGCAGCTGACTCCAAAGCTCCTGACCTCACACCTAGCTGTCAGAGGGTCAGCCCACCTGCCACTCTGCCATCTACCTGGACTGACAGGAGAGCCAGACAGGCTGTCTAGAAACCAGGCAGTCTCCCCAACACACACCAGTGACGACGGGGCCCCCAGTGCTATGTCACGGAGACCCTCACGCCGTTGGGTCCCTGTACCCACCAGCCCTAATTCCTTGCTCCTATTTCCCTCCTGTCCCCTCAGGCCTACAGCCTGCTATAGATGAATGCTGGGCTGGGATGTCTGCCCCTGCTCATCCTCTGCCTCTTTTTTCTACTTTCTGAAGCCCAGTTCCTGGACCTCAGTCTTCCTTTTCTGTAGGATGTGGATGCCCCCCACCCTGCCCAACTCAGAAAATGGTGCAGGAAGATGAGATGGGGTTTACAGACCAGCTTCTAGGGCCCTGGGGCCATTCCTGACTGTCTGGGCTAGTGGCTGCAAGAGTGGTCAGCTCATCAAGGAGAAACAAAAGTGGTGATGATGTTTGTAGCTCGTCTTTACAGCACACACAGCACGCCCACCTAGATGAGTGTGTGCCTGCCGTGTATGTATGCGTGTGCGTGTGCATGTGTACTGAGCCACTGAAATTTTCTCTCCACTGTGGGGTTGAGGACACAGGCTCTTGAGGAACGTGGCCCTGAATCTGTGCTTGTTCTTGATTCATCTCCTCTCCCGTTGCCCAGGGTACATCAGGGTTGGCTCCCAGGGCCACCAAGGGATCCAGCACATGTTCTGGTTCTGAAATTTTGGGCCAACAGGTCCCAACGAGTGTGATGTCTCAGACCCAGCATTCCTGCCTTGTAGACAGACGTGACTCCCGTCTTAGCATGAGCCCCCTCACCCCCTCATTACATTGCCCCGGAGAAAAGCTCGGCCTCTTGGCCCCTCAGTGATGCTCCCTCTGAGCTTGGTGCCCACTCCAAGTCCATTTAAAAGTGGGCACAGGTGGGTGGGCAGCGGCCTCTGAGGGGCAGTGGGGAAATGTGGTCTCTAGGGGTGCCAGGCAGGTCAGGGCACACAGGGCCTCCCCAATCCTCGGGCACGTGTTCAGGGCCTGAGGACCTCAGGCCAGGGCTGGGGGCGTCCTGCAGGCGTTCATCCCCCACCATGGCCCCCTGACTCCTCTCCTGGCCCTCTGTCACCTCCAGCCTCTGAGGTCACCTCCTCTACCCTGTCCCTGTCGTGCCCTTGTAGAGCCCTAGCCTCAAGGGTCACCTGGGTGAGAGTTGGAGGGCAAGAACCAGGCGTCCCACCCACTTCCTCACTCTCCACACCTGGCCATCTCCTGGCTGCTTCCAACTTTTACTCCACCCCTGGGCTTGCTTGTGTCCCAGCATCTCCTGCCAGGCTGACTCTTGACCAGGTCTTCAGATCCCTTTATTCCGCTTAAACCCCTGCTGAGAAGTTTCAGTTCCACCCCAGATATACTGAATCAGAATCTACCAATTAACAAGACCCCCAGGTGATTCTCACGTAGAATAAATTTTGAGACCTACTGCTCTACCAGTGCTTCTCAGAATTGGTCCATAACCAGCAGCATTAGGGTCACCTGGGAACTTGTTAGCAATGCAAATTCTTAGCAGGGGTTCCAACCAGAACAAACCAGGCAGAAGCTGTGCTCCTAACCCCTCTAATGTCCTAATCACCCATATCTGGGGGTTCTTTTGCTGGTCCCCCTCCTCACTTCCCACAAAGGGCTGTTTCCACCCTTTCACCTGCCGTGTACCCACACCTGGGCTGCCTCCTGATGCCTTGGACCTCCTCATTCTCCATACCTGGGCTACCTCCTGGGCCTTCCCATGTGTTCTTGGCCTCACCTGGGCCTTCTCCTGAGCCCTCTTACCTCATTCACGCTGATGCTCTGCCTTCACCTGACCCGTCTCACCTCCTCTCTCTAACACAGGTGGGGACCCTCGTGACCCTGCCACACTCCTCAGCACCCACATCTGGGCTCTCCTGACCACTACCTTCTCACCCTGCCCACCTCCTCATTCCAGAGCCCTAGACATCCTCCAGGCCACCCCCATGTCCTCCCCATACCTGGGCTGAATCCTGGCCCCTCCCACATGCTCAGTTCCCCTTCTTGAGCGGCATCATAACCCTTAAGACTTTCTCTCTTCACATACATGGGCTTCTGACTCCACCCACATCCTCATTTACCCAAACTGGGCTGCTCCCTAAGCCCTCCCACCCCTCATTACCCACACTTTTGTGATATCCTGGCCCCACCCACAGGCTTAGTCTTCACAACTGTGCCTTCTCCTCACCCAGCCCAACTTCTTACCTGACCTTCCTTCTTCCTCAGTTCCTAACATTGGCCATTCCATGGCCCCTCAAGGCTCACAATTGCCCAATTCTAGGCCTTCTCCAACACTCCCCACCATCTCACAGCTCACTCAGGAAAAACCTTCCCACGTCCTCACTTCCCAAGTGCCATCACCTTCTGATGCCTCCCACCTTCTCACTCCCAACACCTTGGCCACCTCCTGACCCCTCCAACCACTTCATTACCCACACCTGGGCTACCACTGCACCCTCCAGCCTCTTCAATTCTTGTACCTGGGCTGGATCCTGACACCAACCATCTCCTTTATCCAAGACCTGAGAGTCCTCCTTGTCACCATACCTGCTTCCTTGTTAACTCTGCTCAATCTTCTGCCCATTCTCTCATTCCCCACCCTGGGCTTCCTCCTTATCCCTCCCTCTACCTCATTACCCTCACCTGGGCAAACACATGCACCCTCCCACCTCATTAGGCCCTGCACCTGTGCCTTTTGAGCCCCCCTTCCTACACACTCCCCACACCTGAGCCTCCTCCTGGGCTCTCCCACTTACCTCACGCACCCTCCTCACTTCCCAGTACTAAGTACCCCCTGACCCACCCACCTTATTACTCAAAGCTGGGTGTGTTTCTCCTCCACCTCATTCTTCACAACTGTGCATCCGCCTAACACCTGTGCCTCCCACCTCCTCATTTCTCACCCCTGAGGTTTCTCATGGCGTCTCCCTATTTCCACACCTGGGCTGCCTCCTAGTCCTACCCACCTCCTCACTGGCCACACCTGGGCTACCTCCTGGCCCATCACACCTCCTCACTCCATACACCTGGGCATCCTCCGGGCCTCTCACACCTCCTTGCTCCCCACACCTGTGCTTCATCCTGGCACCTCACACCTTCTCAGTCCTCACACCTGGGCTGCCTTCAGACCTCTCGCACCCCCTCAGTCTGACACCTGGGATGCCTACTGGCCCCTCATACCTCCCTGCTCCCCAAACCTGTGCTTCCTCCTAGCCCATCACACCTCCTCTTTCCTCACACCTGTGCTGTCTCCTGGCCCTCACACCTCCTCAGTCCCCACACCTGGGATGCCTCATGGGCCTTCCCACTTCCTACCTGGCCACACCTGTGACTTCTACTGACACTTTCTGCCTCCTTCTTCTGCAGACATTTGCTGCCTCCTGAACACTTCCACCTCAGCAACCACACCTGGTCTTCAACTCACCCTTCCCACCTCCTCACTCCCTACACCTGTGCCTTCTACTGACCCACTTCCAACCTTAGTCCTGACACTCAGGTTGCTTCCACATTGACAGGCCTGTGTACTCACTGACCCCTCACGACCCGTCATTACCACACCTGTGCCTTTTATGGGCCATCCCTCCTCCTCCTACACCCTCCTTGCCCACCATTATTTTACCACTTCCTGATCCCTCCCACCTCATTACCACACCTGCTGCTGATTTACTGGCCCCTCCCATCCTCTCACATCCCATACTGGGTCTGACCCCTCTCACCTCCTCACTCACCACACCAGTGTTGACCTGGACCTCTCCGGACTCCTTGGTAGCCACATCTGGGAGTTCTCCAGACCTCTTCCAGCTCCTCAGCCCCCACAGCTTGTCTGCCTCTTCATCCTTCCCACCTCTCACCCCCCACAACTGGGCTGTGTCCTCATCCTTCCCACCTCCTCTTTTCCCACCCCGAGGGTTTCTCCTGTAGACGGGCACTCACACAAATGCTTGTCCACGAAGGCCCACAGCAGCTCTACTACCCCCATCAGTCCATAGTGGAACCAACCCATATGTCCATCAACAGAGGACTGGTGAACAAAGTGTGGTCCATCCACACAATGGAATACCACTGAGCCTTAGAAAGAGTGAGAAACTGACACGTGCTACAATGGGAATGGACCTCAAACACATGAAGCTAAGAAGCAAGGTACAAAAGGCCACATGTTTCCTTTTAGATAAGAAATTCAGGGCAGGGAAGTCCATAGGCACTGAGACCCAATCACTGATTGTCATGGGTACAGGGGAGGGTAAAGGGAGGACTGCCTAACAGGTCTAGGGTTTCTGTTTGTAGTAATGACAGTGCTCTGAAGTAGGTACTGCTGATGGTTGAATAGGATTGTGGAGTACATAAAGCCACTATATCACACCCGTTAAAAGTGGAAACACAAAACTTTATTTCATGAGAAATTTACCAGTTAAAATAGTAAAAACTATAACGTATAATGTGAGCTGTAACAATACAACAAATAAACCACACAAACACCCACGTATCTGAAGGTAAGAAAGGATCTCCTTGTGAAGCTGAAGCTCCCTGGCTGGGGCTGAGGAGCTGTTGAGGACTCGGTGTGGCGACTTGCTCGAACTCTGGCACCGGGGCCAGCGCAGGAGAAGGAGGGCACAGGGCTACACTGAGCCCCAGTGTGGCTGCCGGAGCAGGATCAATACGTGTAGCAGGTCCTGCAGCTGGTTCTGGGGGAGGCCCAGGATAAGGATTCCACTTTCCAGCAGACTCTTCATCAGGAGCCTGAGCTAGAACTAGACATGGAGGACCTAGAGCTATATCAACGTCTGCTGTTTCTGAAGGAATAGAATCGACATCCTCCAGTGGTCCGGGATTCAGTTCCGGAGGTGGCCCAGCGGAAGAATTCAGCTTTCCAATAGGCTCTTCCTCTGGTGCCTGGGACAGAGCTGTATGCGGAGGACCTGGGGCTACACGAGACCCAGGTGCTGATGTAGGAGTAGGACCCACAGCACCTGGTCGTCCGGGATCCAGGTCTACAGGTGGTTCAGGGTTAGAATGTGGTTTTCCAATAGGGTCTTCATCCAGGGCCTGGACCGGAGCTGGAGTAGGAGGATCTGTGGGTACACTGAGCTCCAATACTGCTGCAGGCTTTGTATCCCAATCAGCTTGTGTTCCAAGACCGAGTTTTGGAGGTGGCCCAGGATAAGAATCCGAGTTTCCCGCAGGCTCTTTGTCTGGAGCCTGGGCCACTGCTGGAGTCAGAGGACAGGGGACCACATCTGGGCGTGCTGTTGCTGTCGGAATAGAACTGACATCACTCGGTGGTCTGGAAGCTTGTTCTGGAGGGGACCCAGGATAACAATCGAGCTTTCCAGCAGGCTCTTCATCTGGTGCCTGGGCCAGAGGTGTAGATGGAGGACCTGGGGCTACAAAGAGCCCAGGTGTGGCTGCGTGAACAGGCTCCACATCAGCGGGTGGCCCTGGCACCGGTTCTGGAGATGGCACAGGATAAGAGTCTGACATTCCAGCAGACTCTTCCTCTGGAGCCTGAGCCAGAAATGAAGATGGAGGACATGGGGCTTCATCGAAGTTTGCTCTTTCTGAAGGAATGGGATTGACATCGGCCAGTGTTCTGGGATCGAGTTGTGTAGGTCGCCTAGAATAAGGATCACGCTTTCTCAGAGGCCCTTCCTCTGGTGCCTGGGACAGAGTTGTACATGGAGCACCCGGGATTACATGAGGACCCGGTGGTGATGAAGGCGTAGGACCCACAACACCTAGTGGTAGAGATTCAAGTTCCAGAGGTGGTTCAGGATTAGCATCTGGCTTTCCAGTAGGCTCTTCATCTGGTACCTGGGTCAGAACTGCAGATGGAGGGCCTGGCAGTACATGGAGCCCCAGTGCTGGTACAGAAGTAGGACCCACAACACTTGGTGTCCCAGGATCTGGTTCTGGAGGTGGTTCAGGAACAGAACCTGACTTTCCAATGGGCTCTTCATCTAGTGTCTGGACCGGAGCAGGCGATGGAGGACCTGTAGATACGCTGAGCTCTGGTATTGCTGCAGGTGCAGTACCACCATCAGCCTGTGGTCCACGACCAAATTCTGGAGGTGGCTCAGGAGAAGAAGCCAACTTCCCAGCAGGCTCTTCATCTGGAGCCGGAGCCAGAGCCAGACCTGGAGGCCCTTGTTCTACGTTGAACCTCAGTGTTGGTGCACAATCAGGTGACCCTTGAGCCAGTTCTCTAGATGGCCCAAGATAAGCACCTGGCTTTCCAACAATCTCTTCACCTAGTTGCTGGGCCAGAGTTGGAGATGGCAGACCTGTGGCTACACTGAGCCCCGGTGTTGGCGCAGGAGCAAGACCAACATCATTCAGTGGTCCAGGAGCCAGTTTTGGAGGTGGCCCAGGGTCAGGATCCAGCCCTCCATCATGATCTACATTCAGTGCCAGGGCTGGAAGTGGTGATGGGAGAGATGGTGCTCTATGGTGCTCCGGTGTGGGTGCAGGAGCAGGAGCGACATCTGCAGGGGGTACAGGAGCTGCTTCTGGAGGTGACCCAGGAAGACGACTCAGCCCTCCAGCAGACTCTCCGTCTGGTGTGGGAGGTGGTTGTGGACGATCTGGTGTTCTATGCAGCTCCTGTGATGGTTCAGGTGTAGGATCTATCTCAGAAGATGGTTCTCGATTCTCTCCTAGAGGTGACCCAGTAAAACAACCCAGCCCTCCAACACGTTCTCTGTCTGCTGACGGATCTGGCGATGGAGGACCTGATGTTCTGTCGATCTCCAGTGTTGGTGTTGGAGCAGGAGGTCGTCCTAGAGTAGCTTCTGGACATGGCTCTAGGTCCTGGGCTGCTTTTAGGCCTAGTGCCAGCCCTGACAGGAGAGGTACAAGAGGAGAAACATTCAACAACATGACTGCCATTTCTCCTGCCTTTTCAATGACAGAAAACATCCCACAGCCTTGAAGAGAAGACCAGGGTCCAGATTTCCACCCCAGGAAGACTTCCCAGACTGAGGTCCACCAGAGGAGAGTCTGAGGCTACTCTGAGCACAAGCCCAACCCTGCCTCTGTGGGTCCTCCCTGTGGGACCAACCCCATGTCCCCTCACAAGCTCACATGCAGGCATACCCAGTTTTCCTCACCCTCTGGCTCTGCCTCACTGGGCTCCAGAGGATCCAGCTGGGCACAGAGAAGATGGGCATGGCGCTCCAGGTCTGAGCCCGGCATGTTCACCTGCACGTACTCTACCAGGAGCTTCAGGCAGGAGAATTGTGGGGGCTGGTCAAAGTCTTCTGGGTATTCATCCATCCAGGTTTTCAGGATGAAAGAGATGGCGCTGGGGATGGCTGGTGAAGAACAGGGTCAGAGATCTGGCCTTTCCCACTATACTGCCATCCCATGGCACCCGTGTAAGGGGCTGGCTTCCTCTGTCTGTCCCGGTCCTTCCAAACCCCAGCCCCAGCCTGCACCGTGCCCTCTGGCTATCCTGGCAGTGTCAGGCCTGGTCACTGAGCAGGGGAATAGTGCAGAGCCTTGGTCACAGAGACATCCCTATGAATGGTGTGACCAACTCTCTCGCCTCTGGAAGCCTGAATTATGTCCCTGTCGGTTCCCTGGCTCCCTTCCCAATGGACAGTAAACCCCTGAGGGCAGGAAGGGGTGTGTCTGCATGTTCATCTCACAGCCTGGCAAACACACAGGAATCTCTGAGCCTGAGGACACAGAGTCTGTCCCCTGTCCCAGCCTGCCTAGGTCCTGAGGCCCCTCCACATGGAGCGTGGGCACCAGCCTGCTGCCTGGTCCTCTGTATGCACATGAGGGTCTCCTCACCCACATTTACTGTTCTCCCAGGGACAGGGACCCCACATGCAACTGAGCACCCATGACAAGGTTACAGCATTGGGGGGCCGGTTTTTCCCCCTCCATCTGATCGGGCTCAAAATTGTGAGGGAACAACCACAGGTGGAAGGGGATTATGGCAGGGGTGGAGAGAGGGTCTTCTTAAGGGCCACAGTGAGTCCCTTGCCTCCTCTCTGCTTCCCAGTGTGCCCGGGGTCCACCCCCAGCTCTGTGGGACTGCTTTGCTCCTACAGGCGGTGCCCCTGAACTCATTCCTCCATAGGGATCAAGGTGTGTGGGTCCCAGGGCACGCCCAGCCCCAGTCCTGACACAAGCCCCTAAAATCCCCAGGCTTCCTTGGAGACACAAAACCCTCTTTCTCCACCCAATGTCCACTCACTCTTTCTGCTGGTCCTGGGGTCCGCCGGCCCCGGCTGAATGGGGACAGTTGTATTCATACCTAGAGAAGGCACAAGGGCATCACATCTAATGCACGGTGGACACTACCTGTTTCTCATGTCTTCCCATGTCTTCCCCTGTCTGCCTCCTGACTGTGAGGGAGGCCCAGGAGGGGACGGCTCCCTGTCTGCTTTGTTCACTGAATGATGCTGAGTGTCTAGAACAGTGTCTGCAACAGTAGGGCCTTCATAGATAATTGTTGAGTGAATGAACTTTAGGAGCACCTTCCCCAATATCTGAGTATCCCGGGCCCCTCTGTCAGCCACCAGAGATTCTTGTTCAGGCTACACCAAGGACAAGGCACCACTGCATGGAATCTCAACTCCCCCTTTTCAAATGGGGAACACGTTTGCTGAAGGGCCTACACTCAGTGAGGGGTGTGGCAGCCAGCTTCTTCTTGAAAGAGAAAAACAATAAATGTGAACATCCTAGCCCCGCCAGCAGCCTTTACCCTAGAGCTGGGCTCCAGGGGTTGGTCTCTAGTGGCACACTGTTTAAAGAGCTTGGCTGCTAACCAAAAGCTCAACAGTTCGAATCCAGCTGCTCCTTGGAAACCCTATGGGGCAGATCTACTCTGTTTTCTAATGTCGGTATGAGTCAGAATTGACTCCATGGCAATAAGTTTGGCTTTGGTGGGGCTCTGGGTACATAGTTGCCATGGCTTGTCCCATGTGATACTGACAGTAAGGTCAAGCAGGCTGATCCTCTACCAGCCCACTTTTCAGAGGAGCACTCTGAGGCACAGAGATGTGAGTGAATTTCCCCAGACTCATAGCTGGTAGGGGTTGACTTCCCACGGGTCTGTGGAGGGAGGGGTGCTCACCTTTGGAACAACAGATCCAGGACCTGCTGGGTGGTGGCGAAGCTTCTGTAATGTCCCAGAAAGAAGTTGATGTAGGACAAGTCACCATCCACGAAGGCGGGCACCAGGTGCTCCCCCAGCTTCTCCAGCGAGCCAGCCTTGATGATTCTCACCATGCAGGTCTCATCCAGGTCCTGGTCCGGCCCACAGGTACACTGGGATGAGACAGAGGAGGGATATAATGTCAGAGGCACTACGTGAACCACCAGTAGGTTTGGAGTCCCAGACCTCTGTGGCCTGTGACGGGAGGTGGGACACGATTGTCCCCAACAGGAAAGGGGAGATAAGGATTATTACACATATTAGAAACCTCAAGTCATTTTCTTCATAACATTACCTCCCTCTAGTGAGAGTGGAGCCATTGTGGCACATTAGCTCTAGAGAGCATGGCTGCTAAGCAAAAGATTAGCAGTTTGACTCCACCAGCCACTCCTTGGAAACCCCATGGGGCAGGTCTGATATGTCCTATAGGGTCCCTATGAGTCAGCATGGACTCGATGACAAGTTTGGTTTGGTTGGGTTGGATATCAAGATTATTATCCTGTGAGTCCTCACAAATCACCCTGTTGTAGAGGTAAGAAAACACAGCTTAGCCATGTCCAGTGTCTGTTCAAAGTCACAGATAGGAGCCCAGAACCTTCTGACGCTAAGGCTCCGTGATGTTCCCCGTGTACAGCATGAGGCCTGCTCTGCTCCTGACTCGGAGGGGAAGGTCTGGTGCAAGCTCACTCCCTCCCCAGCTGGAGACAGTCCCTAGAGCAGACACATCCATGAGACCCCCACTGAATGCAAAGCAAGACAGGGATTTTCCTTTCTGTACATAAAAGGGGGTTTTGAGGAGCTAAAGCTATGGTGGTCCCAGATCCAGGAAAAGGTGAATGCCTGGAGATCTCTGGGGTGGGATTAAGGCCCCTACAGGACCAAGGATCTGAACAGTCGCCTTGGGGGGCGGGGGGGCAAATGCAAACGACCAGGAGAGGGCTAAGAGGTGGCTCAGCTTCTCAGGGCCAACAGCCCCTCAAAGCCACCCTGGGGTTCCAGTGGCCAGTGTGACAGCAGATTGGCAATAATGGAACGGGCTGGATGCAGGGACACAGGCAGGGTCACAGACTGCTGGGCCACCTGACTGTCACAGTGGTTTTGGGGAATCTGGCTCTAGGGATCTCATGTTGGAATGGGCACATCCTTGGCCCCAGCATGCCACCCCGGGAGCCTGTCCTGGGCGGCTCAGTGTATGAGGACACACGTGAGGTTCCCGCAGCCCTGCTGTGGGTCAGTGCGTGAGGACACTCGTGAGGTTCCTGCAGCTCTGCTGAAAGGACAGCAGGAGGTATCATTCAAGGACCAGCAGCCATGAGAGGCTCAGTCATTGTGGGAATCGCCCTGCCTTCTGGAACGGTGTTCAGTCGAGTCAGCACACAGCTCCTAACCTGGAGGGGTCATGGTGATGTGTTCCCTGAGATTGCAGGTTGCAGAAAAATGTGCATCACAGCCTGAGTCCTGTGCTTTGGGTAAAAGTAGCCCGCCCACCGTGAGGAAGTGTGAGGTTGGGAGAAGGTGTGGAAGGACAGTCCAGCCAACTACTGCCCGGCCCTGGGGCTGAGAGTGAAACACGGAAACACGAACAACATGCAAAAAGATGCCTGGCCTGATGTGCAGTGAAAACAGTAGAAAAGCCTCGTTTCTGACATTCCCGCAAATAGGGAAAGAGTGGCTGTACCTGGCCAGACTGGGCAGGGCAGTTGGGGGAGGATATAAAAGGAGAATTTTGGCGAATTTCTTTGGGAGGGAGTCCTGGCCCTCGAGAGAGACAGCTCTGCGAGGGAGCTAGGGATCTCCAAGTAGTGTCTGGTCCCTGTGTCCTCTCTGGCCATCTCAGGGCCCTGGGTGGGGACGCTGCCCCTGCACACACTCACCCAGAGCCTGCGCCAGCCCTTCCTGGGCCCTTTCTTGAGGTAGACGGAGTAGACCAGAGCGTCCTCCTTCTCCTCCCGGATCTCCTCTGGGGGCTTCTGCAGAGACAGTGCCTGGCATTAAGGAAGGCATTAAGGGCTGCTCCAAGCCTCCTCCTTCTCTCTCTGCTCCTTCAGACCCTTCTACACCCTGGACCTTCGAGGAGCCCCTAGTTCCTCGTCCACACCACATATGGGAAGGTCCAGCCGGAGGTTACACCATGCAGCCCCAGCCACGTCCACTGACCAGGGCTGCCCTGTGCTCTGCAGCTCCTCTCCACCTCCCACCTTCCAGGAAGGAGGAGAGATTGCAGGGGCAGGAGGGGGCTCAGGGCAGGGGTACAGATACGGCCCTCTGAGTAGTACACCAGGATCTGGGAAGAGCTGAGCCAGCACAAGGTCAGCAATGGGCAATCAATGCCTACAGGTAGGACTGTGGGGTGACTGCTCCACACAGGGCGAGCTGTAGCTCAGAGAAGGCCCAGGTGAGTGTGCTGACTCAGCCTGTGGCCCCCTGACCATCCCTCCCTAAAGCCCTGGTGGGAACTTTGACCCCTGGGAGACACATAGATCCCAACGTCCTATGGGTTCAGGCTGTTTGGGACAGGGACATGAAGCAGGTCTCCACCTAAGCTACCCTCAGCCCCCCATCTCCAAGGCACCCAACCTGATGGACTATTCCCACCTACCACCCTATTCCCGGTCAGTGCGGGGCTCCGCAGTGGGATCACAGTGGTGGCCTGGCCTGGATTGGCACCCTGGGCCACGCTGTGTTACCTTTGGCTTCTTTCTGGTAAATGGCCAGAGCCTTCGGGGATGGGGGATGAGACCATGTCTCAGCCTCCGTGAAAGGGTCAAACTCCTGAATTTCTCAAGGTTCGATACAAGGCAACACGAGCGACAACAAGAAAACATGTTCCTCATTTGAGTGTCTCCACTCAAGTGAGCTAGGGAGGGGCTGTCTCTAGAATGTGGGTCTCTGGTTACCAGGGTTCCAAGTTCTATGTAGTCCATCACCAAGGAAGTGAGGTCATATCCTGGGTCCCCTGACCTGGGCCCAACCTCACATAAGATCTCCCCAAAATTCCTTTTGGGATGCTGAATGCTCACCTCTCCCCATGCCATCTCCATAACTGTTCACAGAGACACCAACACAGCCCCCTACAGAACCTAGGGTAGGCCTGGGTGCAGCCAGGGCCCCCGCTGTGAGCAGACACAGCTCGTCCCTCTTAACAAGTTTGTGACCCTGAACAAATCTTTGTGCTTCTCAGAGCCTCCTCAGTCTCCCCATCCCACAATGGGGATCATTCTAGCATCTTCTTCCTAGGGAAGTCAGCAGGTGGATGTGAGATACCACCTATAAACCCGTGAGTTGGTGTCACGTGTAGCTAATGCACAAACTCAGAGGTGGGAGAATTCCAAGCAGGGGTGGGAAGCAGCATGGCGTACACCTCAAGACAGAGCTGGGTTCTGGTGGTGTGAGCCTGGGAAAGTCACTTCACCTCTTGGCCTGGTTTCTCTGTCTGCCCCAGCAGGGGTTGGAATTAAGCAAACATCAGATATTGCTACCCTGTGCATAAAAGCCTCCAATAACTTCCCTTATTTAGAATCTGACCCAGGACCTCATCATGGACTAGGGGATGGGGAGCCTGCATAATGGCCACCAACAATCCCTCTTCCAGGTCTCAATATCTTGTGCGGCCCTCCTCCCTAGTGTGGGCTGGACTCAAGGACTCACGTCTCAACAATATAGTTGTGGCTGTAAGGTGCCTTGGAGTCAATTTCAACTCATATTGACCCCATTAGGGACAACGCCTCCTGGATCTCTCTTCTGCTTGCTGACAGTCTGCCGTCTATCTCTTCTCCCTCTTTCTCACTCTCTGTCATAGCCCACTCTTTCCCCTGGAAAGCAGCTGTGATGTATGGACTGCCCTATGATGCCCATGGGAAAATGACCCAAAGTGCCCTCATCAACAAAGAGGAACTGGGACCCCAGTCCTGCAGCTCTCAAGAAAGACTCCTGCCCACAATACAGAGTGAGCAGGGAGCGGATCATCCCCCATCCAGCCTCAGCTGAGACCACAACCCCAGCCTCCTGAGAGAATGTGGGGCAGAGTCTCCAGCTAAGCCGCGCTGCATTCCTGGTCCACGGAACCCATTAGATCATCAGATGGTTTTTGTGAGCTGCTATGTTTTGAGGTGATGTTGTCACAGAGTAGACAGCTCCTCCAGCCTACCAGGTCCTGAACCTGGACCGGCCTTCTTCCTTCTTTCCTCTCCTCCCCAGATCCCTCCAGCTACTATTGCAGCTTTCGAACCCCCTCTCTGGGCAAACTCACATCTGCCTCCCAGTCTCTGCACCAGCCGTGCCTTCTCCTTGGCACACTTTCCCCTGACTCGGGCAGGGCTCCCCTCCTGTCATTTTGCTCACACATAAATGTCACCTCAGTGAGGCGTCTGGACCCCCACCCAGTGGCCCAGCCCTCTCTCACTGGCTGTACCCTGCTTTATTTTCTCTATGGAATATGCTGTTTTCTCTCCATGTATCTGTCTTCATGCTCTAGTCCCTTTCCCCTCGACTGTGCGCTAGCACTGCAGATCCAGGCAAGAAACCTCACATTCCCCACCTGTGTTCAGGTGTCCTGGACGCAGTAGGGCTCCTGGGCCCCAGGAGGCACCACTGGCAGGAGAGGCTGCCATCCCCTGGTGGCCGACATCAACACTGTATCCCCAAGCTGGTAACCTCATCACAAAACACCTCTGTTCAAGTGTCCTGGAGGCAGCAGCTCTCCTGTGTCCCAGGGATGCAGGATCAGGACCTGCAGGTCCACGGGGAGTGTGGGGTAGCTCAGGAGACTCCCTACACCCTCTTGGCCTCCACAGGCCCTGGGGTATCCAGCTCACTCAGGAGGCACCTTCCCCACATTCAATGCAAAGGCCCCACTTCCTCAGGAGGACCCTGAGGTTCCATCAAAGACTGGACCTGGCCACATGGTCCACGGCTCTGCCCTGCCCTGCCCTGTCCTGCCCTGCCCTGCCCTACTCCAGATTCCCTGTCCCCACACCCCAGTGCTCTTGCAGGGGGAATTCTCAATTCCAGGAAGTAGAAAGCATTTTCCTAGGACCTCAGAGCACAGTGCGTCCAGCAGACACTTCTCTGAGCCTTGGAATCCTGGGGCTCACCCACTGTAAGCACCCAAATGTGCAGAGAAGGAAACTGAGGCCTTCTGTCCTGCAGCCCCCACCACTCAGGAAGGAGCTCCTCCTAGGTAAGGTCCAGGGACCCAGAGCAGTGACCGCAGGACCAGGCCTTGTCCACTCTGTGTTGCCGTGGGGATGGGTGGTCCTGGCAGACTCCGGGAACCGTGGCATCCCTCCCCTTCATCCGGCAACTTTCAAGCCCATCTTGTAGGCCGTGGGCATGTGGCTAGGAAACTGGTGACCCCTGTCCCAAGACACACCTGTCTCCACCCTCTCTCTTCTTTCCACGGGGTCACCTCCTTGATGTCCTCTTCTCTTCTGACCCCACCTGCATGGCCCCACCTGTAAAGTCAGTTTGTACTGCTGTGTGCGTGTATAAGCTCACGCCTATGTGCACAATGGGAGGGCGTACCCGGGGTTCCCCACATTTGGCAGGTCTCCTTCTCAAAGACAACCCCATAAGAGGGGCTGAGTCCTGCCTAGGGGGACGGAACCTTCCTCATCCTGTGGACTCTGCCCACTTGCGTGTCCTGGGCCGTCCCTGCCTTTCTCTTGGACTCAGTTTCCCAATTGTGCACTGAGGGATTGGACGGGGAAGTGCTTCAGTGCTCACTCAGGGAGGACGCCAGCCAGGACTCCACGCACGGGTGGACGTGGGTGGCAGCTCAGGTTGAGCACAGCACGCAGCCTCCTTAGTGTGAGGGATGCGGGTGGACACTGCCCGGGGCAGCCAGGCCGATGTGCAAGGCCCAGGGCTAATAGGGCCTGTGTGGCCTGTGGCAGCATGTATAAGTGACCCTCCTCCCCTTCCTGCAGGCACGAGATGCTCTGTTCATTGGTGGGGGAGGGGGTGCCACACAGTCCCACCCTCACCTCTATCAGCTTTCTGTCCCCACCCCCCCCCACCTCATGGGAGCCTAGTGTCCTGGGATCACTGTACCCAGGAGTGTGACAGGACACTGGGCCAGGTGGACGTGGAGAGTGTGCGGACTTGGGAGACACCGAGTATCCCCACCGCCCAGGTCTGTTCTCTGGAGCAGCATCAGGAGCCCCAACCCTGATATTCCCCACCTCCTGCCTGGGCCTCACCTCTCAGTCCCCATGAGCCCCTCCCTGGACCAGAAATAGGCACCGAAGTGCTCCTGGGGCCACGCTGTCATTGTCAAAGGCCGACTGGAGCAGCTCAATCTCAGGATTACCTCTAGTCCTGGGCCACAGGGAGGACAGGGTGCTGAGAGCCTGGGTGGGGTGCTGGGTGGGTCAGGGTCCAAGAGTTGGGTCTGGGCTCCTATGGGAGGACCCCCACCACTCCCATATAGGGCCTGCCAGCTCTCAGAGCTGGGGGCAAACAGCCCCTCCTCCAGGAAGTTCTCCTGGATTCCACTCTCATCCCCACCTCCAGTGAGGCAAGTCTCCCCTTCTCCATGCGTCAACCCTCCCCAGGATTCGAAGAGGAAAGGTCCGTCCCTGGGATGGGGTCCTTTTCCCACCACATGCCCTCAAACAGCAGTAAAGCTGGGCACCTTCCTTCTCTTCTACAAGTTGATCATTCTCCCTGGAGGGCCGGCCCCATGTCCCTCAGAGAAGGTCCCCTGGGCCATAACAGCCCCCACCCCTCTCATGCTGCACTACCACGGGGTCCCACCAGGGGGCAGCGCACATACACACCTGGACTTAAACACAGGTGGCTGGCTGGGTGTTAGGACAAAGGGACCTGCCTCTTCACAAGCTGCGGACGTCTCTGAATTTAATAACCTCCTATGGGATCGGGCACAAAATGACTGTTCTACAAATCGTAGGCAGCCTCCCAGGACCAGCTCCAGCTCCTCCTTCTACAGTGGCTTTCTCTGCTAAAGTCCTGTGTCACTGGTCCTTGGAGAAGAGTAACTTCGCCTCTCATGCTGAGACAACTTCATTTGTCTCTTTCTTTGTTTTAAATTACAAGGGTAGGAAATCTGGACCCGAAAATCTCTAAGGTTGCTTGCAGCTGTAAAATCCTGTATCTGTGGGATGAGGCACCTTTCAGACTGTCCTGCCCTGATTTCTGCGGAACTAGCATAGAGGCTATAAGGAGCCCTGGTGGTGTAGTGGTTCAAGTGCTTGGCTGCTAACCGAAAGGTCAGAGGTTCAAACCCCCAGCCGCTCCAGGGCAGAAAGATATGGAGGTCTGCTTCTTAGAAACCCTCTGAGGCACTTCTACTCCGTCCTATACGGTCACGTTGTGTCAGAACTGACACAGCAGCAATGGGCTATGGGTATCATCGGCAACGGCTTCACTTGCAAAGGAAATGTTGAGCTTGTGGCCTCTCACTGCTTTTGGACGAGAACTCCCTCACCCTACGCTGTTCCCTGGTCCTTGGGGGGCACAATCTGCACTGACTTCTAACCAAAAGGTTGGCAGTTTGAACCCAACCAGTAGCACCTCAGAAGAAAGGGCTGGCGATCTCCTTCCGTACAGATGGCAACCAAGAAAACCCCGTGGAGCACAGTTCTAATGTCCCCAAGTGTGAAGGAATGACCAGTATGGGGCTGTTGTTGTTTGGTGTTCGCTGCTGCTGAATCAGCCCCTGGCTCATGATGACCCCATGCACACTGGAACGAAATGCTGCCTGATCCTGGGCCACTCCCATGGACAGTTGCAGATTGGATTGTTTGATCCATAGGTTTTCATTGGCCGATTTTCAGAAGCAGGTCACCAGGCCTTTCTTCCTAGTCTGGCTTAGTCTGGAAGCTCTGCTGAAAGCTGTTCAGCATCACAGCAACGTGACTCGTGGCTCCACGTGAGGTGGATTGGCTGAAAATTGAACCCGAGTCTCCTCATGGAAGACGAGAATTCTACCACTGAACAACCTCAACCCCCAAGATGGGGTAGTTATAAATATAATAAAATGCAAATATAGAGCCTTAACTAAAAACAAAAAAATGCCCAAAGCTTCCCAGAGCCAAATGGTGCCTACTTTTTGCTTGAAATTCAGGAATCTCTGAGAAAGCAACCAGGATTGCTGCTCACCAAATGACCCAGAAATTCCACTCCTGGCTATAGACCCAGAGAACATGAAATCAGGGACTCAAACAAATCTCTGTACATGAATGTTCACTGCAGTATTATTTACAACAGTCAAACTGGAAACAACCCAAGTGTCCACCAACAAACGAATGGATAAACAATATATACTCTATACAGACAACGGAATATTACTTTCCCATAAAGAGGAATGAAGTCCTGATACATGCCACAATATCATGAACCTTGAAAACATGCTAAGCAAAATAAGTCAGATTCAAAAGGACAAATACCATATAATCCCACTTATATGGAATGTCTAAACTGGGCAAATGCATTGTTGTTGTCACTAGTTACCTTCAGTTGAGTCCAACTCATTCTGACCCCATATGACACAGTAGACCTACCCCAGGTTTTTTAGGGTGTAATCTTTATGGCAGCATATCACCAGGTTGTTTCTCCAGCAGAACAGCTGGTGGGTGAACAGTCGAGCACTGAACCACTGTGCCACCAGGGCTCCTTAGGCTAATGCATAGAGATCAGAAAGTATGACTGGTGGCCAGGGACTGAGGGGAGGGAGAAACGAGGAGCTGTGCCTGAAGGGGCACTGGGTTCCATTTGCAGTGATAAAAAATTTCTAGAGATGGAGAGTGGTCATGGTCACAAAGCGTAGTGAATGTCCTTAATGTCTCTGGATTGTACTAAAAATGTTAAATAAAGATAAGAACTCAAGAGGCAGGGTGAAGTGGGCAAGTTAGTCACAATGTTCCACCGAACCCTCTTGCAACAGAGACCCAGAAAAACAAGCGAATCGATTATATATATGCCAATCTACAAACCCTGAGCATGAAACGCAGATTAAGGAATCAGTATGAGCGAGGAGGGACAGTGAGACACTGTAGAAGCAGTGACGAGCTGCCGAGTCCACGCAGGGCCTCTGCTCCAATTCTGTGGCACCAAACTTGGGTGTGATGGTGGCGGGGCTGATTTTCATTTCCTGAGACAGGGCAGCATCAGTGAAAGGAGGCAAGCAACGTGGCACACCCCTAACTCTTGGCGTGTCTACAACCGGACTGGTCGCAGCGTTTAGGACGTGGCTGCTTCAGTGAAAGAAGGCAAACAAAGTGCCGGTACCCTGACACCCTGGTGTGACAGCCACGGGACAGGCTGTGGAGTTCAGGACTAAGCCGATTCAGGAAAAGAAGGCAAGCAAGGGACAAACCCTAACCCCCTGGGGCAATCTCTGTGGGGACCCAGCCAGAGCCCACAGGCTACACATGCCTCTGGTATCTTAGATAAAACAGTACTCTCGACACAACATAAGTGATTTTGTCTCATTTACTACTTGGATCTAATAGCTCCATCTTTACAAAGTACTCTCTCTTGTCTACCTGATCCCTCCCCTATCTGCTCCAGCCAGCTTCATTAACAGTTGATTTCTCTGGACCAGAAATAGAACCTGCTGCACTCTCTCTGAGCCATTCTCCTGGTCTGGGATCAGAAAGAAATGAACAAATGGGGGAAAAATACTTTCCCAACTCCCCTAATCTGGAAGTTCAGAGCAGGAGTGGCTCCAGTCCAGGCATGAGCGATCCACTGACTTTGGCTTTCACCCCTACATGGAAGGAGGTGACTATTATAATGCAAAGGCAAATCTGTTTGAGGTCTGACTGTAATTGTTTCATTTGTGTGGTCCAGAGGCAGGTTTTGAAGGTTTGATACCACTCTGCCTATTAAACAGGGCCCTCCCCTGCCCACAGTAGGGACCTGAGGGCTCGAGGCTCCATCCACACCACATAGTCACACACGAAAGTGGTCCGAGGTTAGTGGTGCCCACCAGTCTTTACAGGTATCAGCATTGGGTGCCTAAGGTACAGCTGCAGAGGCCACCCACCAGAGCGCTCTAGACAACAGAGACACTTCTTCCTCACTGACACTGGGAGAAGGCTGTCAGCACCCTGCTCTCCTCAGAGTGTGACTTCCTGCCGCTACCAGAAACCAGTGCATACAACCATCACCACTGCTCCTCTAAGATAGTAGGTGAGAGCCTATAACACACCCTAGGTGACTGACAATCAGAACACCTGAGCTGATTCCATTCAAGAATAGTGAATGGACTCCTAGGCTCATACACCTGGTAACAGCTCTAACCATCTGGTAAGAGGACATTAATGCTTCAAAGGCTCCAATAATCAAGTCAGCTCACTCTAGTAGCCTAAAATTCAAAACAAAACAAAGCAAGAAGCTAGGACTCAGTGAGCAAACATAAAATAAATTATTACAACAACTTATAGATGGCTAGGAGACAGCAGTTGATATCAAATCACATAGAGAAGCAGACCATGACTGCTTCAATGAACTCCCAAAACAGAGAAGCAAGGACTCTTCTGGATGAAGAAGCATTCCTGGAATTGCCAGGTGTTGAACACAGAAGACTAATACACAGAGCCCTTCACGACATCAGGAACAAGATCAGGCCATACACAGAAAAAGCCAAGGAACACACAGATAAAGCAGTTGATGAAATGAAAGATCATTCAAGAACATAATGAAGAATTTAGTAAGCTGCAAGAATCCAAAGAAAGACAGCATTCAGAAATACAGAAGAATAACAATAAAATTACAGAATTAGACAACTCAATAAAAAGTCAGAAGAACAGAATAAAGGAACTGAAATACACAATCAGGGAGATGGAGGATAAGATACTTGGCATCAATATATTTGAAGAAAAATCAGATAAAAGAATTTTAAAAAATGAAGAAAACTTAAGAATCATGTGGGACTCAACCAAAAACAATAACATGTGAGTGATTGGAATGCCAGAACAGGGAGGGATAACAGAAAATACAGAGAGAATTGTTGAAGCTTTGTTGCCAGAAAACTTCCCTGACATTGTGAAAGATGAAAGGATATCTATCTAAGATGCTCATTGAACCCCCTACAAGGTAGATCCCAAAAGAAAGTCACCAAGACATATTCTCATCAAACTTGCCAAAAAGTAAGAGAAAGACAACATTTTAAGAGCAACCAGGGATAAACAAAAAGTCACCTACAAAGCAGAATCAGTAAGAATCACTTTGGATTCTAGTCGGAAGGAACCATGGAGGCAGGAAGACAACGGGATGGCATGTATAGAGCATTAAAGGAAAAAACTGCCAGCCAAGAACCAGATATACATCCAAACTGCCTCTCAAATATGAAGGGTAAATTAAGACATTTAGAGATAAACAGAAGCTTAGAGAATTTCCAAAAACCAAAACAAACCTACAAGAAATACTAAAGGGAATTCTCTGGTTAGAAAATCAATAATATCAGATGTCAACACAAAGCTAGAACACAGAACAGAGAAACCAGATATCAACTCAGGTTGGGAAATCACAAAAATAAAAGAAAATTTTAAAAAATGCTCCAAACAGGAAATCAATGATGTCATTATGTAAAAGATGACTATAATCAATGAAGAGGGAAGGAATAAAGGAGGCATAGATCCTCCATATGGAGAGGAAATCAGGGCGAAATAGGGAGATACAAGCTAGGTTTAAACTTAGAAAAATAGGGGTAAATATTAAGGTAATAACAAAAAAAGACAAACAATCCCTCACTCCAAAATGAAAAACAACATAAAGACTCAGCAAAAACAAATTCAACTACAATGAAAAAAAGGAAGACACAATTTACAAAGAAAAACTCCTCAGCACAAATATTAAGTGGAAAAATAAAACTGTCAACAACACACACAAAAAGGCATTGAAATGACAGCACTAAACTCATACCTATCTAGAATCGCGCTGTATATAAACGGACTCAATGCACCAATACAGAGACAGATAGTTGCAGAATGGGTAAAAAAATGTGATCCGGGTATATGCTGCCTACAAGAGACACACTTTAGACCTAGAGACAAGAACAAACGAAAACTCAAAGGATGGGAAATATATATATATATCAAGCAAACAACAATCAAAAAAGAGCAGGAGTGGCAATTTTAATTTCTGACAAAATTGACTTTAAAGTTAAATCCACCACAAAGGATAAGGAAGGACACTACACAACGATTAAAGGAGCAATATACCAGGAGGTTATAACCATGTTAAATATTTATGCACACAATGACAGGGCTGCAAGATACATAAAACAAACTCTAACAAAAATGAAAAGTGAGATAGACAGCTCCACAATATATAGTAGGAGACTTCAACACACCACTTTCGGTGAAGGACAGGGCATCCAGAAAGAAGCTCAATAAAGACACGGAAGATCTAAATGCCACAATCAATCAGCTTAACCTCAGAGACATATACAGAACACTTTACCCAACAGCCAAGTATACTTTCTTTTCTAGTGCACATGGAACATTCTCTAGAGTAGACCACATATTAGGTCATAAAGCAAGCCTTAACAGAAACCAAAACATCGTAATATTACAAAGCATCTTCTCTGACCATAAGGCCATAAAAGAAGAAATCAATAACAGAAAAAGCAGGGAAAAGAAATCAAACACTGGAAAACTGAACAATACACTACTCATAAAACACTGGGTTATAGAAGACATTAAGGATGGAACAAAGAAATTCATAGAATCCAATGACAATGAAAACACTTCCCATCAGAACCTCTGGGACAGAGTGAAAGCAGTGCTTGGAGGTCCATTTATATCAATAAACACACACATACAATAAGAAGGGGCCCAAATCAAAGAACTATCCCTACAACTTGAACAAATACAAAGAGAGCAACAAAAGAAACCTTCAGGCACAAGAAGAAAGCAAAGAATAAAAATTAGAGTAGAATTAAATGAAATAGAGAAAAGAAAAACAATTGAAAGATAACAGACCGAAAGCTCATTCTGTGGTGAAAAAATTAACAGAATCGATGAACCACTGGCCAGGCTGACAAAAGAAAAACAGGAGAGGAAGCAAATAACCCAAATAAGAAAGGAGATGTGCAATATCACAACAGATCCAAATGAAATTAAAAGAATCATATCAGACTACTATGAAAAATTGTATTCTAACAAATTTGAAAAGTGAGAAGAAATGGATGAATTCCTAGAAACACACTACCAGCCTAAAGTAACACAGACAGAGCCAGAACAACTAAACAGACCCATAACAAAAGAAGAGATTGAAAAGGTAGTCAAAAAACTCCCAACAAAAAAAGTCCTGGCCCTGACACCTTCACTGCAGAGTTCTACCAAACTTTCAGAGAAGAGTTAACACCACGACTACTAAAGGTATTTCAGAGCGTAGAAAAGGACGGAATACTCCCAAATTCATTCTATGAAGCCACCATATTCCTGACACCGAAACCAGGTAAAGACATCACGACAAAAGAAAATTACAGACCTATATACCTCATGAACTTAAAGGCAAAAATCCTTCACAAAATTCTAGCCAATAGAATTCAAAAAGATATCAAAAAAATAATTCACCATAACCAAGCGGTTTTCATACCAGGTATGCAGGGATGGTTCCATGTTAGAAAAACACTTAATGTAATCCATCAGACAAATAAAAGACAAGAATCACACGATTTTATCAATTGATACAGAAAAGGCATTTGATGAAGTTCTACACCCATTCATGATAAAAACTCTCAGCAAAATAGGAATAGAAGAAAAATTCCTCAACATAATAATGGGCATTTATACAAAGCCAACAGCCAACACCATCCTAAATGGAGACACTCTGAAATCATTCCACTTGAGAACAGGAAGCAGACAAGGATGCCCTGTATTACCACTCTTATGCAGCATTGTGCTGGAGGCCCTAGCCAGAGCAACTATGTTAGATAAAGAAACAAGGGGCATCCAGATTGGTAAGGAAGAAGTAAAAGTATCTCTATTTTCAGATGACGTGATCTATACAGAGAAAACGCTGAAGAATCCTCGAGGAAGCTACTGAAATTAATAGAAGAATTCTGCAGAGTATAAGGATACAAGCTAAACACACAAAAATCAGCCGGATTCCTCTATGCCAACAAAAAGGACATCGAGGAGGAAATCACCAAATCAATGCCATTTATAATAACCCTGAAAAAGATAAAATATGTAGACATAAACCTTAGCAGAGACATAAAAGACCTATACGAAGAAAACTACAAGAGACTACTGCAAGAAAACAAAAAAGAGACCTACATAAGTGGGAAAATATACCTTGCTCATGGATAGGAAGACTTTACATTGTAAACACGTCTATTCTGCCAATAGCCATGTATGGATACAATGCGATTCTGATCCAAATTCTAACGACATTTTTTAATGAGATGGAGAAACAAATCACCAACTTCATATGGATGGCAATGAGGCCCCAGAGAAGTAAAGCATTACTGAAAAAGAAGAACAAAGTGGGAGGCCTCACTCTACCTGATTTTAGATCCTATTATACCACCACAGTAGTCAAAACAGCCTGGTACTGGTACAACAACAGATATATAGACTGATGGAACAGAATTGAGAATCCAGGCATAAATCCATCCACATATGAGCAGCTGATATTTGACAAAGGCCCAAAATCAGTACAATGGGGGAAAAGACAGTCTTTTTAACAAATGATGCTGCCATAACTGGATATCCATCTGCAAAAAAATGAAACAAGACCCATATCTCACACCATTCACAAAAACCAACTGAAAATGCATCCGAGACCTAAATATAAAATCTAAAATGATAAAGATCATGAAAGAAAAAATAGGGACAATGCTAGGAGCCCTAATACATGGCATAAACGGTATACGATACATTACTAACAATGCGGAAGGGAAAGTAGATAACTGGGAGACCCTAAAAATCAAACACCTATGCTGATCCAAAGACATCATCAAAGGGGTAAAAAGATTACATGCAGACTGGGAAAAGTTTTTAGCTATGACATTCCCGATCCGCACTTCATCTCTAAAATCTACATGATAGTGCAAAAACTCAACTACAAAAAGACAAATAACCCAGTTTTAAAATGGACAGAAGATATGAACAGACACTTCACTAAAAAGGCATTCAGGTAGCTAACAGATACACGAGGAAATGCTCATGATCATTAGCCATTAGAGAAATGCAAATCAAAACTACAATGAGGTTCCCTCTCACTCCAACAAGGCTGGCTTTAATCCAAAAAACAGAAAATAATAAACGTTGGAGAGGTTGTGGAGAGAATGGAACACTTATACACTGCTGGTGGGAATGTCAAATGGTAACACACCATTTTGGAAATCCATTTGGCGTTTCCTATAAAAACTAGAAATACAAGTACCATAAGATCCAGCAATCCCACTCCTTGGAATATATCCTAGAGAAATAAGAGCCTTCACACAAACAGATACATGCACAACCATGTTCATTGCAGCACTGTGTATAAGAGCAAAAAATAGAAGCAACCAAAGTGTCCATCAACAGATGAATGGATAAATGAATTATGGTATAGTCACACAATGGAATACTACACATCGGTAAAGAACAATGACGAATCTGTGAAACATTTCATAACATGGAGGTATCTGGAAGGCATTATGCTGAGTGAAATTAGTCAGTTGCAAAAGGACAAATATTGTCTAAGACCACTATTATAAGAACTCAAGAAATAGTTTAAACAGAGAAGAAAATATTCTTTGATGATTACGAGAGAGGAGAGGGAGGGAGAGAGGGAGACAGAGGGGTTTTCACTAATTAGATAGTAAAAATTAGATAGTAGATAAGTATTATTTTAGGTGAAGGGAAAGACAGCACACAATATAGGAGAGGTCAGCACAACTGGACTGAACCAAAAGCAAAGAAGTTTCCTGAATAAAATGAATGCTTTTGTTTTTTCCAAGGCCAGCGTAAGAGGGACGGGGGTTTGGGGACCATGGTTTCAGGGCATATCTAAGTCAATTGGCATAATAAAATCTATAAAGAAAACATTCCACAACCCACTTTACAGAGTGGTGTCTGGGGTCTTAAACGCTAGGAAGCGGCCATCTAAGATGCATCAATGTGGTCTCAACCCACCTGGAGCGAATGAGAAAGAAGAACACCAAAGACACAAGGGTTATTATGAGCCTAACAGACAGAAAGGGCCACGTAAACCAGAGACTACATCAGCCTGCCCCAACGAGTGTCAGTTTGTCATACTGTGGGGGCTTGTGTGTTGCTGAAAGCTATGCTACTGGTATTCAGATACCAGCAGGGTCACCTATGGAGGGCAGCTTTCAGCTGAGCTTCCAGACTAAGACAGATTAGGAAAAAGGACCTGGCAGTCTACTTCTGAAAAGCATGAGCCAGTGAAAACCTGTGAATAGGAGCAGAACATTGTCTGATACAGTGCTGGAAGATGAGCCCACCAGGTTGAGAGGCACTCAAAAGACAACTGGGGAAGAGCTGCCTCTTCAAAGTAGAGTCGACCTTAATGACGTGGATGGAGTAAAGCTTTCGGGACCTTCATCTGCTGACGTGGCACGACTCAAAATGAGAAGAAACAGCTGCAAAAATCCATTAATAATCGGAACCTGGAATGTAGGAATTATGAATCTAGGAAAATTCAAAATCGTCAAACATGAAATGCAACACATAAACATTGATATTCTAGGCATTAGTGAGCTGAAATGGACTGGTATTGGCTGTTTTGAATCGGACAATCATACAGTCTACTATGCTGGGAATGACAACTCGAAGAGGAATGGTGTTGCAGTCATTTTCAAAAAGAACCTTTCAAGGTCTATCCTGAAGTACAATGCTGTCAGTGATAGGATCATATCCATACGCCTACAAGGAAGACCAGTTAATACGACTATTATTCAAATTTACGCTCCAACCAGTAGGGCCAAAGATGAAGAAATAGAAGATTTGTATCAGGTGCTGCAAATTGATTGAACATGCTATCAAGATGTATTGATAATTACTGACGATAGGAATGCGAAAGTTGGAAACAAAGAAGAAGGATCAGTAGTTGGAAACTATGGCCCTGGTGATAGAAAAAATGCTGGAGATCGAATGATAGAATTTTGCAAGACGAACGACTTGTTTATTACAAATACCTTCTTTTAGCCATATAAACAGCAACTATACACATGGATCTTGCCAGATGGACCACACAGAAATCAAACTGACTACATCTGTGGAAAGAGAAGATGGAAAAGCTCAATATCATCAGTCAGAACAAGGCCAGGGGCCGACAGTGGAACAGACCATCAGTTGCTCCTATGCGAGCTCAAGCTGAAACTGAAGACAATCAGAGCAAGTCCACGAGAGCCAAAATATGACCTCGAATATATCCCACATGAATTTAGAGACCACCTCAAGAATAGATTTGACACATTGAACACTAGTGATTGAAGACCAGATGAGTTGTGGAATGACATCAAGGACATCAACCATGAAGAAAGCAAGAGGTCACTGAAAAGACAGGAAAGAAAGAAAAGACCACGGTGGATGTCAGAGGAGACTCTGAAACTTGCTCTTGAGCGTTGAGCAGCTAAAGCAAAAGGAAGAATTCATGAAGCAAAAGAACTGAACAGAAGATTTCAAAGGGCCTCTCGAGAAGACAAAGTAAAGTATTATAATGACATGTGCAAAGAGCTGGAGACGGAAAACCAAAAGGGAAGAACACGCTCGGCGTTTCTCAAGCTGAAAGAACTGAAGAAAAAATTCAAGCCTCGAGTTGTAATAGTGAAGGATTCCATGGGGAAAATGTTAAACAATGCAGGAAGCATCAAAAGAAGATGGAAGGAATACACGGAGTCATTATACCAAAAAGCATTAGTCAATATTCAACCGTTTCAAGAGGTGGCATATGAGCAGGAACCGATGGTACTGAAGGAAGAAGTCCAAGCTGCTCTGAAGGCATTGGCGAAAAACAAGACTCCAGGAATTGGTGGAATATTAATTGAGATGTTTCGCCAAACAGATGCAGCGCTAGACGTGCTCACTCATCTATGCCAAGAAATATGGAAGACAGCTTCCTGGCCAGCTGATTGGAAGAGATCCATATTTATGCCTATTCTCAAGAAAGGTGATCCAAGCAAATGTGGAAGTTATAGAACAATATCACTAATATCACACGCAAGCAAAATTTTGCTGAAGATCATTCAAAAACGGCTGCAGCAGTATATTGACAGGGAACTGCCAGAAATTCAGGCCGGTTTCAGAAGAGGACGTGGAACCAGGGATATCATTGCTGATGTCAGATGGATCCTGGCTGAAAGCAGAGAATACCAGAAGGATGTTTACCTGTGTTTTATTGATTATGCAAAGGCATTTGACTGTGTGGATCATAACAAACTATGGATAACACTGCGAAGAATGGGAATTCCAGAACATTTCATTGTGCTCATGAGGAACCTTTACATGGATCAAGAGGCAGTTGTTCGGACAGAAAGAGGGGATACTGATTGTTTTAAAGACAGGAAATGTGTGGGTCAGGGTTGTATTCTTTCACCATACCTGTTTAACCTGTATGCTGAACAAATAATACGAGAAGCAGGAGTATAAGAAGAAGAAGAGGGCATCAGGATTGGAGGAAGACTCATTAACAACCTGCGTTATGCAGATGACACAACCTTGCTTGCTGAAAGTGAAGAGGACTTGAAGCACTTACTAATGAAGATCAAAGACCACAGCCTTCAGTATGGATTACACCTCAACATAAAGAAAACAAAAATCCTCACAACTGGACCAATGAGCAACATCATGATCAACGGAGAAAAGGTTAAAGTTGTCAAGGATTTCATTTTACTTGGATCCGCAATCAACAGCCATGGAAGCAGCAGTCAAGAAATCTAAAGACGTGTGGCATTGCGTAAATCTGCTGCAGGACCTCTTTAAAGTTTTGAAGAGCAAAGATGTCATCCTGAAGACTAAGGTGCGCCTGACCCAAGCCATGGTATTTTCAATCACATTATATGTGTGTGAAAGCTTGACAATGAATAAGGAAGACTGAAGAAGAGTTGACGCCTTTGAATTGTGACGTTGGCGAAGAATATTGAATATACCGTGGACTGCGAAAAGAACAAACAAATCTGTCTTAGAAGAAGTACAACCAGAATGCTCCTTAGAAGCAAGGATGGCGAGACTGCATCTTACATACTTTGGACATGTTGTCAGGACGGATCAGTCCCTGGAGAAGGACATCATGCTTGGCAAAGTACAGGCTCAGTGGAAAAGAGGAAGACCCTCAACGAGGTGGATTCATACAGTGGCTGCAACAATGAGCTCAAGCATAACAATGATCGTTAAGGATGGGGCAGGACGAGGCAGTGTTTCGTTTTGTTGAGCATAGGGTCGCTATGAGTCAGAACTGACTCGACGGCACCTAAGAACAACAACACTTCAGCCTGAGACCACAAGAACTAGATGGTGCCCAGCTAAAACCGATGACTGCCCTGACTGGGAACACAAGAGAAAAGCCCTGAGGAAGCAGAGGAGCAGTGGTGGGAACACAAGAGAAAATCCCTGAGGAAGCAGAGGAGCAGTGGGATGCGGACCCCAAATTCTCATAAAAAGAGCAGACTTAATGGTGTGAGTGAGACTAGAAGGACTGCGGAGGTCATGGTCCCTAGACCTTCTGTCAGCCCAAGACAGGAACCATTCCCATAGCCAAGTGTTCAGACGGGGATGGCCTGGACAATGGGATGGAAGATGATACTGGTGAAGAATGAGCTTATTGGATCAAGTAGACACATAAGACTGTGTTGGCATCTCCCATCTGGAGGGGAGATGAGAGGGCAGAGGGGGCCAGAAGCTGACTGAATGAACTCGAAATGGAGAGTGGAGGGACGGAGTACGTTGTCTCATTGTGGGGAGAGCAATTAGAGGTATATAGCAAGGTGTATATAAATTTTTGTATGACAGGCTGACTTGATTTGTAAACTTTCACTTAAAGCCCAATAAAAATGAATTAAAAAAAGAATAAAGACACTTGTGTTTACAACTGCAGAATGTAAAAATAAGAAGAAGAAGAAGACGAGAATATGATCTTAATATTCTGCTTAGTTTAAAAAAAAAAAAGTGGAGGTCACCTGAGCTTAGCGTTGGAAGGTAGAAAAGCAACCCCTGGCATTTGGATGTCCAGTCCATGGCTCTGAAAGGGGGGCCTTGGCTCCCCGGATTGGGAAGCCGACCTAGGTCTGGCTCCCATTCGGACACCCCTGGGCATTATTCAGCCTCCACAAAGTGCCCTGGGGCCTCAGGAATGGCTTCTTGCTTCATTGGCAGACTGCTTTGGGTCTGCTATTTTCCTTCATTTTCCTCTGGGTGTTTTAAGTCATTTTAAGATTTGGACCATATACTGATGGAATTGTCACAGGTTGAGTTAGCTGGCTCTGACGTTAAATGTTCACCATGTTAGGTGAAGTATTTGCTGGGTGTATTTTTACAGCCCAGACCTTGGGATGTATTATTTGGAAATGACCATGCTGAAGTTGGTCTGACTGGCTCCCGGCCTGGTATCCCAGAGCTCACCAGCCCCTGTGCACTTGGAGAGCGTGAGTGTGTCTCAGCCAGCACTGCTTCCCTCCAAGTCCTAGCCCAGTGCTGAGAGGTAGCAGGGACTTGATAGGCATTGGTGTAATTACCATGCAGTGGTCCCATGTTAGAAGAGTCCCTGCTGGTGCAAATGGTTAAACCAAGACTACTAACAGAAAGATTGCTGGCTCAAACCCACCCAGAGGCACCTCAGAAGACAGGCCTGGCGATCTGCTTCTGAAAGATCACAGCCTTGAAAACCCTAAGGATCGCGGTTCTGCTCTGCACATGGGGACCCCATGGCATGGAATTGACTTGATGGCAACCGGTAACTAGATCCACCTGAAAATCATTGTAGAAGAATCCTCAGCCTAATTAACCCTACTTCTACCTGCACTTTCCCAAGGCACTGGTTATGGAGAGAAATCACGAGCTCGTGTTCTACTTATGGGAGAGAGTTCTAAGTCGATGCCAAAACCTAGTCTCACCATTGCGTTTTATCTTTGTCTTCTCCCCCAGTAAACGAACATGGTGACCACCCAAGCAGAGAGTGTGGGAGAGAAGTGTCTCCACTCCGGAATCCCCACAGGAACTTGGCCCAGGGCACCACCCACAGGGTCCTACTCCTCTGGAGTGACAAGTCTGTGAGACGTCAGGGGATCCATGGCCCAGGGAACGGTCAGCAGATGGGATATATAAAGACCACACAGCTTGCTGTTGCCTGCTGACCGTGAAGAACTGCATGGACTGTACCTAAGCTGCTTTCTGTACCATTGCCAAGTACGTGTTTTTCAACGTGGAAGTAGGATTTTCTTATTGGCTCTTGCATTATTTCATTTTGCATGTAGCCAGTGATTATATATAAGCACCACAGGTAATCTGCTTATTTTTGGGAAAAATCTATCCATGCAAAATGGTGAATAAGGTGTAGATTCTGTGCATTTTCTACAGATTATAGTCATCACCCATGCCATTGCACATTTACATTTGTTTCCTATAAAGATCAGTGTCACAGCTCTGCATATACTTTATAGGAAGGTAGCTTCCTTAAAGATATTTTCAGTGTTTTCTAGTGAAATGAGCAAAGCAAGCTTGTTTACAAAGGGCTTATGTCGTCTACATATTCTGTCTTTGAATTATTTGTGATTTAGTTTATTGCCTGTAAAAGAGAAATTCTATAATTTACTCCGTAAATACTACTGTAAACAATAGTTTTACTGAGAGAAATCAAATATTTTGTTCTCAGTTGTGGTAGTATATTGATTCCAATGGTTTCTGGTCTTTTATTTTATTTTATTTTATTTTGGGGTTTTCAGTGAAGGTTTATACATCAGTGTACGTTCCCATTCAACAATTTCTACACAAATGTTCTTCACAATGGGTGAACATTCTCATTATTTCTGTTCTGGTTCTGTTTCCATTAATCTAGTTTCCCTGCCCCCTTATGTTCTTATCTTTTTGGCTCTTGTACTTCATCATTTCTTCCTTTCACTTTAGCTACTCCACGTTCAAGAGAATTTTCAGAGTCTCTTCTAACATGCATTTTAGTCTTTTCAATAACCTCTTGGTTTCTTCATGGAAGATGTCCTTGACGTGATTCCACAGCTCTCTGGTCTTTGATCATCAGTGTTTGATGCATCAGATCTATTCCTGGGATGGTCTCTAACTTCAGGTGGGATATACTCAAGGTCCTATTTTGGCTCTCGTGGATTCGCTCTACTTTTCTTTAGCTTCAACTTCAACTTGCATATAAGCAATTCGTGGTCTGTTCCGCAGTCTGTCCTTGGCCTTCTTCTGATTGATAATATTGAGCTTTTCTATTGTCTTTTTCCACTGATGTAGTTGATTTGATTCCTGTGTATTCTACCTGGTGAGGTCCATGTGTATAATCGCCGTTTATGTTGTTGACAAAAGGTATTTGCAATGAAGAAGTCATTGGCCTTTCCAAATTCTATTATGAGATCGACAGCATTGTTTCTGTGACTAAGGCCATGTATTCCAATTATAGTTCCTTCTTTTTTTTTTCCATTTTTCACTTTCGAATCACCAGTAATTATCAATGCCTCTCGATTGCATGTTTGATCCAGTTCAGATTGCAGAAGTTGATCAAAACCTTCAATTTCTTCATCTTTGGCTTCAGTGGTTGGTGAGTAGATTTGAGTAACAGTCGTATTAATTGTTCTTCCTTGTAGCCGTATGGATATCATTCTACCACTGACAGCGTGGTACTTCAGGGTGGATCTTGAAATGTTCTTTTTGAGGATGAATGCATCGCCATTCCTCTTCAGTCTGTCAATCCCGGTATAGTAGACCATATGGTTGTCCCATTCAAAATGCCAACAGTAGTCCATCTCAGCTCACTAATGCCTAGGATATCTATGTTTATGCATTCCATTTCTTTTTTTTTTTTTTTTTTTTACAATTTCCAGTTTTCCTAGATTTGTCCTTTGCACATTCCACATTGTGATTATTAACGGATGTCTGCAGCTTGAAGCTTGACTCCATCCATGTCATTTGGGTTAATTCTACTTTGAGGAGGCAGCTCCTACTCAGTCTCCTTTGGAGTGCCTTCCAACCTGAGGCACTATATCAGGCAATATTCAATTGCTATTCATAAGGTTATCACTGGCTGATTTTTCAGACCTAGACTGTCATGTCCTTCTTTCAAGTCTGTCTTAGTCTGGAAGCGCCACTGAAACCTGCCGGCATATGAAGTGCTGGTGGCACAGGCCCCCGTATCACAGCCACACACAATCCACCACAGTATCACAAACTGACAGATGCATGGGGAAGCCGCCTGGAGCACAGGGCTGGGCTGCGGTGCTGTCAGCTTGGGAAAGTCAGTTCCCCTCTTGGCCTCGTTTCTCGGTTGGTGCCAGGAGCGCCTTGGATTAAATCAATATCCGATATCACTACCCTCTGCATAAAACACTTCAATAACTTCCACTATATTTAGAAGCCAACCCAGGGCCTCATCTCAGACTAGGGGTGCACAGCCCGCACAATGGCCCCTAATGATGCTGCCTCCTGGCCTCCACACCCTGTGTGACCCCCTCGCTGAGTGTGGACTGGGCTCAGGGACCAGCTTCTTAAGAACCGGAGAGGACAATTAGCTCTCTGTTTCTTGCTCTCTTTCCTCCATCTCTCTGTCATGTCTCTCCCCCTGGGAAGCAGCTGCAATGTATGACCTGTCCTATGAGGCCCACATGACAAAGACCTGAGTTAGGGCCGTGATCAACAGAGAGAGAAGGGCTAGGCTCCCAGTCCAACAGCTCACAAGGTCCTGCTCATAACACAGAGTTAGCAGGGAGTGGATCCTCCCCAGTCCAGCCTCACTTGAGACCACAGCCCCAGGCTCCTGAGAGAACTCGAGGCAGAGTCACCAGCTAAGCTGTGCCACCTTCCTGCCCCACAGAGACTGTGAGGTCATCAGTGCGTCCTGTTGTGAGTTGTCAGTTTTGGGGCAAAGTTGTCACAGAGGAGGAGACAGCTCCTCCAGCCCACCAGATCCTGAGACCTGGACCTGACACGCTCCTCCCTCCCTCTTCTCCTTCCCAGCTCCCTCCAGCCACACTGGTAGCTTTCCGACCTCTCTCTGGGCAAACTCACACATGCCTCCCAGTCTCTGCACCAGCTGTGCCTTCTCCCTGGGACACTGCACCCAGACTCGTGCATGGCTGGCCCCACCTGTCATTTTGGCCACGAATAAATGTCACCTCTCTGAGGCTTCTGGACCCCCACTCAGTGGCCCTAGCCCTCTCTCGCTGGCTGTATCCTACTTTAGTTTCTCTATGGAATATGCTCTTTTCTTTCCCATGTATTTGTCTTCAAGCCCTTGTCCCTCCCCGCTCCACTGTGAGACCCTGGGACGGAGACCACATGGGTCCTTTTCAGCTCCCACCCAGGACCTAACGCAGACCAGGCCCAGGGCAAGAGCTTGAGACACCTTTGCTGAATGAATAAATGAGAGGATCTGATCCACTTCCTGCCTCTGACCAGCTCTGACTGTGGGCATGGCTGGTAATATTAGGAGGTGCACCTCCTAGACAGGGTGACACCCTGAATGACCTTCAGGTGACTGTCCCGTAGTCCAGCTGCTACTGAAAAGTCCAGGGGCCACCTGCTGCCCTCTGGTGGCCAGCGCTAGCACTGCAACTCCAGGAAAGAAACCCCATATCCCACACCTGCGTTCAGGTGTCCTCAAGTCAGCAGCTCTCCTGGGCCCCGAGATTGATGGATCAGGACCTGGAGGTCCGCGGGCAGTGTGAGGGACCTCAGGAGACTCCCATGCCCCCTCTTTGCCTCCACAGGTCCTGGGTGTCCAGCTCACTTACAAGGCACCCTGCCCACACTCAGCGAAGGCCTCACTTCTTCAGGGGGACCCCCAGACACCACCAACTACTGGTCCTGACCCTGGACCAGGCCTCATGATCCATGGCTCTGACTTGCCCTTCCCGACCACAAGTTCCCAGTCCCCACACTCCAATGCTCTTCCTGTTGGAATATTATATTCCAAGAAGGAGAAATCATTTTCCCAGGACCTCAGAGCACAGTGTGTCATCAACACAGAACCAAGATCAGCGATACTTCTCTGAGCCTTGGAGCACTGGGGTCACCCACTCCAAACACCCCAATGGGCAGAGGAGGAAACTGAGGCTGGGTGGGGCAGGGCCAAGAGCTGGGTCTGGGCTCCTGTGGGCCGCCCTCCCCCCACTCCCATAGGCTCTTGCCTGTTCTCCGAGCTTGGGGCCAACAGCCCCTCCTCCAGGGAGTTGTCCTGGATTCCACTCCCATCCCCACCTCCAGTGAGTCAGGTCTCCCCTTCTCTGGGCATCAACTCTCCCCAGGATTCTAAGAGGAGGGGTCCTACCCAAGGGAGGTTCTGACTGCTCCCCGCCCCCTCAAACAGCACAAAAGCTGTGCATCTTCCTTCTCTTGTAGAAGTTGATCACCCTCCTTGGGGGGGCTGAGCCCACGATCCTCAGAGAAGGTCCCCTGGGCCATGACCAGCCCCCACCTCTCTCATGCTGCACTGCTGCGGGCTCCCACCAAGCTTCAGAGCACATGTGCACAACTGGACTAGAAGAAAAGTCAGGATCTGGGTGCCAGGGCAGGGGAATCTGGGGCAGAGACTCAGGAAGCTTGTAGACCAACCCTCCCTGCCGTCCCAGGGAGGGACTGAGGCCTAAGGAAGAAAGGCCATGAAGGCCATTCACGTGGTCCCTGAGGTTTACTCCTCAGTAGACAAACATGTCCAAACAGTACACAGAGTGTTCTCTCTGTCTCTCTCTCTATGCCTCACTCTCTCTCTGTTTCTCTGTCTCCCTGTCTCATTCCCTCTCTGTCCCTCTGCTTCTCTGTTTCTCTCCTTCTCTCTCATCTGACTAAACTCAAACGCAAACACACACACACACCTCCATCCGTCGTCCACTTTCCAAGCGCAAACCACAGCATCATCCTTAACGTTTCCTTTTCCCTCGTCCCTAACGCTCACAGCACTACCCATCTTGGCTTTGCCTCTACAGTGGATCCCAGACCGATCCCTTCTCCCCATCTCCACTCCCCACTCTTCTCCTGGTCACCATCTACCGCTTGGACCACGGAGCACAGCAGCCTCTGGGCTGTTCCTCATAATGGTTCTCTACGTTAAAAAAAAACAAAAAAACAACCTCTTGGTGTAGACTCGATTTCGATTCATAACGACCCTATAGGACAGAGGAGAACGGCCCCATACAGTTTCCAAGGAATCTCTAGTGGAATGGAGCTGCCGACCATTTGATTTGCACCTGTAGCTCTTAGCCACTACTAGGGCTCTGTGGCTGGGCTCTGGACTATTCCACCTTTATCCCTCTGTAATCCATTCTTCAAACAGTAGCTAGAATCAGCTTTTTAAACTGAAATCAAATCAAGACACGCTTCCGTCTAAAACAGTCCAGCGGCTTCAGTTGCCCTCTGACTACAGTCAGCAGAGAGAAGTTCCTCTCTAACCTACAGCTGGGTCTCTGTCCCAGGAAAGTCCTTCTGTTCTCTGGGTCTTGTTTTACCTTCTGTGAAATGAACCAGGCTGCAGGGCTGTTGTGTGGGAGTGGGATGAGGTCAAGTATCTTCCACCCACTTCACCTGCTTTTCCTGGATGCATAGATCGAAGCCACATCCAAGAATCTGAGACTTGTGTTGCCCTGTCTTGCCTGTGAAGAAGGCAGTGAATACATTTCTGTACACGGTTTCCTCGGCAGCTTCACCCTGGAATCCTTTTTCTTTTATAACTGCAGCCCAAGTAGCCACTCCATCAGTGATCACTTAGTGCCCTGAAAACATGTGTGTGCATCTGTGTGTGTGCACGTGTGTGTGTGCAAGAATCCTTGAATCCTTAAGAGAGGCTTCTAAAATTATATTTAAAGGTAGAAAAACTGTTAAAATCCTGGATGGAGAGAGTGTGAACATAAACACGTCTTTCAAAACATACACATTTGTGAACACGTTCTGGTCACTAACGGTGACAGTTCCGTCTCCTAGGATAACATCCAAGGTAAAACAACTCTTGCCACAACGTGGATGAAGAATAACAGTGGACACAAATCCATATTTCAAAAGTCTTCTGTTTAACAGGCTTCTCCTACATTTCAGCCAGGACTCCTCAGGGGTGTGCTCTTTCACTTTGTCACCTGCAGGCCAAAAGCCCATAGAAGGACCAGGAGCAGCCTAGCGCTGCCATTTTCTTTGTGTTCACTGGAGCCAGGATGGTCTGGAGTGTCTGCCCTGTGTGCTTTCCTGAAAGAATGTTTCACTCTTCTTTCTAGGTGAACTAGAGAGAGGGATCTGTCCGTCTGCAGAGCTAGGCCCCCAGGAACCACCCAGCACTGCAGTGCCCAGGGCAGATCCCCCAGGCTTGGGGAGGAGTCCCTGCTGACCCTTTTGAGAGGAGGGACCCCCTTGCCCTCTGGGCTCCTCAGTAGCACCACACGTGGCACGTAATCATCAACTGTGACCGAGGGAGGAATCACAGTGACACATTTCACAGATGTTGTAATGGTTTCTTCCTTCACCTCAGTGGACTGTCTTGGCATCCAGGCACAGACCCCATGTGGAGACCCCTCATCCACCTCCAACCAGGGTACAGCTGCTTTTCCTTCCTTCTGCCCATGGGAAGCTCCTCTCCTAAGTTTGCCTCCCTCCCTGCCTGAGCCACACAGGACCTCTCCTTGCCCTTCTCCAGGGAACTATCACCTACTTCCCTGAGTGGGAGATGGGATGGACTGACTAGGAAAACCCACACCACTCAGTCTACAGAGGGCCTGAAGGAATGTGTGTTAAGGATCTTGTCCCTCTAACCCAAGACCCCCTGTCTTGGTTGGATTACCAGGTTCCAAGCCAGTCAATCGACAACCTCTTAATGTGGACACTACGGTCCACTCATTCTCCAGGTCCCACAAAGACCTGGAATAGCTTTTCCCCTTTCACATGGGAGAGCAGAATGGGCTTTAAGGAAGAAGACCATGTAAAGTCACCTGGGGCCTCATCATACCCATGTGCCTGGTAGCAATACTCTCCTGGTTCATCCTAGGAGCCCTACAAGCCCAAGTCCCAGAACCAGCTCCTCACCCATCAGCTGTCTGACCTTGGCACCTCACTGAAGCTCCCCATCTCAGCCTCATTATCTGCAAATGGGAATGAAAACCTATACTGGGGTTGTCTGGACAGTTGTGCAGTGTTTTTCAGAAGCACCTGGTAAAGGGCTACTTGTCAAATTGAAGAGGGTCCCACATATTTCTTCTGCCCTCTCCAGGCTGCATGGGGAGGGAAGGAGAGTGGGCAGCTGTGCCCACAGTGGCCCCAGTCACAGGGCACGTGAGCTCCCAAAAAGAGCAGGCCTGAGCCAGAGACCTGATACCCCAGTCCAGTTCCTGGGCCACCAAGGACCCTCCACATGACACCTGCCCAAAGGAACGATTCTGCGGGAGCCCTGATTCAATCCCAGAGCTCTTGTTCACAAAGCAGCTGACTCCAAAGCTCCTGACCTCAGACCTAGCTGTCAGAGGGTCAGCCTACCTGCCGCCCTGCCATCTACATGGTTTGACAGGAGAGCCAGACAGGCTGTCTAGAACCCAGGCAGTCTCCCCAACATGCACCAGTGACGACGGGGCCCCCAGTGCTGTGTCAGGGAGACCCTCACGCCGTCGGGTCCCTGTACCCACCAGCCCTAGTTCCTTGCTCCTATTTCCCTCCTGTCCCCTCAGGCCTACAGCCTGCTATAGATGAATGCTGGGCTGGGATGTCTGCCCCTGCTCATCCTCTGCCTCTTTTTTCTACTTTCTGAAGCCCAGTTCCTGGACCTCAGTCTTCCTTTTCTGTAGGATGTGGATGCCCCCCGCCCTGCCCAACTCAGAAAATGGTGCAGGAAGATGAGATGGGGTTTACAGACCAGCTTCTAGGGCCCTGGGGCCATTCCTGACTGTCTGGGCTAGTGGCTGGGAGGGTGGTCAGCTCACCAAGGAGAAACAAAAGTGGTGATGATGTTTGTAGTTCGTCTTCATGGCACACACAGCACGTGCACCTAGATGAGTGTGTGCCTGCCGCGTATGTGTGCGTGTGCGTGTGCGTGTTCGTGTGTACTGAGCCACTGAAATTTTCTCTCCACTCTGGGGTTGAGGACACAGGCTTTTGAGGAACATGGCCCTGAATCTCTGCTCGTTATTGATTCATCTCCTCTCCCGGTGTCCAGAGTACATGAGGGGTGGCTCCCAGGGCCACCCAGGGATCCAGGACATGTTCTGGTTCTGAAATTTTGGGTGAACAGGACCCAACTAATGTGATGTCTCAGGCCCGGCGGTCCTGCCTTGTAGACAGACGTGACTCTCGTCTTAGCATGAGCCTCCTCACCCCCTCATTACATTGCCCCAGAGAAAACCTCGCCCTCTTGGCCCCTCGGTGATGCTGCCTCTGAGCTTCGTGCGCACTCCAAATCCATTTCAAAGTGGGCACAGGTGGGTGGGCAGCGGCCTCTGAGGGGCAGTGGGGAAATGTGGTCTCCAGGGGTGCCAGGTAGGTCGGGGCACACAGGGCCTCCCCAATCCTCGGGCACGTGTTCAGGGCCTGAGGACCTCAGGCTAGGGCTGGGGGAGTGCTGCAGGTGTTCATCCCCCACCATGGCCCCCTGACTCCTCTCCTGGCCCTCTGTCACCTCCAGCCTCTGAGGCCACCTCCTCCACCCTGTCCCTGTCCTGGCCTTGCAGAGCCCGAGCCTCAGCGGTTACCTGGGTGAGTGGTGGAGGACAAGGACCAGGGGTCTCATCCACCTCCTCACTCTCCACACCTAGCCATCTCCTGGTTGCTTCCAACTTTTACTCCACCCCTGGGCTTGCTTGTGTCCCAGCATCTCCTGCCAGGCTGGCTCTTCACCAGGTCTTCAGATCCCTTTATTCTGCTTAAACCCCTGCTGAGAAGTTTCAGTTCCACCCCAGATATACTGAATCAGAATCTACCATTTAACAAGATCCCAAGGTGATTCTCACGTAGAATAAATTTTGAGACCCACTGCTCTACCAGTGCTTCTCAGAATTGGTCCCTAACCAGCAGCATTAGAGTCACCTGGGAACTTGTTAGAAATGCAAATTTTCAGCAAGGGGTTCCAACCAGAACAAACCAGGCAGAAGCTGTGCTCCTAACCCCTCTAATGTCCTAATCACCCATATCTGGGGGTTCTTCTGCTGGTCCCGCTTCTCACTTCCCACAAAGGGCTGTTTCCACCATTTCACCTGCCGTGTACCCACACCTGGGCTGCCTCCTGATGCCTTGGACCTCCTCATTCTCCATACCTGTGCTACCTTCTGGGCCTTCCCATGTGTTCTTGGCCTCACCTGGGCCTTCTCCTGAGCCCTCTTACCTCATTCACACTGAGGCTCTGCCTTCACCTGACCCGTCTCACCTCCTCTCTCTAACACAGGTGGGGACCCTCGTGACCCTGCCACACTCCTCAGCACCCACATCTGGGCTCCCCTGGCCACTACCTTCTCACCCCGCCCACCTCCTCATTCCAGAGCCCTAGATATCCTCCAGGCCACTCCCATGTCCTCCCCATACCTAGGCTGAATCTTGGCCCCTCCCACATGCTCAGTTCCCCTTCTTAAACCTTCAGACTTTCTCTCTTCACATACATGGGCTTCTGACTCCACCCACATCCTCATTTACCCAAACTGGGCTGCTCCCTAAGCCCTCCCACCCCTCATTACCCACACTTTTGTGATATCCTGGCCCCACCCACAGGCTTAGTCTTCACAACTGTGCCTTCTCCTCACCCAGCCCAACTCCTTACCTGACCCTCCTTCTTCTTCAGTTCCTAACATTGGCCATTCCATGGCCCCTCAAGGCACACAATTGCCCAATTCTAATCCTTCTCCAACACTGCCCACCATCTCACGGCCCACACAGGAAAAACCTTCCCACGTCCTCACTTCCCAAGTGCCATCACCTTCTGATGCCTCCCACCTTCTCACTCCCAACACCTTGGCCACCTCCTGACCCCTCCAACCTCTTCATTACCCACACCTGGGCTACCACTGCACCCTCCAGCCTCTTCACTTCTTGTACCTGGGCTGTCTCCTGACACCAACCATCTCCTTTATTCAACACCTGAGAGTCCTCCTCGTCACCATACCTGCTCCTTGTCAACTCTGCCCAATCTCCTGCCCATCCTCTCATTCCCCACCCTGGGCTTCCTCCTTATCCCTCCGTTTACCTCATTACCCTCACCTGGGCAAACACATGCACCCTCCCATCTCATTATGCCCTGCACCTGTGTCTTTTGAGCCCTCCTTCCTATGCACTCCGCACACCTGAGCCTCCTCCTGGGCTCTCCCACTTACCTCACACACCCTCCTCACTTCCCAGGACTGAGTACCTCCTGACCCACCCACCTTATTACTCCAAGCTGGGTGTGTTTCTCCTCCACCTCATTCTTCACAACTGTGCGTCCGCCTAACACCTGTGCCTCCCACCTCCTCATTTCTCACCCCTGAGGTTTATCATGGTGTCTCCTTATTTCCGTACCTGGGCTGCCTCCTAGTCCTACCCACCTCCTCACTGGCCACACCTGGGCTGCCTCCTGGCCCCTCACAGCTCCTCACTCCATACACCTGGGCATCCTCTGGGCCTCTCACACCTCCTCGCTCCCCACACCTGTGCTTCCTCCTGGCACCTCACACCTTCCCAGTCCTCACACCTGGGCTGCTTTCAGACAACTCACACACCCTCAGTCTGACACCTGGGATGCCTACTGGCCCCTCATACCTCCCCGCTCCCCAAACCTGTGCTTCCTCCTAGCCCATCACACCTCCTCTTTCCTCACACCTGTGCTGTCTCCTGGCCCTCACACCTCCTCAGTCCCCACACCTGGGCTGCCTCATGGGTCTTCCCACTTCCTACCTGGCCACACCTGTGACTTCTACTGACACTTTCTGCCTCCTTCCTCTGCAGACACTTTGTGCCTCCTGAACACTTCCACCTCAGCAACCACACCTGGTCTTCAACTCACCCTTCCCACCTCCTCACTCCCTACACCTGTGCCTTCTACTGACCCACTTCCACCCTTAGCCCTGACACTCCAGCTGCTTCCACATTGACAGGCCTGTGCACTCACTGACCCCTCACATCCCCTCATTACCACACCTGTGCCTTTTGTGGGCCAGCCCTCCTCCTCCTACACCCTCCTCACCCACCATTACCTTACCACCTCCTGACTCCTCCCACCCCATTACCACACCTGCAGCTGATCTGCTGGCCCCTCCCATCCTCTCACATCCCATACTGGGTCTGACCCCTCCCACCTCCTCACACCACACCAGTGCTCACCTGGACCCCTCCTGACTCCTTGGTAGCCACATCTGGGAGTTCTCCAGGCATCTTCCAGCTCCTCAGCCCCCACAGCTTGTCTGCCTCTTCATCCCTCCCACCTCTCACCCTCCACAACTGGACTGTGTCCTCACCCTTCCCACCTGCTGTTTTCCCATCCCAAGCGTTTCTCCTGTAGACAGGCACTCACACAAATGCCTGTCCACGAAGGCCCACAGCAGCTCTACTGCTCTCATCAGTTCATAGTGGAACCAACCCATATGTCCATCAACAGAGGACTGGTGAACAAAGTGTGGTCCATCCATCCACACAATGGAATACCACTGAGCCTTAGAAAGAATGAGAAACTGACACTTGCTACAATGGGAATGGACCTCAAACACATGAAGTTAAGAAGCAAGGTACAAAAGGCCACATGTTTCCTTTTAGATAAGAAATTCAGGTCAGGGAAATCCATAGGCACTGAGAGCCATTCACTGATTGCCGAGGGTACAGGGAGGACTGCCTAACAGGTCCAGGGTTTCTGTTTGTGGTGATGACAGTGCTCTGAAGTAGGTACTGCTGATGGTTGAATAGGATTGTGGGGTACATTAAGCCACTATATCACACCCGTTAAAACTAGAAAAACAAAACTTTATTTCATGAGAAATCTACCAGTTAAAATAGTAAAAACTATAATGTATAATGTGAGCTGTAACAGTACAACAAATAAACCACACAAACACCCACGTATCTGAAGGTAAGAAAGGATCTCCTTGTGAAGCTGAAGCTCCCTGGCTGGGGCTGAGGAGCTGTTGTGGAGTAGGTGTGGGGACTTGCTCGGACTCGGGTCCTGGGGCCAGCGCAGGAGAAGGAGGACCCAGGGCTACAGTGAGCCCCAGTGTGGCTGCCGGAACAGGATCAATACGTGCAGGAGGTCCTGCAGCTGGTTCTGGGGGAGGCCCAGGATAAGGATTCCACTTTCCAGCAGGCTCTTCATCAGGAGCCTGAGCTAGAACTAGACATGGACAACCAAGAGGTGTATCAATGTCTGCTGTTTCTGCAGGAACAGAATCGACATCCGCCGGTGGTCCGGGGTTCAGTTCCGGAGGTGGCCCAGCAGAAGAATTCAGCTTTCCAATAGGCTCTTCCTCTGGTGCCTGGGACAGAGCTGTACGCAGAGGACCTGGGAATACACGAGGCCCAGGTGCTGATGTAGGAGTAGGACCCACAACACCTGGTGGTCTGGGATCCAGGTCTACAGGTGGTTCAGGGTTAGAATGTGGTTTTCCAATAGGGTCTTCATCCAGGGCCTGGACCAGAGCTGGAGATGGAGGATCTGTGGGTACAGTGAGCTCCAATACTGCTACAGGCTTAGTATCGCAATCAGCTTGTGGTCCAGGACTGAGTTTTGGAGGTGGCCCAGGATAAGAATCCGAGTTTCCCGCAGGCTCTTTGTCTGGAGCCTGGGCCACAGCTGGAGTCAGAGGACAGAGGACCACATCTAGGTCTGCTGTTGCTGTCGGAATAGGACTGACATCACTTGGTAGTCTGGAAGCTTGTTCTGGAGGGGACCCAGGATAACAATCGAGCTTTCCAGTAGGCTTTTCATCTGGTGTCTGGGTCAGAGCTGCGGATGGAGGACCTGGGGCTACACGGAGCCCAGGTGTGGCAGTGTGAACAGGCTCCACATCAGCGGGTGGCCCTGGGACCGGTCCTGGAGATGGCAAGGGATAAGAGTCTGACATCCCAGCAGACTCTTCCTCTGGAGCCTGAGCCAGAGCTGAAGATGGAGGACATGGGGCTTCATTGAAGTTTGCTCTTTCTGAAGGAATGGGATTGACATCGGCCGGTGTTCTGGGATCGAGTTCTGTAGGTGGCCTAGAATAAGGATTGAGCTTCCTAATAGGCCCTTCCTCTGGTGCCTGGGACAGAGTTGTATATGGAGGACCTGGGACTACATGAGGACCCAGGGGTGATGAAGGAGTAGGACCCACAACACCTAGTGGTCAAGACTCAAGTTCCGGAGGTGGTTCCAGATTAGCATCTGGCTTCCCAGTAGGCTATTCTTCTGGTGTCTGGGCCAGAACTACAGATGGAGGACCTGGCACTACATGGAGCCCCGGTGCTGGTACAGAGGTAGGACCCACAACACTTGGTGTCCTAGGGTCCGGTTCTGGAGGTAGTTCAGGAACAGAACCTGACTTTCCAGTGGGCTCTTCATCTAGTGTCTGGACCAGAGCTGGCGATGGAGGACCTGTAGATACGCTGAGCTCTGGTATTGCTGCAGGTGCAGTACCACCATCAGCCTGTGGACCACGACCAAATTCTGGAGGTGGCTCAGGAGAAGAAGCCAACTTCCCAGCAGGCTCTTCATCTGGACCCAGAGCCAGAGCCGGACCTGGAGGCCCTTGTTCTACTTTGAACCTCGGTGTTGCTGCACAATCAGGTGATCCTTGAGCTAGTTCTCTAGATGGCGCAGGATAAGAAGTCAGCTTTCCAACAAGCTCTTCACCTGGTGGCTGGGCCAGAGTTGGAGATGGTGGACCTGTGGCTACACTGAGCCCCGGTGTTGGTGCAGGAGCAGGACCAAGATCATTCAGTGGTCCGGGAGCCAGTTTTGGAGGTGGCCCAGGGTCAGGATCCAGCCCTTCATCATGATCTCCATTCAGTGACAGTGCTGGAACTGGTGATGGAAGAGATGGTGCTCTATGGCGCTCCGGTGTGGGTGCAGGAGCAGGAGCGACATCTGCACAGGGTAAAGGAGCTGCTTCTGGAGGTGACCCAGGAAGACGATTCAGCCCTCCAGCAGGCTCTCCGTCTGGTGTGGGAGGTGGTGGTGGACGATCTGGTGTCCTATGCAGCTCCTGTGATGGTTCAGGAGTAGGATCTATCTCAGAAGATAGTTCTCGATTCTCTCCTGGAGGTGACCCAAGAAAACAACCCAGCCCTCCAGCATGTTCTCTGTCTGCTGACAGATCTGGTGATGGAAGACCTGATGTTCTGTCGAGCTCCAGTGTTGGTGTTGCAGCAGGAGGTCGTCCTAGAGTAGCTTCTGGATGAGGCCCTAGGTCCTGAGCTGCTTTTAGACCCAGTGCTGGCCCTGACGGGAGAGGTACAAGAGAAGAAACATTCAACAACATGGCTCTCTTTCCTTCTGCCTTTTCCATGACAGAAAACATCCCACAGCCTTGAAGAGAAGACCAGGGTCCAGATTTCCACCCCAGAAACTCTTCCCAGCCTGAGGTCCACCAGAGAAGGATCTGAGATCACTCTGAACATAAGCCCAACCCTACCTCTGTGGGTCCTCCCTGTGGGACCAGCCCCATGTCCCCACATAAGCTCACATGCAGGCATGCCTACTCCTCCTCACCCTCTGGTTCTGCCTCACTGGGTTCCAGGAGATCCAGCTGGGCACAGAGAAGATGGGCATGGCGCTCCAGGTCTGAGCCCGGTATGTTCACCTGCACGTACTCCACCAGGAGCTTCAGGCAGGAGAAGTGTGGGGGCTGGTCAAAGTCTTCCGGGCATTCATCCATCCAGGTGTTCAGGATGAAAGAGATGGCGCTGGGGATGGATGGTGAAAAATAGGGTCAGAGGCCTCGCCTCTCCCACTACACTGCCGTCCCATGGCACCCGTGTAAGGGGCTGGCTTCCTCTCTCTGTCCCTGTCCTTCCAAAGCCCAGCCCCAGCCTGCACCACGCCCTCTGGCTACCCTGGCAATCTCAGGCTTGGTCAGTGAGCAGGGGGATAGTGCAGAGCCTTGGTCACAGAGACATCCCTATCAAGGGTGTGACCAACTCTCTCGCCTCTCCAACCCTGAATTATGTCCCAGTCCGTTCCCTGGGTCCCTCCCCAATGGACAGTAAACCCCTGAGGGCAGGAAGCGGTGTGTCTGCGTGTTCACCTCACAGCCTGGCACACTGTAGTGCCAGGAATCTCTGAGCCTGAGGATATAGAGTCTGTCCCCTGTCCCAGCCTGCCCAGGCCTTGAGGCCCCCTCTTCCTGGAGAGTGGGCACCAGCCCGCTGCCTGGCCCTGTGCATGCACATGAGGGTCTCCTCGCCCACAGTCACTGTTCTCCCAGGGACAGGGACCCCACATGCAACTGAGCCCTATGACAGGCATAGAGCACTGGGGAGCCAATTTCTTCCCCACCTCCTGATAAGGCTCCAAATGGGGAGGGAACAACCAGAGCTGGAATGGGATTATGGTGGGGGAGGGGGAAGGAGAGGGTCTCCCTAGGGCCCACACTGGGCCCCTTGGCTCCCCTCTGCTTTCCAGTGCACCCGGGCTCCACCCCAGCTCTGTGGGACTGCTTTGCTCCTACAGGTGGTGCCACTGAACTCATTCCTCCACAGGGATCAAGATGTGTGAGAACCAGGGCATTCCCAGCCCCAGTCTTGACACAGGTCTCTTAAAACCCCAGTCTTCCCTGGAGACAGAAGACCCTCTTTCTCCATGCAATGTCCACTTACTCTCTCTGCTGGTCCTGGGGTGCACCATCCCTGGCTGAATGGGGGCAGTTGTATCCATACCTAGAGGAGGCATGAGGGTATCACATCTAATGCACTGTGAATACTACCTGCTTCCCATGTCTAGTGTTCCTCTCTGCCTCCTGACTAGGACAGAGGCCTAGGAGGGCACAGCTCCCTGTCTGTTTTGTTCACTGAATGATGCTGAGTGTCTAGAACAGTGTCTGCAACAGTAGGGCTTCATAGATAATTGTTGAGTGAATGAACCTAAGCAGCACCTTCCCCAATATCTGATTGTACTGGGGCCCATCTGTCAGTCACCAGGGATTCTTGTTCAGGCTACACCAAAAAGAAACACCACCAGACGGAATCTCAATTCCCCCTTTTCAAATGGAAACAGGTTTGCTGAAGGGCCTGCACTCAGTGAGGGGTGAGGCAGACAGCTTCTTCTTAAAAGAGAAAAACAATAAATGTGAACATCCCAGCCCCTCCAGCAGTCTTTTCCCTAGAGCTGGGCTCCAGGTGTTGGGCTGTAGTGGCACACTGCTTAAAGAGCTTGACTGCTAACCAAAAGCTCAACAGTTCGAATCCAGCTGCTCCTTGGGAACCCTATGGGGCAGATCTACTGTTTTCTAAGGTCAGTATGAGCCAGAATTGACTCCATGGCAGTAAGTTTGGCTTTGGTTGGGCTCTGGGTACATAGTTGCCATGGCTTGTCCCATGTGGTACTGACAGTAAGGTCAAGCAGGCTGATCCTCTACCAGCCCACTTTTCAGAGGAGCACTCCGAGGCACAGAGATGTGAGTGACTTTCCCCAGACTCATAGCTTATAGGGGTTGAGTTCCCATGTGGCTATGGAGGGTGGGGTGCTCACCTATGGAACAACAGGTCCAGGACCTGCTGGGTGGTGGTGAAGGTTCTGTAATGTCCCAGGAAGAAGTTGATATAGGACAAGTCACCCTCCATGATGGCGGGCACCAGATGCTCGCCCAGCTTCTCCAGTGAGCCAGCCTTGACAATTCTCACCACGCGGGTCTCAGTCAGGTCCTGGTCCGACCCGCAGGTACACTGGGGTGAGACAGAGGAGGGATATAATGTCAGAGGCATCCCGTGAACCACCAGTTGGGTTGGAGTCCCAGGCCTCTGTGACTTGTGGCAGGAGGTGGGACTCGAGTGTCCCCAACAGGAAACAGGAGGTAGGGATTATTACACATATTAGAAGCCTCAAGTCATTTTCTTCATAACATTACCTCCCTCTAGTAAGAATGGAGCCCTGGTGGCACATCGGCTCTTAAGAGCTTGGCTGCTAAGCAAAAGATCAGCAGTTTGACTCCACCAGCCACTCCTTGGAAACCCCGTGGGGCATTTCTAGTATGTCCTATAGGGTCCCTATGAGTCAGCATGGACTCGATGGCAACAAGTTTGGTTTGGTTTGGCACCAAGAGCAGTATCCTTGTGAGTCCTCACTGAACACCCTGTTGTAAAGGTGAGAAAAAACAGCTTAGAGATGTCCAGTGTGTGTTTAAAGGCATGGATAGGAGCCCAGAACCTTCTGACGCTGAGGCTCCATGATGTTCCCCGTGTGCAGCATGAGGCCTGCTCTGCTCCTGACTCGGAGGGGAAGGTGTGGTGCAAGCTCACTCCCTCCCCAGCTGGAGACAGTGCCCAGAGCAGACACATCCATGAGACCCCCATGAATGCAAAGCAAGACAGGGATTTTCCTTTCTGTACATAAAAGGGGGTTCTGAGGAGCTAAAGCTATGGTGGTCTTAGATCCAGCCAAAGGTGAACGCCTGGAGATCTCTGGGGTGGGATTAAGGACCCCACAGGACGAAGGATCTGAACAGATGCCTCAGGGATGGCAAATGTGAATGACCACGAAAGGGCTAAAAGGTGGCTCAGCTTCTCAAGGCCAATAGCCCCTCAAAGCCAACCTGCAGTTCCAGTGGCCAATGTGACAGCAGACTGGCAAAAATGGAACAGGATGGATGCAGGGACACAGGCAGGGTCATAGACTGCTGGGCCACCTGACTGTCACAGCGTTTATGGGGAGTCTGGCTCTAGGGATCTCCAGTTGGAATGGGCACTTCCTTGGCCCCAGCATGCCGCCCCTGGGAGTCTGTCCTGGGCGAGTCAGTGTATCAGACACACGTGAGGTTCCTGCAGCCCTGCTGAAAGGGCAGCAGAAGGGAAAAGTCCAGGGCCAGCAGCCATGAAAGTCTCAGTCACTGGGGCAACCAGCCTCCCTTCTGGAACATTCTGCAGCTGAGTCAGGACACAGCTCCTGACCTGGAGGGGTCATGCTGATGTGTCCCCTGAGATTGCAGGTTGCAGAAAAATGTGCATCACAGCCTGAGCCCCGTGCTTTTGGATAAAAGCAGCCTGCTAACCACGAGGATGTGTGAGGCTGGGAGAAGGTGTGGAAGGACAGTCCAGCTGACTACTGCCGGACCCTGGGGCTGACAGTGAAACCCTGAAACAGGAACAACATGCAAAAAGATGCCTGGGCTGATGTGCAGTGAAAACAGTAGAAAAGCCTCGTTTCTGACATTCCTACAAATAGGAAAAGAGTGACTGTACCTGGCCACACAGTGCAGGGCAGTTGGGGGTGGGGGGGTTGGATAAGGGGAGGATTTTGGCAGATTCCTTTGGGAGGGAACGGTGGCCCTTGAGAGAGACAGCCCTGGGAGGGAGCTAGGGATCTCGAAGTAGTGTCTGGTCCCTGTGTCCTCTCTGGCCTCTCAGGCCACTGGGTGGGGACCCTGCCCCCACACACACTCACCCAGAGCCTGCGCCAGCCCTCCCTGCTCCCTTTCTTTAGGTAGACAGAGTAGACTAGGCCATCCTCGTTCTCCTCCTGGATCTCCTGTGGGGGCTTCTGCAGAGACAGTGCCCAGGAGTGGTCCAGTATGCATTCATGGCTGCTCCAAGCCTCCTCTTTCTCTCTCTGCTCCTTCAGGCCCTTCTAAGCCCTAGACCTTCAAAGAGCCCCTAGTTCCCTGTCCACACCACATACAGGAAGGTCCAGCCGGCGGTTACACCATGCAGCCCCAGCCACTTCCAATGACCAGGGCCGCCCCTTGCTCTGCAGCTCCTCTCTAACTCCCACCTTCCAGGGAGGAGGAGAGATTGCAGGGGGAGGACGGGGCTCAGGGCAGGGGTACAGATAGGGACCTCTGAGTAGTACACCAGGATCTGGGAAGAGCTGAGCCAGCATAAGGTCAGCAATGGGCTGTCAGTGCCTGCAGGTAGGACTGTGAGGTGACTGCCCCACACTGGGTGAGCTGGAGCTCAAAGAAGGCCCTGGCCTTGTCCACTCCGTGTTTCCTTGAGGATGGGTGGCCCTGGCAGACCCCTGGGAACCTTGGGGTCCCTCTCCCTTTATCTGGCAACTGCCCCCGCCCATCTTCTGGGCCTTGGGCATGTGGCTAGGAGACTGGAGGACCCTGTCCCAAGGCAGAGCTGCCTCCACCCTCTCTCTTCTTTCCAGTGTGTCACTTACTTTGTGTCCTCTTCTCTTCTGACCCTACCCAGATGGCCCCTCACATGAAGTCAGTGTGTGCCGCTGTGTGTGTGTGTGTGTGTATGCTCGCGCCTATGTGCACAATGGGAGGACGTACGCAGAGTTCCCCACATCTTGGCAGCTCTCATTCTCAAAGCCAACCCCATGAGAGGGCCTGAGCCCTGCCTAGGGGGACGGAATCTTCCTCATCCTTTGGACTGTGCCCTCTTGTGTGTCCTGGGCTATCCTTGGCTTTCTCTTCGACTCAGTTTCCCAATTGTGCACTGAGGTTTTGGATGGGGAAGTGCTTCAGTGCTCACTCAGGAAGGACGCTGGCAAGGACCCCACATTGGGGTGGATGCGGGCAGCAGCTTGGGGTGAGCACAGCACGCAGCCTCCTTAGTGTGAGGGATGCAGGTGGACACTGCCCAGGGCAACCAGGCTGATGTGCAAGGCCCAGTGCTAATGGGGCCTGTGAGTCCTGGGATCCTTCTACCCAGGAGGGACCACAGGACACTGGGCCAGGTGGACATGGAGAGCCTGTGGACTTGGGAGATTCCGAGTATCCTCACCACCCAGATCTGCTCTCTGGACCAGCATCAGGAGCCCTGCCCCGGATATTCCTCACCTCCTGCCCAGGCCTCACCTCTCAGTCCCCCTGAGCCTCTCCCTGGACCAGATCTAGGCCCCAAAGTGCTCCTGGGGCCATGCTGTCATTGTCACAGTCTGACTGGAGCCGCTGAAACTCAGGATCACGTCTAGTCCTGGGCCACAGGGAGGGAAGGGTTCTGAGAGCCAGAGTGGGGTGCTGGGTGAGTCAGGGTCCAGGAGCTGGGTCTGGGCTCCTGTGGGGTGCCCTCATCCCCACTCCCTTGTAGGCTCTGCCTATCCTCAGAGCTGGGGGCAAACAGTCCCTCCTCAAGGATCGTCTCCCCGGATTCCGGTCTCATCACCCCCTCCAGTGTGGCAGTTCTCCCCCTCTCTGTGCATCAACCTTCCCCAGGGATCCAAGAGGAAGGGTCCTTCTCTGGGAGGGGGTCCCTTTCCCTCCCACTCCCTCAAACAGCACCAAAGCTGGGCTTCTTTCTTCCCTCCTGGAAGTTGATCATTCTTTCTGGGGGGCCCATACCATGTTCCTCAGAGAAAGTCCCCTGGGCCACAACAGCCCCCACCACTCTCATGCTGCACTACCATGGGGTCACACCAGGGGGCAGAGCACATGTGGAAACCTGGACTTTAACAGAGGTGGGGGTCTGGGTACTAGGACAGGGGGACCTGCTTCTTCACACGCTGCTGACAGCTCTGAATTTAATAACATCCTATGGGACTGGACACAAAATCGCTGTCCTCCTCCAAATTGTAGGCAGCCTCCCAGGACCAGCTCCAGCTCCTCCTTCCGCAGTGCCTCTCTTTGTTAAAGTCCTGAGTCACTGGTCCTTGGGGAAGACTAATTTCACCTCTCATCCTGACACAAGTTTCTTTCTTTCTTTCTTTTAAATTATAAGGGTAGGAAATCTGGACCCAAGAATCTCTAAGGATGCTTCCAGCTGTAAAGTCCTGTATCTGGGTAATTAGGCATCTTTCAGACTGTCCTGCCCTGATTTCTGTAGAATTAGCATAGCGGCTCTGAGGAGCCCTGGTGGTGCAGTGGTTAAAGCTCTCAGCTGCTAACCAAAAGGTCAGAGGTTCAAACCCACCAGCCACTCCACGGGAGAAAGATGTGGCAGCCTGCTTCTTGGAAACCCACTGAGGCAGTTCTAATCTGTCCTATAGGGTCACGTTGAGTCAGAACTGACACAGCAGCAATGGGCTATGGGTAGCATAGGTAACGGCTTCACTTGCAAAGGAAATGTTGAGCTTGTGGCCTCTCACTGCTTTTGGACGAGAACTCCCTCACCCTACGCTGCCCCTGGTCCTTGGGTGGCACAAACAATCTGCACTGACTACTAACAAAGGTTTGCAGTTTGAACCCATCCAGCAGCATCTCAGAGGAAGGCCTGGTGATCAACTTCCGTCCAGATGACAACCAAGAAAATCCTTTGGAGCACAGTTCTTCTCTGTCCACATGCACTTGCCATGAGTCGAAATCGATTCCATGGCAACAGGTTTGGGTTTTTTGTTTTTATTTCTACACACCTGTGCCTGAGCCTTGTGAAGTAACGACCAATATGGGGTTGTTGTTGTTTGCTGTTCGCTGCTGCTGACTCAGCCCCCGGCTCATGATGACCCCATGCACACCGGAACGAAACGCTGCCTGATCCTGGGCCACTCCCATGGACAGTTTCAGATTGGTTTCTTTGATCCATAGGTTTTCATTGGCCGATTTTCAGAAGTAGGTCGCCAGGCCTTTCTTCCTAGTCTGGCTTAGTCTGGAAGCTCTGCTGAAAGCTGTTCAGCATCACAGTAACGTGAGTCGTGGCTCCATGTGAGGTGGATTGGCTGAAAATTGAACCCGAGTCTCCTCATGGAAGACGAGAAGTCTACCACTGAACAGCCTCAACCCACAAGATGGGGTAGTTATAAGTATAAGAAAATGCAAATATGGAGCCTTAATTAAAATCAAAAAAATGCTCAAAGCTTCCCAGAGCCAAATGGTGCCCACTTTTTGCTTGAAATTCAGGAATCTCTTAGAAAGCAACCAAGATTACTGGTCACCATATGACCCAGAAATTCCACTCCTGGCTATAGACCCAGAGGACATGAAATCAGGGACTCAAACAGATACCTGTACATGAATGTTCATTGCAGTATTATTCACACGAGTCAAACGGTGGCAACAACCCAAGTGTCCACCAACAAATGAATGGATAGACAAAATATAGTCTATCCAGACAATGGAATATTACTTATCCATAAAGAGAAATGAATTCCTGATACATGCCACAATATGATGAACCTTGAAACATGCTAAGCAAAATAAGTCAGATTCAAAAGGATAAATACTATATCATCCCACTTATATGAAATATCTGAACTAGGCAAATGCATTGTTGTTGTCACCAGATGCCTTCGAGTTGATTCCAACTCATTCTGACCCCATGGGATACAGTAGACCTGCCCCACATTTTCTAGGGTATAATCTTTATGGGAGCATATCACCAGGTCGTTTCTCCAGCAGAACAGCTCGTGGGTTTGAAATGAAAACCTTTGGGTGAGCAGCCGAGCACAAACACTGTGCCGCCAGAGCTCCATAGGCAAACGCATAGACATCAGAATGTGTGAGTGGTGGGCAGGGGCTGAGGGGAGGGAGAAATGAGGAGTGGTGCCTGAAGGGGCACTGGGTTCCATTTGCGGTGATAAAAAATTTCTGGAGATAGAGAGTGGTCATGGTCACAAAGCATAGTGAATATCAATGTCTCTGGATTGTACTAAAAATGTTAAATAAAGATAAGAACTCAAGAGGCAGGGCAAAGAGGGCAAATTAGTCACAATGTTCCGCCGAACCCTCTTGCAAAAGAGATCCAGAAAAAACAAGCAAATCGATTATATATATGACAATCTACAAACCCTGAGCATCAAACGCAGATTAAGGAATCGGTTTGAGTGACGGGGGACAGTGAGACAGTGCAGAAGCAGTGACCAGCTGCCGAGTCCGCGCAGGGCCTCAGCTCCAATGCTTTGGCACCAAACTTGGGTGTGATGGTGGCGGGGCTGATTTTAGTTTCCTGAGACAGGGCAGCATCAGTGAAAGAAGGCAAACAACGTGGCACACCCCTAACTCTTGGCGTGTCTACAACCGGGCTGGTCGCAGCGTTTAGGAAGTGGCTGCTTCAGTGAAAGAAGGCAAACAAAGTGCCGGTACCCTGACACCCTGGTGTGACAGCCACGGGACAGGCCGTGGAGTTCAGGACTAAGCCAATTCAGCAAAAGAAGGCAAGCAAGGGACAAACCCTAACCCCCTGGGGCAACCTCTGTGGGGACCCAGCCAGAGCCCACAGGCTCCACATGCCTCTGGTATCTTGCATAAAACAGTACTCTCGACACAACATAAGTGATTTTGTCTCATTTACCACTTGGATCTAATAGCTCTGTCTTTACAAAGTACTCTCTCTTGTCTACCTGATCCCTCCCCTATCTGCTCCAGCCAGCTTCATTAACAGTTGATTTCTCTGGACCAGAAATAGAACCTGCTGCACTCTCTCTGAGCCATTCTCCTGGTCTGGGATCAGAAAGAAATGAACAAATGGTGGAAAAATACTTTCCCAACTCCCCTAATCTGGAAGTTCAGAGCAGGAGTGGCTCCAGTCCAGGCATGAGCAATTCACTGACTTTGGCTTTCACCCCTACATGGAAGGAGGTGACTATTATAATGCAAAGGCAAATCTGTTTGAGGTCTGAGTGTAATTGTTTCATTTGTGTGGTCCAGAGGCAGGTTTTGAAGGTTTGATACCACTCTGCCTATTAAACAGGGCCCTCCCCTGCCCACAGTAGGGACCTGAGGGCTCGAGGCTCCATCCACACCACATAGTCACACACGAAAGTGGTCCGAGGTTAGTGGTGCCCACCAGTCTTTACAGGTATAAGCATTGGGTGCCTAAGGTACAGCTGAAGAGGCCACCCACCAGAGCGCTCTAGACAACAGAGACACTTCTTCCTCACTGACACTTGGGGGAAGGCTGTCAGCACCCTGCTCTCCTCAGAGTGTGACTTCGTGCCGCTACCAGAAACCAGTGCATACAACCATCACCACTACTCCTCTAAGATAGTAGGTGAGAGCCTATAACACACCCTAGGTGACTGACAATCAGAACACCTGAGCTGTTTCCATTCAAGAATAGTGAATGGACTCCTAAGCTCATACACCTGGTAACACCTCTAACCATCTGGTAAGAGGACATTAATGCTTCAAAGGCTCCAATAATCAAGTTAGTTCACTCTAGCAGCCTAAAACTCGAAACAAAACAAAGCAAGAAGCGAGGACACAGTGAGCAAACATAAAATAAATTATTATAATAACTTATAGATGGCTTGGGCACAGCAGTCGATATCAAATCACATAAAGAAGCAGACGATGACTGCTTCAATGAACTCTCAAAACAGAGAACCAAGGACTCTTCCAGATGGAGAAGTATTCCTGGAATTACCAGGTATAGAATACAGAAGACTAATACATAGAACCGTTCACGACATCAGGAACGAGATCAGGCCATACACAGAAAAAGCCAAGGAACACACAGATAAAGCAGTAGAGACAATTAAAGGTTATTCAAGAACATAATGAAAAATTTAGTAAGCTGCAAGAATCCAGAGAGAGAGAGCATTCAGAAATACAGAAGATTAACAATAAAATTACACAATTAGACAAATCAATAAAAAGCCAAAGAAACAGAATAAAGGAAGTGGAATGCAGAATCGGGGAGATGGAGGATAGGACAATTGGCACCAATGTATTTAAAGAAAAATCAGGTAAAACAATTTTAAGAAATGAAGAAAACTTAGGAATCATGTGGGTCTCTACCAAAAACAATCACTTGAGAGTGATTGGAATACCAGAACAGGGAGAGATAACAGAAAATACAGAGAGAATTGTTGAAGCTTTGTTGCCAGAAAACTTCCCTGACATTGTGAAAGATGAAAGGATATCTATCCAAGATTCTCATTGAACCCCCTACAAGATAGACCCCAAAAGAAAGTCACCAAGACGTATTCTCACCAAACTTGCCAAAAACAAAGATAAAGAGAACATTTTAAGAGTATCCAGGGATAAACGAAAAGTCACCTACAAAGCAGAATCAATAAGAATCAGTTCGGACTACTCGGAAGGAACCATGCAGGCAAGAAGACAACGGGATGGCATATATAGAGCATTGAAGGAGAAAAACTGCCAGCCGAGACCCGGATATACAGCCAAACTGTCTCTCAAATATGAAGGTGAAATTGAGACATTTAGAGATAAACACAAGCTTAGAGAATTTGCAAAAACCAAAACAAACCTACAAGAAATACTAAAGGGAATTCTCTGGTTAGAAAATGAATAATATCAGATATCAACACAATACTAGAACACAGAACAGAGACACCAGATATCAACTAAGACTGGGAAATCAAAAACATAAAAGAAGATTTAAAAACATGCTCCAAAGAGGAAATCAGTGATGTCATTATGTAAAAGATGACGATAATCAATAAAGAGAGAATGAATAAAGCAGGCATAGATCCTCCGTATGGAGAGGAAATCAAGGCGAAATAGGGAGATTCAAGCTAGGTTTCAACTGAGAAAAACAGGTGTAAATATTAAGGTGACCACAAAAAAGACTAACAATCCCTCACTTCAAAATGAAAAACAACATAAACATAAAGATTCAGCAAAAACAAATTCAACTACAAGGAAAAAGAGGAAGACACAATTTACAAAGAAAAACTCCTCAGCACGAAAAGTAAGTGGAAAAATGAAACTGTCAACAACACACACAAAAAGGCATCCACATCACAGCACTAAACTCACACCTACCTGGAATCACGCTGGATATAAATGGACGCAATGCACCAATAAAGAGACAGAGAGTTGCAGAATGGGTGAAAAAATGTGATCCAGGTGTATGCTGCCTACAAGAGACACACTTTAGACCTAGAGACAAGAACAAACGAAAACTCAAAGGATGGGAAAATATATATATATCAAGCAAAAAACAATCAAGAAAGAGCAGGAGTGGCTATATTAATTTCTGACAAAATTGATTGTAAAGTTAAATCCACCACAAAGGGTAAGGAAGGACACTACATAATGATTAAAGGGGCAATATACCAGGAGGTTATAACCATATTAAATATTCATGCACACAATGACAGGGCTTCGAGATATATAAAACAAACTCTAACAAAACTGAAGAGTGAGGTAGACAGCTCAGCAATCATAGGAGACTTCAACACACCACTTTCGGTGAAGGACAGGGCATCCAGAAAGAAACTCAGTAAAGACACAAACGATCTAAATGCCACAATCAACTAGCTTAATCTCATAGACATATACAGAACACTTTACCCAACAGCCAAGTATACTTTCTTTTCTAGTGCACATGGAACATTCTCTAGAATAGACCACACATTAGGTCATAAAGCAAGCCTTAACAGAAACCAAAACATCGTGATATTACAAAGCATCTTCTCTGAGCATAAGGCCATAACAGAAGAAATCAATAACAGAAAAAGCAGGGAAAAGAAACCAAACACTGGAAAACTGAATAATACACTACTCAAAAAAACACTGGCTTATAGAAGACATTAAGGATGGAACAAACAAATTCATAGAATCCAATGACAATGAAAACACTTCCTATCAGAATCTTTGGGACAGAGTCAAAGCAGTGCTCAGGGGTCAATTTATATCAATAAACACACACATACAATAAGAAGAAAGGGCCCAAATCAAAGAACTATCCCTACAACTTAAACAAATACAAAGAGAGCAACAAAAGAAACCTTCAGGCACAAGAAGAAAGCAAAGAATAAAAATTAGAGTAGAATTAAATGAAATAGAGAAAAGAAAAACAATTGAAAGATAAGAGACCAAAAGCTCATTCTTTGGTGAAAAAATTAATAGAATCGATGAACCATTGGCCAGGCTGACAAAAGAAAAACAGGAGAGAAAGCAAATAACCCAAATAAACAAGGAGATGTGCAATATCACAACAGATCCAAATGAAAAGAATCATATCAGACTACTATGAAAAATTGTACTCTAACAAATTTGAAAATAGAGAAGACATGGATGAATTCCTAGAAACACACTACCTGCCTAAACTAACACAGACAGAGCCAGAACAACTAAACAGACCCATAACAAAAGAAGAGATTGAAAAGGTAGTCAAAAAACTCCCAACAAAAAAAGTCCTGGCCCTGACACCTTCACTGCAGAGTTCTACCAAACTTTCAAAGAACAGTTAACACCACGACTACTAAAGGTATTTCAGAGCATAGAAAACAACGGAATACTCCCAAACTCATTCTATGAAGCCAGCATATCCCTGACACCAAAACCAGGTAAAGACACTAAGACAAAAGAAAATTACAGACCTATATCCCTCATGAACTTAGATGCAAAAATCCTCCACAAAATTCTAGCCAATAGAATTCAACAAGATATCAAAAAAAAAAATCACCGTGACCAAGTGGGATTCGTACCAGGTATGCAGGGATGGTTCCATGTTAGAAAAACACTTAATGTAATCCATCAGAGAAATAAAAGAGAAGAATCTCATGATTTTATCAATTGATGCAGAAAAGGCATTTGACGAAGTTCAACACCCATTCATGATAAAAACTCTCAGCAAAATAGGAATAGAAGAAAAATTCCTCAACATAATAAGGGGCATTTATACAAAGCCAACAGCCAACATCATCCTAAATGGAGAGAGTCTGAAAGCATCCTACCTGAGAACGGGAACCAGACAAGGATGCCCTTTATCACCACTCTTATTCAGCATTGTGCTGGAGGCCCTAGTCAGAGCAATTAGGTGAGATAAAGAAACAAAGGGCATCCAGATTGGTAAGGAAGAAGTAAAAGCATCTCTGTTTGCAGATGACATGATCTTATACACAGATAACCCTGAAGAATGCTCGAGGAAGCTACTGAAACTAATAGAGTATAAGGATACAAGGTAAACATACAAAAATCAGTTGGATACCTCTATGCCAACAAAAAGGACATCGAGCAGGAAATCACCAAATCAATACCATTTACAGTAGCCCTCAAAAAGATAAAATACACAGAAATAAACCTTAAAAGACCTATACAAAGAAAACTACAAGAGACTACTGCAAGAAACTAAAAAAGAGACCTACATAAGTGGGAAAATGTACCTTGCTCATGGATACAAAGACTTTACATTGTAAACACGTCGATTCTACCAATAGCCATGTATGGATACAATGCGATTCTGATCCAAATTCTAACGATGTTTCTTAATGAGTTGGAGAAACAAATCACCAACTTCATATGGATGGGAATGAGGCCCCGGAGAAGTAAAGCATTACTGAAAAAGGAGAACAAAGTGGGAGGCCTCACTCCACCTGATTTTAGATCCTATTACACCACCACAGTAGTCTAAACAGCCTGGTACTGGTACAAGAACAGATACATAGAACAATGGAACAGAATTGAGAATCCAGACATAAATCCATCCACATGTGAGCAGCTGATATTTGACAAAGGCCCAAAATCACTACAATGGGGAAAAGACAGTCTTTTTAACAAATGGTGCTGCCATAACTGGATATCCATCTGCAAAAAAATGAAACAAGACCCATATCTCACACCATTCACAAAAACCAACTGAAAATGCATCCAAGACCTAAATCTAAAATAATAAAGATCATGAAAGAAAAAAATAGGGACAATGCTAGGAGCCCTAACACATGGCATAAACAGTATACGAAACATTACTAACAATGCGGAAGGGAAAGTAGATAACTGGGAGACCCTAAAAATCAAACACCTATGCTCATCCAAAGACATCATCAAAGGGGTAAAAAGATTGCATGCAGACTGGGAAAAGTTTTTAGCTATGACATTCCCAATCCGCACCTGATCTCTAAAATCTACATGATAGTGCAAAAACTCAACTACAAAAAGACAAATAACCCAATTTCAAAATGGGCAAAAGATATGAACAGACACTTCACTGACGAAGACGTTCAGGTAGCTAACAGAAACATGAGGAAATCCTCATGATCATTAGCCATTAGAGAAATGTAAATCAAAACCACAATGAGATTCCATCTCACTCCAACAAGGCTGGCTTTAATCCAAAAAACAGAAAGTAATAAATGTTGGAGAGGTTGTGGAGAGAATGGAACACTGATACACTGCTGGTGGGAATGTCAAATGGTACAACCACTTTGGAAATCCATTTGGCGTTTCCTATAAAAACTAGAAATACAAGTACCATAAGATCCAGCAATCCCACTCCTTGGAATATATTCTAGAGAAATAAGAGCCTTCACACGAACAGATATATGCACAACCGTGTTCATTGCAGCACTGTGTATAAGAGAAAAAATAGAAGCAACCAAAGTATCCATCAACAGATGAATGAATAAAGGAATTGTGGTATATTCACACAATGGAATACTACATATCGATAAAGAACAGCGATGAATCTGTGAAACATTTCATAACATGGAGGTATCTGGAAGGCATAATGCTGAGTGAAATTAGTCAGTTGCAAAAGGACAAATATTGTATAAGACCACTATTATAAGAACTTAAGAAATAGTTTAAACAGAGAAGAAAATATTCTTTGATGGTTACGAGAGAGGAGAGGGAGGGAGAGAAGGAGACAGGGGTTTTCACTAATTAGATAATTAGATAAGTATTATTTTAGGTGAAGGGAAAGACAACACACAATATAGGAGAGGTCAGCAGAGCTGGACTAAACCAAAAGCAAAGAAGTTTCCTGAATAAAATGAACGCTTCCAAGGCCAGCATAAGAGGGGTGGGGGTTTGGCGACCATGATTTCAGGGGATATCTAAGTCAATTGGCATAATAAAATCTATACAGAAAACATTCTGCATCCCACTTTATGGAGTGGTGTCTGGGGTCTTATCTGCTAGCACGCGGCCATCTAAGATGCATCAAAGTGGTCTCAGCCCCCCTGGAGTGAATAAGAAAGAAGAACACCAAAGAAACGAGGGTAATTATGAGCCCAAGAGACAGAAAGGGCCACATAAACCAGAGACTACATCAGCCTGCCCCGACCTGTGTGTCAGTTTGTCATACTGTGGGGGCTTGTGTGTTGCTGGAAGCTAAGCTACCGATATTCAGATACCAACAGGGTCACCCATGGAGGGCAGCTTTCAGCTGAGCTTCCAGACTAAGATAGACTAGGAAAAAGGACCTGGCGGTGTACTTCTGAAAAGCATTAGCCAGTGAAAACCTTATGAACAGCAGCGGAACATTGTCTGATATAGTTCTGGAAGATGAGCCCACCAGGTTGGAAGACACTCAGAAGATGACTGGGGAAGAGCTGCCTCCTCAAAGTAGAGTCGACCTTAATGACGTGGATGGAGTAAAGCTTTCGGGACCTTCATTTGCTGATGTGGTACGACTCAAAAAGTGAAGAAACAGGTGCAGACATCCATTAATAATCGGAACCTGGAATGTACGAATTATGAATCTAGGAAAATTGGAAATCATCAAGAATGAAATGTTGGAGGCGGGGCCAAGATGGCGGACTAGGTAGACGCTACCTCGGATCCCTCTTGCAACAAAGACTGGGAAAAACAAGTGAATCGATCACATACGTAACAATCTATGAACCCTGAACAACAAATACAGATTTAGAGACAGAAAACGAACAAATACAGGGAAGCAGCGATTGTTTTCGGAGCCTGGAGCCAGTGTCCCAGTCAGCAGATTTTCCGGAAAAACTAGTTTCCTAGTGATGGCTCGGAGACAGCAGTCCATATCAAACCACATAAAGAAGCAGACCATGACAGCTTCTACAACCCCCCAAACAAAAGGATCAAAATCTTTCCCAAACGAAGATACAATCCTGGAATTATGAGATACAGAATATAAAAAACTAATTTACAGAATGCTTCAAGACATCGGAAACGAAATAAGGCAAACTGCAGAAAAAGCCAAGGAACACACTGATAAGACAGTTGAAGAACTCAAAAAGATTATTCAAGAACATAGTGGAAAAATTAATAAGTTGCAAGAATCCATAGAGAGACAGCATGTAGAAATCCAAAAGATTAACAATAAAATTACAGAATTAGACAATGCAATAGGAAGTCAGAGGAGCAGACTTGAGCAATTAGAATGCAGACTGGGACATCTGGAGGACCAGGGAATTAACACCAACATAGCTGGAAAAAAATCAGATAAAAGAATTAAAAAAAAAATGAAGAAACCCTAAGAATCATGTGGGACTCTATCAAGAAGGATAACTTGAGTGTGATTGGAGTCCCAGAACAGGGAGGGAGGACAGGAAACACATAGAAAATAGTTGAAGATCTCCTGACAGAAAAGTTCCCTGACATCATGAAAGACAAAAGGATATCTATCCAAGATGCTCATCGAACCCCATTTAAGATTGATCCAAAAAGAAAAACACCAAGACATATTATCATCAAACTTGCCAAAACCAAAGATAAACAGAAAATTTTAAAAGCAGCCAGGGAGAAAAGAAAGGTTTCCCTTCAAGGGAGAATCAATAAGAATAAGTTCAGACTACTCAGCAGAAACCATGCAGGCAAGAAGGGAATGGGACGACATATACAGAGCACTGAAGGAGAAAAACTGCCAGCCAAGGATCATATATCCAGCAAAACTCTCTCTGAAATATGAAGGTGAAATTAAGATATTTACAGATAAACACAAGTTTAGAGAATTTGCAAAAACCAAACCAAAGCTACAAGAAACACTAAAGGATATTGTTTGGTCAGAAAACCAATAATATCAGATACTAGCACAACACAAGGTCACAAAACAGAACATCCTGATATCAACTCAAATAAGGAAATCACAAAAACAAATTAAGATTAATTAAAAAAAAATGCTCATAATAGGGAATCACTGAAGTCAATCTGTAAAAGATCACAATAATCAAAAAGAGGGACTAAATACAGGAGACATAGAACTGCCATATGGAGAATGATACAGGGCGATATAGAACAATACAAGTTAGGTTTTTACTTAGAAAAATAGGGGTAAATAATAAGGTAACCACAAAGAGGTATAACAACTCCACAACTCAAGATAAAAGCCAAGAAAAACGTAACGACTCAACAAACATAAAGTCAAACACTACGAAAATGAGGATCTCACAATTTACTAAGAAAAACGACTCAGCACAAAAAAGTATGTGGAAAAATGAAAACGTCAACAACACACACAAAAAGGCATCAAAATGACAACACTAAACACTTATTTATCTATAATTACGCTGAATGTAAATGGACTAAATGCACCAATAAAGAGACAGAGAGTCTCAGACTGAATACAGAAACACGATCCGTCTATATGCTGCCTACAAGAGACACACATTAGACTTAGAGACACAAACAAACTAAAACTCAAAGGATGGAAAAAAATATATCAAGCAAACAATAAGCAAAAAAGAAGAGGAGTAGCAATATTAATTTCTGACAAAATAGGCTTTAGACTTAAATCTACCACAAAGGATAAAGAAGGACACTACATAATGATAAAAGGGACAATTGATCAGGAAGACATAACCATATTAAATATTTATGCACCCAATGACAGGGCTGCAAAATACATAAATCAAATTTTAACAGAACTGAAAAGTGAGATAGACACCTCCACAATTATAGTAGGAGACTTCAACACACCACTTTCGGAGAAGGACAGGACATCCAGTAAGAAGCTCAATAGAGACATGGAAGACCTAATTACAACAATCAACCAACTTGACCGCATTAACTTATACAGAACTCTCCACCCAACTGCTGCAAAGTATACTGTTTTTTCTAGCGCACATGGAACATTCTCTAGAATAGACCACATATTAGGTCATAAAACAAACCTTTGCAGAATCCAAAACATTGAAATATTCCAAAGCATCTTCTCAGACCACAAGGCAATAAAACTAGAAATCAATAACAGAAAAACTAGGGAAAAGAAATCAAATACTTGGAAAATGAACAATACCCTCCTGAAAAAAGACTGGGTTATAGAAGACATCAAAGAGGGAATAAGGAAATTCATAGAATGCAACGAGAAGGAAAATACTTCCTATCAAAACCTCTGGGACACAGCAAAAGCAGTGCTCAGAGCCCAATTTATATCGATAAATGCACACATACAAAAAGAAGAAAGAGCCAAAATCAGAGAACTGTCCCTACAACTTGAACGAATAGAAAGTGAGCAACAAAAGAATCCATCAGACACCAGAAGAAAACAAATAATAAAAATTAGAGCTGAACTAAATGAATTAGAGAACAGAAAAACAATTGAAAGAATTAACAAAGCCAAAAGCTGGTTCTTTGAAACAATTAACAAAATTGATAAACCATTGGCCAGAATGAGTAAAGAAATACAGGAAAGGAAACAAATAACCCGAATAAGAAACGAGAAGGACCACATCACAACAGAACCAACTGAAATTAAAAGAATCATATCAGATTATTACGAAAAAATTGTACTCTAACAAATTTGCAAACCTAGAAGAAATGGATGAATTTCTGGAAAAACACTACCTACCTAAACTAACACATTCAGAAGTAGAACAACTAAATAGACCCATAACAAAAAAAGAGATTGAAACGGTAATCAAAAAACTTCCAACAAAAAAAAGCCCTGGCCCGGACGGCTTCACTGCAGAGTTCTACCAAACTTTCAGAGAAGAGTTAACACCACTACTACTAAAGGTATTTCAAAGCATAGAAAATGACGGAATACTACCCAACTCATTCTATGAAGCCACCATCTCCCTGATACCAAAACCAGGTAAAGACGTTACAAAAAAGGAAATTACAGACCTATATCCCTCATGAACATAGATGCAAAAATCCTCAACAAAATTCTAGCCAATAGAATTCAACAAAATATCAAAAAAATAATTCACCACGATCAAGTGGGATTTATACCAGGTATGCAAGGCTGGTTTAATATTAGAAAAACCATTAATGTAATCCACCACATAAATAAAACAAAAGACAAAAACAACATGATCTTATCAATTGATGCAGAAAAGGCATTTGACAAAGTCCAACACCCATTTATGATAAAAACTCTCACCAAAATAGGAATTGAAGGAAAATTCCTCAACATACTAAAGGGCATCTATGCAAAGCCAACAGCCAACATCACTCTAAATGGAGAGAACCTGAAAGCATTTCCCTTGAGAACAGGAACCAGACAAGGATGCCCTTTATCACTGCTCTTATTCAACATCGTGCTAGAAGTCCTAGCCAGGGCAATTAGGCTAGACAAAGAAACAAAAGGCATCCGGATTGGCAAGGAGGAAGTAAAATTATCTCTATTTGCAGATGACATGATCTTATACACAGAAAACCCTAAGGAATCCTCCAGAAAACTACTGAAACTAATAGAAGAGTTTGGCAGAGTCTCAGGTTATAAAATAAACATACAAAAATCACTTGGATTCCTCTACATCAACAAAAAGAACATCGAAGAGGAAATAACCAAATCAATACCATTCACAGTAGCCCCCAAGAAGATAAAATACTTAGGAATAAATCTTACCAAGGATGTAAAAGACCTATACAAAGAAAACTACAAAGCTCTACTACAAGAAATTAACAAGGACATACTTAAGTGGAAAAACATACCTTGCTCATGGATAGGAAGACTTAACATAGTAAAAATGTCTATTCTACCAAAAGCCATCTATACATACAATGCACTTCCGATCCAAATTCCAATGTCATTTTTTAAGGTGATAGAGAAACAAATCACCAATTTCATATGGAAGGGAAAGAACCCCCGGATAAGCAAAGCATTACTGAAAAAGAAGAAGAAAGTTGGAGGCCTCACTCTACCTGATTTTAGAAGCTTTTATACAGCCACAGTAGTCAAAACAGCCTGGTACTGGTACAACAATAGGCACATAGACCAATGGAACAGAATTGAGAACCCAGATATAAATCCATCCACGTATGAGCAGCTGATATTTGACAAAGGCCCAGTGTCAGTTAATTGGGGAAAAGATAGTCTTTTTAACAAATGGTGCTGGCATAACTGGATATCCATTTGCAAAAAAATGAAATAGGACCCATACCTCACACCATGCACAAAAACTAACTCCAAGTGGATCAAAGACCTAAACATTAAGACTAAAACGATAAAGATCATGGAAGGAAAAATAGGGACAACCCTAGGAGCCCTAATACAAGGCATAAACAGAATACAAAACATTACCAAAAATGACGAAGAGAAACCAGATAACTGGGAGCTCCTAAAAATCAAACACCTATGCTCATCTAAAGACTTCACCAAAAGAGTAAAAAGACCACCTACAGACTGGGAAAGAATTTTCAGCTATGACATCTCAGACCAGCGCCTGATCTCTAAAATCTACGTGATTCTGTCAAAATTCAACCACGAAAAGACAAACAACCCAATCAAGAAGTGGGCAAAGGATATGAACACACATTTCACTAAAGAAGATATTCAGACAGCTAACAGATACATGAGAAAATGCTCTCGATCATTAGCCATTAGAGAAATGCAGATTAAAACTACGATGAGATTCCATCTCACTCCAACAAGGCTGGCATTAATCCAAAAAACACAAAATAATAAATGTTGGAGAGGCTGCAGAGAGATTGGAACTCTTATACACTGCTGGTGGGAATGTAAAATGGTACAACCACTTTGGAAATCTATCTGGCGTTATCTTAAACAGTTAGAAATGGAACTACCATACAACCCAGAAATCCCACTCCTCGGAATATACCCCAGAGAAACAAGAGCCTTCACACAAACAGATACATGCACACCCATGTTTATTGCAGCTCTGTTTACAATAGCAAAAAGCTGGAAGCAACCAAGGTGTCCATCTACGGATGAATGGGTAAATAAATTGTGGTATATTCACACAATGGAATACTACGCATTGATAAAGAACAGTGACGAATCTGTCAAACATTTCATAACATGGAGGAACCTGGAAGGCGTTATGCTGAGCGAAATCAGTCAGAGGCAAAAGGACAAATATTGTATAAGACCACTATTATAAGATCTTGAGAAATAGTATAAACTGAGATGAACACATACTTTTGTGGTTACGAGGTGGGGAGGGAGGGAGGGCGAGGGTTTTTTACTGATTAATTAGCTGAAAAGAACTGCTTTAGGTGAAGGGAAGGACAATACTCAGTACACAGAAGGTCAGCTTAACTGGATTGGACCAAAGGCAAAAAAGGTGCTGGGATAAACTGAATACTTCAAAGGTCAGCGGAGCAAGGGCGGGGGTTTGGGAACCATGGTTTGCGGGGACTTCTAAGTCAATTGGCAAAATAATTCTATTATGAAAACATTCTGCATCCCACTTTGAAATGTGGCGTCTGGGGTCTTAAAAGCTAACAAGCGGCCATCTAAAATGCATCAAATGGTCTCAACCCACCTGGAGCAAAGGAGAATGAAGAACACTAAGGTCACACGACAACTAAGAGCCCAAGAGACAGAAAGGGCCACATGAGCCAGAGATCTACATTATCCTGAGACCACAAGAACTAGTTGGTGCCCGGCCACACTCGATGACTGCCCTCACAGGGAGCACAGTAGAGAACCCCTGAGGGAGCAGGAGATAAGTGGGATGCAGACCCCAAATTCTCATAAAAGACCATACTTAATGGTCTGGATGTGACTAGAGGAATCCCGGCGGTCATGGTCCCCAAACCTTCTGTTGGCACAGGACAGGAACCATCCCCGAAGACAATTCATCAGACATGAAAGGGACTGGCCAGTGGGTGGGAGAGAGATGCTGATGAAGAGAGAGCTAATTATATCAGGTGGACACTTGAGACTGTGTTGGCATCTCCTGTCTGGAGGGGGGATGGGAGGATAGAGAGAGTTGGAGACTGACAAAGTTTTCACGAAAGGAGAGACAGGAAGGGCTGACTCATTAGGGGGAGAGCAAGTGGGAGTAAGGAGTAAGATGTATATTAACTTATATGTGATAGACTGACTTGATTTGTAAACGTTCACTTGAAGCTCAATAAAAGTTAATAAAAAAAATGAAATGGAATGCATAAACATCGATTTCCTAGCATTAGTGAGCTGAAATGGACTGGTATTGGCCATTTTGAATCGGACAATCATATAGTCTACTATGCTGGGAATGACAGCTCGAAGAGGAATGGTGTTGCAGTCATCGTCAAAAAGAACCTTTCAAGGTCTATCCTGAAGTACAACGCTGCCAGTGATAGGATAATATCCATACGCCTACAAGGAAGACCAGTTAATTCAACTATTATTCAAATTTACGCTTGAACCACTAGGGCCAAAGATGAAGAAACAGAAGATTTTTAACAGCTGCTACAGTCTGAAATTGATTGAACATGCAATCAAGATGCATTGATAATTACTGGTGATTGGAACGCGAAAGTTGGAAACAAAGAAGGATCAGTAGTTGGAAACTATGGCCCTGGTAATAGAAACAATGCCGGAGATCGAATGATAGAATTTTGCAAGACCAAAGACTTCTTCATTACAAATACCTTCTTTTAGCAACATAAACAGCAACTATACACATGGATCTCGCCAGATGGAACACACAGAAATCAAATTGACTACATCTGTGGAAAGAGAAGATGGAAAAGCTCAATATCATCAGTCAGAACAAGGCCAGGGGCCGACTGTGGAACAGACCATCAGTTGCTCCTATGCAAGCTCAAGCTGAAACTGAAGACAATCAGTTCAAGTCCACGAGAGCCAAAATATGACCTCGAATATATCCCATATGAATTTAGAGACCATCTCAAGAATAGATTTGACGCATTGAACACTAGTGATGGAAGACCAGATGAGTTGTGCAATGACATCAAGGCCATCAACCGTGAAGAAAGCAAGAGGTCACTGAAAAAACAGGAAAGAAAGAAAAGACCATGGTGGATGTCAGAGGAGACTCTGAAACTTGCTCTTGAGCATTGAGCAGCTAAAGCAAAAGGAAGAATTGATGAAGTAAAAGAACTGAACAGAAGATTTCAAAGGGTCTCTCAAGAAGACAAAGTAAAGTATTATAATGACATGTGCAAAGAGCTGGAGATGGAAAACCAAAAAGGAAGAACACGCTCGGCGTTTCTGAAGCTGAAAGAACTGAAGAAAAAGTTCAAGCCTCCAGTTGTAATAGTGAAGGATTCCATGGGGAAAATGTTAAACAATGCAGGAAGCATGAAAAGAAGGTGGAAGGAATACACAGAGTCATTATAGCAAAAAGAATTAGTCAATATTCAACCATTTCAAGAGGTGGCATATGAACAGGAACCGATGGTACTGAAGGAAGAAGTCCAAGCTGCTCTGAAGGCATTGGCAAAAACAAGGCTCCAGGAATTGATGGAATATCAATTGAGATGTTTCGCCAAACAGATGCAGCGCTGGAGGTGCTTACTCATCTATGCCAAGATATATGGAAGACAGCTTCCTGGTCAACTGATTGGAAGAGATCCATATTTATGCCTATTCCCAAGAAAGGTGATCCAACCGAATGTGGAAGTTATAGAACAATATCATTAATATCACACACAAGCAAAATTTTGCTGAAGATCATTCAAAAACGGCTGCAGCAGTGTATCGACAGGGAACTGCCAGAAATTCAGGCCGGTTTCAGAAGAGGACGTGAAACCAGGGATATCATTGCTGATGTCAGATGGATCCTGGCTGAAAGCAGAGAATACCAGAAGGATGTTTACCTGTGTTTTATTGATTATGCAAAGGCATTTGACTGTGTGGATCATAACAAACTATGGATAACACTGTGAAGAACGGGAATTCCAGAACACTTGATTGTGCTCATGAGGAACCTTTACATGGATCAAGAGGCAGTTGTTCGGACAGAACAAGGGGATACTGATTGGTTTAAAGACAGGAAAGGTGTGCATCAGGGTTGTATTCTTTCACCATACCTATTTAATCTGTATGCTGAACAAATAATACGAGAAGCTGGAGTATAAGAAGAAGAACAGGGCATCAGGATTGGAGGAAGACTCATTAACAACTTGTGTTATGCAGATGACGCAACCTTGCTTGCTGAAAGTGAAGAGGACTTGAAGCACTTACTAATGAAGATCAAAGACCACAGCCTTCAGTATGGATTACACCTCAACATAAACAAAACAAAAATCCTCACAGCTGGACCAATGAGCAACATCATGATAAACGGAGAAAAGGTTGAAGTTGTCAAGGATTTCATTTTACTTGGATCTGCAATCAACAGCCATGGAAGCAACAGTCAAGGAATCAAAAGACGCATTGCATTGGGTAAATCTGCTGCAAAGGACCTCTTTAAAGTGTTGAAGAGCAAAGATGTCACCCTGAAGACTAAGGTGCGCCTGACCCAAGCCATGGTATTTTCAATCACATTATATGTGTGTGAAAGCTGGACAATGAATAAGGAAGACCGAAGAACAGTTGACGCCTTTGAATTGTGATGTTGGCGAAGAATATTGAATGTACTGTGGACTGCCAAAAGAATGAACAAATCTGTCTTAGAAGAAGTACAACCAGAATGCTCCTTAGAAGCAAGGATGGCAAGACTGCATCTTACATAGTTTGGACATGTTATCAGGATGGATCAGTCCCTGGAGAAGGACTTCATGCTTGGCAAAGTACAGGGTCAGTGGAAAAGAGGAAGACCCTCAATGAGGTGGATTCATACAGTGGCTGTAACAATGAGCTCAAGCATAACAATGATCGAAAGGATGGCGCAAGACCAGGCAGTGTTTCGTTCTGTTGTGCATACGGTCGCTATGAGTCGGAACCGACTCGACGGCACCTAAGAACAACACATCAGCCTGATACCAGAAGAACTAGATGGTGCCCAGCTATAACCGATGACTGCCCTGACTGGGAACACAAGAGAAAAGCCCTGAGGGAGCAGAGGAGCAGTGGGATGTGGACCCCAAATTCTCGTAAAAAGACCAGACTTAATGGTGTGTGTGAGGCTAGAAGGACCGTGGAGGAAATGGTCCCTAGACCTTCTGTCAGCCCAAGACAGGAACCATTCCCATACCCAAGTGTTCAGACAGGGATTGGCCTGGACAATGGGATGGAAGATGATACTGGTGAAGAATGAGCTTCTTGGATCAAGTAGACACATAAGACTATGTTGGCATCTCCCATCTGGAGGGGAGATGAGAGGGCAGAGGGGGCCAGAAGCTGACTGAATGAACTCAAAAATGGAGAGTGGAGGGGAGGAGTATGTTATCTCATTGTGGGGAGAGCAATTAGGAGTATATAGCAAGGTGTATATAAATTTTTGTATGACAGGCTGACTTGATTTGTAAACTTTCACTTAAAGCACAATAAAAATTAATTAACAAAAGAATGAAGACACTTGTGTTTACCATTGCAGAATGTAAAAATAATAATAAAAACCAGAGAATATGATCTTAATATTCTGTTTAGTTTAAAAAAAAAAAAAAAAAAGTGGAGGTGACCTGAGCTTACAGTTAGAAGTTAGAAAAGCAACTTCTGGCATTTGGATGTCCAGTCCATGGCTCTGAAAAGGGGGCCTTGGCTCGCTGGATTGGGAAGCCCACCTTGGTTGGGCTACCATTCAGACACCCCCTGGGCATTATTCAGCCTCCACAAAGTGCCCTGGGGCCTCAGGAAAGGCTTCTTGGTTCATTGGCAGACTGCTTTGGGTTTGCTATTTTCCTTGATTTTCCTCTGAGTGTTTTAAGTCATTTTAAGATTTGGACCATATATTGATGGAATTGTCACAGGTTGAGTTAGCTGGCTCCGACTTTAAATGTTCACCATGTTAGGTGAAGTATTTGCTGGGTGTATTTTTACACCCCAGACCTTGGGATGTATTATTTGGAAATGACCATGCTGAAGTTGGTCTGATTGGCTCCCGGCCTGGCATCCCAGAGCTCACCAGTCCCTGTGCACTTAGAGAGTGTGAGTGTGTCTCAGCCTGCGCTGCTTCCCTCCGAGTCCTAGCCCAGTGCTGAGAGGTAGGAGGGACTGGATAGGCATCGGTGTAATTACCATGCAGTGGTTCCATGTTAGAAGAGTCCCTGCTGGTGCAAATGGTTAAACCAAGACTACTAACAGAAAGATTGGTGCCTCAAACCCACCCAGAGGCACCTCAGAAGACAGGCCTGGCGATCTGCTTCTGAAAGATCACAGCCTTGAAAACCCTAAGGATCGCAGTTCTGCTCTGCACATGGGGACCCCATGACATGGAATTGACTTGATGGCAACCGGTAACTAGATCAACCTGAAAATCACTGCAGAAGAATCCTCAGCCTAATTAACCCTACTTCTACCTTTTTCTACCTGCACTTTCCCAAGACACCGGTTATGGAGAGAAATCATGAGCTCATGTTCTACTTATTGGGCAGAGTTCTAAGTCGACGCCAAAATGTAGTCTCACCATGGCGTTTTTTCTTTGTCTTCTCCCCCAGTAAACAAACATGGTGACCACCTAAGCAGATAGTGTGGGAGAGAAGTGTCTCCACTCCGGAATCCCCACAGGAACTTGGCCCAGCGCACCACCCACCGGGTCCTACTCCGCTGGAGTGACGAGTCTGTGAGACGTCAGGGGATCCACGGCCCAGGGACCGGTCAGCAGATGGGACATGTAAAGACCACGCAGCTTGCTATTGCCTGCTGACCGTGAAGAACTGCATGGACTGTACCTAAGCTGCTTTCTATACCATTGCCAAGTAGGTGTGTTTCAACGTGGAAGTAGTATGTTCTTATTGACTCTTGCATTATTTCATTTTGCATGCAGCCAGTGATTATATATAAGCACCATAGGTAATCTGCTTATTTGTGGAAAAAATCCATCCATGCAAAATGGTGAATAAGGTGTAGATTCTGCTCATTTTCTACAGATTACAGTCATAACCCATGCCATTGCACGTTTACATTGGTTTCCTATAAAGATCAGTGTCATAGCTCTGCATATACTTTATAGGAAGCTAGCTTCCTTAAAGATATTTTCAGTGTTTTCTAGTGAAATGAGCAAAGCAAACTTGTTTACAAAGGCCTAATATCGTCTATATATATTGTCTTTAAAATATTTGTGATTTAGTTTACTGCCCGTAAAAGAGAAATTCTATAATTTACTCAGTAAATACTACTGTAAACAATAGTTTTACTGAGAGAAATAAAATATTTTGTTCTCAATTGTGGTAGTATATTGATTCCAATGGTTTCTGGTCTTTTTTTTTTAAGTTATATTTTTTGTGTTTTCAGTGAAGGTTTATACATCAGTGTAGGTTCCCATTCAACAATTTTTACACAAATGATCAGTGATGTTGGTTACATTCTTCACAATGCGTGAACATTCTCATTATTTCTGTTCTGGTTCTGTTTCCATTAATCTAGTTTCCCTGCCCCCTTATGTTCTTATCTTTTTGGCTCTTTTACTTCATCATTTCTTCCTTTCACTTTAGCTACTCTACGTTCAAGAGAATTTCAGTCTCTTCTAACATCCATTTTAGTCTTTTCAATGACCTCTTGCTTTCTTCGTGGAAGATGTCCTTGACGTGACTCCACAGCTCTCTGGTCTTTGATCATCAGTGTTTGATGCATCAAATCTATTCCTGCGATGGTCTCTAACATCAGGTGAGATATACTCAAGGTCCTATTTTGGCTCTCGTGGATTTGTTCTACTTTTCTTCAGCTTCAACTTCAACTTGCATATAAGCAATCCGTGGTCTGTTCTGCAGTCTGTCCTTGGCCTTCTTCTGATTGATAATATTGAGCTTTTCTATTGTCTCTTTCCACTGATGTAGTTGATTTGATTCCTGTGTATTCTACCTGGTGAGGTCCATGTGTATAATCGCCGTTTATGATGTTGAAAAAATGTATTTGCAATGAAGAAGTTGTTGGCCTTTCAAAATTCTATTATGAGATTGACAGCATTGTTTCTGTGACCAAGGCCACATGTTCCAATTATTGTTCCTTCTTTTTTGTTTCCATTTTTCACTTTCGAATCACCAGTAATTATCAATGCCTCTCGATTGCATGTTTGATCCATTTCAGATTGCAGAAGTTGGTCAAAACCTTCAATTTCTTCATCTTTGGCTTTAGTGGTTGGTGAGTAGATTTGAGTAACAGTCGTATTAACTGTTCTTCCTTGTAGCCGTATGGATATCATTCTACCACTGACAGCGTGGTACTTCAGGGTGGATCTTGAAATGTTCTTTTTGAGGATGAATGCATCGCCATTCCTCTTCAATTTGTCATTCCCGGCATAGTAGACCATATGATTATCCCATTCAAAATGGCCAATAGCAGTCCATCTCAGCTCACTAATGCCTAGGATATCTATGTTTATGCATTCCATTTCTTTTTTTTTTTTTTAACAATTTCCAGTTTTCCTAGATTTGTCCTTTGCACATTCCACATAGTGATGATTAACGGATGTCTGCAGCTTGAAGCTTGAGTCCATCCATGTCATTTAGGTTAACTCTACTTTGAGGAGGCAGCTCTTACTCAGTGTTCTTTGGAGTGCCTTCCAACCTGAGGCACTATACCAACCAATGCTCCATTGCTATTCATAAGGTTATCAGTGGCTGATTTTTCAGAGCTAGACTGTCAAGTCCTTCTTTCTAGTCTGTCTTAGTCTGGAAGCTCCACTGAAACCTGTCCACCATGAATGACCCTGCCGGCATATGAAGTGCTGGTGGCTCAGGTCCCCGTATCACAGCCACACACAATCCACCACAGTATGACAAACTGACAGACCCATGGGGGAGCTGCCTGGAGCACAGGCCTGGGCTGCAGTGCTGTCAGCTTGGGAAAGTCACTTCCCCTCTTGGCCTCGTTTCTCGGTTGGTGCCAGGAGGGCCTTGGAATTAAATCAACATCAGATATCACTACCCTCTGCATAAAACCCTCCAGTAACTTCCATTATATTTAGAAGCCAACCCAGGGCCTCATCTCAGACTAGAGGTGCACAGCCTATACAATGGCCCCCAACGATGCTGCCTCCTGGCCTCCACATCCTGTGTGACCCCCTCGCTGAGTGTGGACTGGGCTCAGGGACCCGCTTCTAAAGAACTGGAGAGGACAATTAGCTCTCTGTTTCTTGCTCTCTTTCCTCCATCTCTCTGTCATGTCTCTCCCCCTGGGAAGCAGCTGCAATGTGTGACCTGTCCTATGAGGCCCACGTGACAAAGACCCGAGGTAGGGCCATGATCAACAGACAGAGAAGGACTAGGCCCCCAGTCCAACAGCTCACAAGGTCCTGCTCATAACACAGAGTTAGCAGGGAGCGGATCCTCCCCAGTCCAGCCTCACTTGAGACCACAGCCCCAGGCTCCTGAGAGAACTTGAGGCAGAGTCACCAGCTAAGCCGTGCCACCTTCCTGCCCCACAGAGACTGTGAGGTTATCAGTGCGTCCTGTTGTGAGTTGTCAGTTTTGGGGTGATGTTGTCACAGAGGAGGAGACAGCTCCTCCAGCCCACCAGGTCCTGAGACCTGGACCTGCCCCCCTCCTCCCTCCCTCCTCTCCTTCCCAGCTCCCTCCAGCCACACTGGTAGCTTTCCGACCTCTCTCTGGACAAACTCACACCTGCCTCCCAGTCTCTGCACCAGCTGTGCCTTCTCCCTGGGACACTGCGCCCAGATTCGTGCAGGGCTGGCCCCACCTGTCATTTTGGCCACGAATAAATGTCACCTCCGTGAGGCTTCTGGACCCCCACTCAGTGGCCCCAGCCCTCTCTCACTGGCTGCACCCTACTTTATTCTCTCTGTGGAACATGCTCTTTTCTTTCCCATGTATTTGTCTTCAAGCCCTTGCCCCTCTCCCCTCCACTGTGAGCTCCTGGGGCAGGGACCACATGGGTCATGTTCAGCTCCCACCCAGGACCTAACGCAGACCAGGCCCAGGGCGAGAGCTTGAGGTACCATTGCTGAATGAATAAATGAGAGGATCTGATTCACTTCCTGCCTCGGACCAGCTCTGATTGTGGGCATGGATGGTAATATTAGGAGGTGCAATTCCCAGACAAGGTGACACCCTGAATGACCTTGAGGTGACTGTCACCTAGTCCAGCTGCTACTGAAAATCCCAGGGGCCACCACTGACGGGGGAGTCTGCTGCCCTCTCGTGGCCAGCGCTAGCACTGCAACTCCAGGAAAGAAACCTCCTATCCCACACCTGCATTCAGGTGTCCTCAAGTCAGCAGCTCTCCTGGGCCCCGAGATTGATGGATCAGGACCTGGAGGTCCGCGGGTGGTGTGGGGGACCTCAGGAGACTCCCATGCCCCCTCTTTGCCTCCACAGGCCCTGGGTGTCCAGCTCACTTACAAGGCATCCTCTCCACACTCAGCGAAGGCCTCATTTCTTCAGTGGGACCCCCAAACACCACCACCTACTGCTCCTGACCCTGGACCAGGCCTCATGATCCATGGCTCTGACTTGCCCTTCCCGACCCCGAGTACCCAGTCCCCACGCTCCAGTGCTCTTCCTGTTGGAATATTCTATTCCAAGAAGGAGAAATCATTTTCCCAGGACCTCAGAGCACAGTGGGTCATCGACACAGAACCAAGGTCAGCAATACTTCTCCGAGCCTTGGAACACTGGGGTCACCCACTCCAAAGAACCCAATGGGCAGAGGAGGAAACTGAGGCTGGGTGGGGAAGGGCCAAGAGCTGGGTCTGGGCTCCTGTGGGCCGCCCTCCCCCCACTCCCATAGGCTCTTGCCTGTTCTCTGAGCTTGGGGCCAACAGCCCCTCCTCCAGGGAGTTTTCCTGGATTCCACTCCCATCCCCACGTCCAGTGAGTCAGGTCTCCCCTTCTCTGGGCATCAACTTTCCCTAGGATTCTAAGAGGAGGGGTCCTACCCAAGGGAGGTTCTGACTGCTCCCCACCCCCTCAAACAGCACAAAAGCTGTGCATCTTCCTTCTCTTGTAGAAGTTGATCACCCTCCTTAGGAGGCTGAGGCCACGATCCTCAGAGAAGTTCCCCTTGGCCATGACCACCCCCATCTCTCTCATGTCGCACTGCTGCCGGAACTCACCAAGCTGCAGAGCACATGTGCACAACTGGACTAGAAGAAAAGTCGGGATCTGGGTGCCAGGGCAGGCGGATCTGGGGCAGAGACTCAGGAAGGTTGTAGACCAACCCTCCCTGCCGTCCCAGGAAGGGACTGAGGCCTAAGGAAGGAAGGCCCTGAAGGCCACTCACGTGGTCCCTGAGGTTTACTCCTGAGTAGACAAACATGTCCAAACAGTACATGGGGTGTTCTCTCTGTATCTCTATGCCTCACTCTCTCTCTCTGTTTCTCTGTGCCTCCCTGTCTCATTCTCTCTCTGTCCCTCTGCTTCTCTGTTTCTCTCCTTCTCTCTCTCATCTGACTAAACACAAATGCAAACACACACACACACTTCTCCATCCATCGTCCACTTTCCAAGCCCAAACCACAGCATCACCCTTCACGTCTCTTTTTCCCTCGTCCGTAACGCTCACAGCACTACCCTTCTTGGCTTTGCCTCTACAGTGGATCCCAGACCGATCCCTTTTCCCCATCTCCACTCTCCACTCTTATCCTGGTCACCATCTACCGTCTGGACCATGGAGCACAGCACCCTCTGGGCTGTTCCTCATAACGGTTCTCTACCTAAAAAAAAAAAAAAAACTCTTGCTGTGGAGTCGATTTCTACTCATGACCCTATAGGACAGAGGAGAACGGCCCCATACAGTTTCCAAGGAATGCCTAGTGGGATGGAGCTGCCGACCATTTGATTTGCACCTGTAGCTCTTAACCACTACTAGGGCTCTGTTGCTGGGCTCTGGACTATTCCACCTTTATCCCTCTGTAATCCGTTCTTCAAACAGTAGCTGGAATCAGCTTTTTAAACTGAAATCAAATCAAGACACGCTTCCATCTAAAACAGTCCAGCGGCTTCAGTTGCCCTCTGACTACAGTCAGCAGAGAGAAGTTCCTCTCTAAGCTACAGCTGGGTCTCTGTGTGTCCCAGGAAAGTCCTTCTGTTCTCTGGGTCTTGTTTTACCTTCTGTGAAATGAACCAGGCTGCAGGGTTGTTGTGTGGGGGTGGGATGAGGTCAAGTATCTTCCACCCACTTCACCTGCTTTTCCTGGCTGCATAGATCGAAGCCACATCCAAGAATCTGAGACTTGTGTTGCCCTGTCTTGCCTGTGAAGAAGGCAGTGAATACATTTCCTGTACGGGGTTCCCTCTGCAGCTTCACCCTAGAACCCTTTTTCTTTTATAACTCCAGCCCAAGTAGCCACTCCATCAGTGATCACTTAGTGCCCTAAAAACGTGTGTGCGTGTGTGTGTGTATGTGCGCGCATGTGTGTGCGCAAGAATCCTTGAATCCTTAAGAGAGGCTTCTAAAATTATATTTAAAGGTAGAAAAACTGTTAAAATCCTGGATGGAGAGAGTGTGAACATAAACACGTCTTTCAAAACATACAGATTTGTGAACACGTTCTGGTCACTAACGGTGACGATTCCATCTCCTAGGATAACATCCAAGGTAAAACAACTCTTACCGCAGCGTGGATGATGAATAACACTGGATACAAATCCATATTTCAAAAGCCTTCTGTTTAGCAGGCTTCTCATACATTTCAGCCAGGACTCCTCAGGGGTGTGCTCTTTTACTTTGTCACCTGTGCGCGAAAAGCCCAAGGAAGGACCAGGAGCAGCCTAGCGCTGCCATTTTCTTTGTGTTCACTGGAGCCGGGATGGACTGGAGTGTCTGCCCTGTGTGGTTTCCTGCAAGAATGTTTCACCCTTCTTTCTAGGTAAACTAGAGAGAGGGATCTGTCTGTCTGCAGAGCCAGGCCCCCAGGAACCACCCAGCACTGCAGTGCGCAGGGCGGACTCCACAGGCTTGGGGAGGAGTCCCTGCTGACCTTTTTGAGAGGAGGGACCCCCTGTGCCCTCTGGGCTCCTCAGTAGCACAACACGTGACACGTGATCATCAAATATGACCGAGGGAGAAATCACATTGACACATTTTACAGATGTTCCATATAGTTTCTTCCTTCACGTCAGTGGACTATCTTGGCGTCCAGGCACAGACCCCACTATGGAGACCTCTCATCCACCTCCAACCAGGGTACGGCTGCTTTTCCTTCCTCCTGCCCATGGGAAGCTCCTCTCCTAAGTTTGCCTCCCTCTCTACCCGAGCCACACAGGGCCCCTCCTTGCCCTTCTCCAGGGAACTATCACCTACTTCCCTGAGTGGGAGATGGGATGGACTGACTAGGAAAACCCACACTACTTAGTCTACAGAGGGCCTGAAGGACTGTGTGTTAATGATCCTGTCCCTCTCACCCAAGGCCCCCTGTCTTGGTTGGATTACCAGGTTCCAAGCCAGTCAATCGACAACCTCTTAATGTGGACACTACGGTCCACTCATTCTCCAGGCCCCACAATGATCTGGAATAGCTTTTTCCCTCTCACATGGGTGAGCAGGATGGGCTTTAAGGAAGAAGACCATGTAAAGTCACCTGGGGCTTCATCATACCCATGTTCCTGGTAGCAATACTCTCCTGGTTCTTCCTAGGAACCCTACAAGCCCAAGTCCCAGAACCAGCTCCTCACCCATCAGCTGTCTGGCCTTGGCACCTCACTGAAGCTCCCCATCTCAGCCTCTTTATCTGCAAAATGGGAATGAAAACCTATACTAGGGTTGTCTGGACGATTGTTCACGGTTTTTCAGAAGCACCTGGTAAAGGGCTACTTGTCTAATTGAAGAGGGTCCCACATATTTATTCTGCCCTCTCCAGGCTGCATGGGGAGGGAGGGAGAGTGGGCAGCTGTGCCCACAGTGGCCCCAGGCACAGGGCACGTGAGCTCCCAACAAGGGCAGGCCTGAGCCAGAGACCTGATACCCCAGTCCAGTTCCTGGGCCACCAAGGACCCTCCACATGACACCTGCCCAAAGGAACGATTCTGCGGAAGCCCTGATTAATCCCAGAGCTCTTGTTCACAAAGCAGCTGACTCCAAAGCTCCTGACCTCACACCTAGCTGTCAGAGGGTCAGCCCACCTGCCGCCCTGCCATCTACATGGACTGACAGGAGAGCCAGACAGGCTGTCTAGAACCCAGGCAGTCTCCCCAACACGCACCAGTGACGACGGGGCCCTCAATGCTGTGTCACGGAGACCCTCACGCTGTTGGGTCCCTGTACCCACCAGCCCTCATTCCTTGCTCCTATTTCCCTCCTCTCCCCTCAGGCCTACAGCCTGCGATAGATGAATGCTAGGCTGGGATGCCTGCCCCTGCTCATCCTCTGCCTCTTTTTTCTACTTTCTGAAGCCCAGTTCCTGGACCTCAGTCTTCCTTTTCTGTAGGATGTGGATGCCCCCCCTCCCACCCAACTCAGAAAATGGTGCAGGAAGATGAGATGGGGTTTACAGACCAGCTTCTGGGGCCCTGGGGAAATTCCTGACTGTCTGGGCTAGTGGCTCACCAAGGAGAAACAAAAGTGGTGATGATGTTTGTAGTTCGTCTTTATGGCACACACAGCACGTGCACCTAGATGAGTGTGTGCCTGCTGTGTATGTGTGCGTGTGTGTGTGTACTGAGCCACTGAAATTTTCTCTCCACTCTGGGGTTGAGGACACAGGCTCTTGAGGAACGTGGCCCTGAATCTGTGCTTGTTCTTGATTCATCTCCTCCCCCGTTGTCCAGAGTACATCAGGGTTGGCTCCCAGGGCCACCAAGGGATCCAGGACATGTTCTGGTTCTGAAATTTTGGGCCAACAGGCCCCAACAAGTGTGATGTCTCAGACCCGGCAGACCTGCCTTGTAGACAGACGTGACTCCCGTCTTAGCATGAGCCCCCTCACCCTCTCATTACATTGCCCCAGGGAAAAGCTCGCCCTCTTGGCCCCTCAGTGATGCTCCCTCTGAGCTTGGTGCCCACTCCAAGTCCATTCCAAAGTGGGCACAGGTGGGTGGGCAGCGGCCTCTGAGGGGCAGTGGGGAAATGTGGTCTCCAGGGGTGTCAGGCAGGTTGAGGTACACAGGGCTTCCCCCATCCTTGGGCACGTGTTCAGGGCCTGAGGACCTCAGGCTAGGGCTGGGGGCATCCTGCAGGTGTTCATCCCCCACCATGGCCCCCTGACTCCTCCCCTGGCCTTCTGTCACCTCCAGCCTCTGAGGTCACCTCCTCTACCCTGTCCCTGTCCTGGCCTTGAAGAGCCCTAGCCTCAAGGGTCACCTGGGTGAGTGGTGGAGGGCAAGGACCAGGCGTCCCACCCACCTCCTTACTCTCCACACCTGGCCATCTCCTGGCTGCTTCCAACATTTACTCCACCTCTGAGCTTGCTTGGGTCCCAGCATCTCCTGCCAGGTTGACTCTTGACCAGGTCTTCAGATCCCTTTATTCCGCTTAAACCCCTGCTGAGAACTTTCAGTTCCACCCCAGATATACTGAATCGGAATCTACGATTTAACAAGACCCCCAGGTGATTCTCACGTAGAATAAATTTTGAGACCCACTGCTCTACCAGTGCTTCTCAGAATTGGTCCCTAACCAGCAGCATTAGGGTCACCTGGGAACTTGTTAGCAATGCGAATTCTTAGCAGGGGTTCCAACCAGAACAAACCAGGCAGAAGCTCTGCTCCTAACCCCTCTAATGTCCTAATCACCCATATCTGGGGGTTCTTCTGCTGGTCCCCCTCCTCACTTCCCACAAAGGGCTGTTTCCACCGTTTCACGTGCCGTGTACCCACACCTGGGCTGCCTCCTGACACCTTGGACCTCCTCATTCTCCATACCTGGCCTACCTCCTGGGCCATCCCATGTGTTCTTGGCCTCACCTGGGCCTTCTCCTGAGCCCTCCTACCTCATTCACACTGAGGCTCTGCCTTCACCTGACCTGTCTCACCTCCTCTCTCTAACACAGGTAGGGACCCTCGTGACCCTGCCACACTCCTCAGCACCCACACCTGGGCTCCCCTGGCCACTACCTTCTAACCCCACCCACCTCCTCATTCCTGAGCCTTGGGCATCCTCCAGGCCACTCCCATGTCCTCCCCATACATGGGCTGAAACTGGCCCCTCCCACATGCTCAGTTCCCCTTCTTGAGCGGCATCTTAACTCTTCAGACTTTCTCTCTTCACATACATGGGCTTCTGACTCCACCCACATCCTCATTTACCCAAACTGGGCTGCTTCCTAAGCCCTCCCACCCCTCATTACCCACACTTTTGTGATATCCTGGCCCCACCCACAGGCTTAGTCTTCACAACTGTGCCTTCTCCTCACCCAGCCCAACTCCTTACCTGACCCTCCTTCTTCTTTGGTTCCTAACATTGGCCATTCCATGGCCCCTCAAGGCTCACAATTGCCCAATTCTAGTCCTTCTCCAACACTGCCCACCATCTCACGGCCCACTCAGGAAAAACCTTCCCACGTCCTCACTTCCCAAGTGCCATCGCCTTCTGATGCTTCCCACCTTCTCACTCCCAAAACCTTGGCCACCTCCTGACCCCTCCAACCTCTTCATTACCCACACGTGGGCTACCACTGCACCCTACAGCCTCTTCACTTCTTGTACCTGGGCTGCCTCCTGACACCAACCATCTCCTCTATCCAACACCTGGGAGTCCTCCTTGTCACCATACCTGCTTCCTTGTCAACTCTGCCCAATCTTCTGCCCATTCTCTCATTCCCCACCCTGGGCTTCCTCCTTATCCCTCCCTCTACCTCATTACCCTCACCTGGGCAAACACATGCGCCCTCCCACCTCATTATGCCCTGCACCTGTGCCTTTTGAGCCCGTCTTCCTACACACTCCCCACACCTGAGCCTCCTCCTGGGCTCTCCCACTTACCTCACACACCCTCCTCACTTCCCAGGACTGAGTACCTCCTGACCCACCCACCTTATTACTCAAAGCTGGGTGTGTTTCTCCTCCACCTCACTCTTCACAACTGTGCATCCGCCTAACACCTGTGCCTCCCATCTCCTCATTTCTCACCCCTGAGGTTTCTCATGGCGTCTCCCTATTTCCATAGCTGGGCTGCCTCCTAGTCCTACCCACCTCCTCACTGGCCACACCTGGGCTGCCTCCTGGCCCCTCACACCTCGTCACTCCATACACCTGGGCATCCTCCAGGCCTCTCACACCTCCTCGCTCCCCACACCTGTGCTTCCTCCTGGCACCTCACACCTTCTCAGTCCTCACACCTGGGCTGCCTTCAGACCTCTCCCACCCCCTCAGTCTGACACCTGGGATGCCTACTAGCCCCTCATACCTCCCCGCTCCCCAAACCTGTGCTTCCTCCTAGCCCCTCACACCTCCTCTTTCCTCACACTTGTGCTGTCTCCTGGCCCTCACACCTCCTCACTCCCCACACCTGGGATGCCTCATGGGCCTTCCCACTTCCTACCTGGCCACACCTGTGACTTCTACTGACAATTTCTGCCTCCTTCCTCTGCAGACATTTGCTGCCTCCTGAACACTTCCACCTCAGCAACCACACCTGGTCTTCAACTCACCCTTCCACCTCCTCACTCCCTACACCTGTGCCTTCTACTGACCCACTTTCCACCTTAGTCCTGACACTCAGGTTGCTTCCACATTGACAGGGCTGTGCACTCACTGACCCCTCATGACCCGTCATTACCACACCTGTGCCTTTTGTGGGCCATCCCTCCTCCTCCTACACCCTCCTTGCCCACCATTATTTTACCACCTCCTGATCCCTCCCACCTCATTACCACACCTGCTGCTGATCTACTGGCCCCCTCCCATCCTCTCACATCCCATACTGGGTCTGACCCCTCTCACCTCCTCACTCACCACACCAGTGCTCACCTGGACCCCTCCTGACTCCTTGGCAGCCACATCTGGGAGTTCTCCAGGCATCTTCCAGCTCCTCAGCCTCCACAGCTTGTCTGCCTCTTCATCCCTCCCACCTCTCACCCCCCACAACTGGACTGTGTCCTCACCCTTCCCACCTCCTCTTTTCCCACCCCAAGGGTTTCTCCTGTAGATGGGCACTCACACAAATGCCTGTCCATGAAGGCCCACAGCAGCTCTACTGCCCCCATCAGTCCATAGTGGAACCAATCCATATGTCCATCAACAGAGGACTGGTGAACAAAGTGTGGTCCATCCACACAATGGAATACCACTGAGCCTTAGAAAGAATGAGAAACTGACACGTGCTACAATGGGAATGGATCTCAAACACATGAAGCTAAGAAGCAAGGTACAAAAGGCCACATGTTTCCATTTAGATAAGAAATTCAGGTCAGGGAAATCCATAGGCACTGAGAGCCAATCACTGATTGCCATGGGCACAGGGCAGGGTAAAGGGAGGACTACCTAACAGGTCCAGGGTTTCTGTTTGTGGTGATGACAGTGCTCTGATGTAGGCACTGCTGATGGTTGAATAGGATTGTGGGGTACATAAAGCCACTATATCACACCCGTTAAAACTAGAAACAGAAAACTTTATTTCATGAGAAATCTACCAGTTAAAATAGTAAAAACTATAACGTATAATGTGAGCTGTAACAATACCACAAATAAACCACACAAACACCCACGTATCTGAAGATAAGACAGGATCTCCTTGTGAAGCTGAAGCTCCCTGGCTGGGGCTGAGGAGCTGTTGTGGACTAGGTGTGGCGACTTGCTCGGACTCGGGTGCTGGGGCCAGTGCAGGAGAAGGAGGACACAGGGCTTCACTGAGCCCCAGTGTGGCTGCCGGAGCAGGATCAATACGTGCAGGAGGTCCTGCAGCTGGTTCTAGGGGAGGCCCAAGATAAGGATTCCACTTTCCAGCAGACTCTTCATCCGGAGCCTGAGCTAGAGCTAGACATGGATGACCTAGAGCTATATGAATGTCTGCTGTTTCTGAAGGAATAGAATCGACATCCGCCAGTGGTCTGGGATTCAGTTCCGGAGGTGGCCCAGCAGAAGAATCCAGCTTTCCAATAGGCTCTTCATCTGGTGCCTGGGACAGAGCTGTACCTGGAGGACCTGGGGCTACACGAGGCCCAGGTGCTGATGTAGGAGTAGGACCCACAACACCTGGTCGTCCGGGATCCAGGTCTACACGTGGTTCAGGGTTAGAATGTGGTTTTCAATAGGGTCTCCATCCAGGGCCTGGACCGGAGCTGGAGATGGAGGATCTGTGGGTACACTCAGCTCCAATACTGCTGCAGGCTTAGTATCGCAATCAGCTTGTGTTCCAAGACCGAGTTTTGGAGGTGGCCCAGGATAAGAATCCGAGTTTCCCTCAGGCTCTTTGTCTGGATCCTGGGCCACAGCTGGAGTCAGAGGACAGGACACCACATCTAGGTCTACTGTTGCTGTCGGAATAGGACTGACATCACTTGGTGGTCTGGAAGATTGTTCTGGAGGGGACCCAGGATAACAATTGAGCTTTCCAGCAGGCTCTTCATCTGGTGCCTGGGCCAGAGCTATAGATGGAGGACCTGGGGCTACACAGAGCCCAGGTATGACTGCGTGAACAGGCTCCACATCAGCGGGTGGCCCTGGCACCGGTTCTGGAGATGGCACGGGATAAGAGTCTGACATCCCAGCAGACTCTTCCTCTGGAGCCTGAGCCAGAGCTGAAGATGGAGGACATGGCAGTACATGGAGCCCCGGTGCTGGTATAGAAGTAGGATCCACAACATTTGGTGTCCCAGGATCCGGTTCTGGAGGCAGTTCAGGAACAGAACCTGACTTTCCAATGGGCTCTTCATCTAGAGTCTGGACCAGAGCTGGCGATGGAGGACCTGTAGATACGCTGAGCTCTGGTATTGCTGCAGGTGCAGTACCACCATCAGCCTGTGGTCCAGGACCAACTTCTGGAAGTGGCTCAGGAGAAGCAGCCAACTTCCCAGCAGGCTCTTCATCTGGAGCCTGAGCCAGAGTCGGATCTGGAGGCCCTTGTTCGACTTTGAACCTCAGTGTTGGTGCACAATCAGGTGATCTTTGAGCCAGTTCTCTAGATGGCCCAGGATGAGAAGCCAGCTTTCCAACAAGCTGCTCACCTAGTGGCTGGGCCAGAGTTGGAGATGGTGGACCTGTGGCTACACTGAGCCCCGGTGTTGGTGCAGGAGCAGGACCAACATCATTCAGTGGTCCGGAAGCCAGTTTTGGAGGTGGCCCAGGGTCAGGATGCAGCCCTCCATCATGATCTCCATTCAGTGCCAGAGCTGGAACTGGTGATGGAAGAGATGGTGCTCTATGGCACTCCGGTGTGGGTGCAGGAGCAGGAGCGACATCTGTAGGAGGTCCAGGAGCTGCTTCTGGAGGTGACCCAGGAAGACGACTCAGCCCTCCAGCAGACTCTCCGTCTGGTGTGGCAGGTGGTGGTGGACGATCTGGTCTTCTGTGCACCTCCTGTGATGGTTCAGGAGTAGGATCTATCTCAGAAGATGGTTCTCAATTCTCTCCTAGAGGGGACCCAGGAAAACAACCCAGCCCTCCAACACGTTCTCTGTCTGCTGACGGATCTGGTGATGGAGGACCTGATGTTCTACTGAGCTCCAGTGTTGGTGTTGGAGCAGGAGGTCGTCCTAGAGTAGATTCTGGATGTGGCCCTAGGTTCTGAGCTGCTTTTACACCCAGTGCTGGCCCTGACGGGAGAGGTACAAGAGGAGAAACATTCAACAACATGGTTGCCTTTCCTCCTGCCTTTTCAATGACAGAAAACATCCCACAGCCTTGAAAACAAGACCAGGGTCCAGATTTCCACCCGAGGAAGACTTCCCAGACTGAGGTCCACCAGAGGAGGGTCTGAGAACACTCGGAACAAAGGCCCAACCCTACCTCTGTGGGTCCTCCCTGTGGGACCAGCCCCATGTCCCCTCACAAGCTCACATGCAGGCATACCCAGTCTTCCTCACCCTCTGGCTCTGCCTCACTGGGCTCCAGGAGATCCAACTGGGCGCAGAGAAGATGGGCACGGCGCTCCAGGTCTGAGCCCGGTATGTTCACCTGCACGTACTCCACCAGGAGATTCAGGCAGGAGAAATCTGGGGGCTGGTCAAAATCTTCTGGGTATTCAACCATCCAGCTTTTCAAGATGAAAGAGATGGCGCTGGAGATGGATGGTGGGGAACAGGGTCAGAGGCCTGGCTTTTGCCACTACACTGCCATCCCATGGCACCCATGTAAGGGGCTGGCTTCCTCTGTCTGTTCCTGTCCTTCTAAAGCCCAGCCCCAGCCTGCACCGTGCCCTCTGGCTATCCTGGCACTGTCAGGCCTGGTCACTGAGCAGAGGGATAGCGCAGAGCCTTGTTCACAGAGACATCGCTATCAATGGTATGATCAACTCTCCTCTCGAAGCCTGACATTATGTCCCTGTCCGTTCCCTGGCTCCCTCCCCAATGGACAGTAAACCCCTGAGGGCAGGAAGCCCTGTGTCTGCCTATTCACCTCACAGCCTGGCACACAGGCGTGCTCCAGGAATCTCTGAGCCTGAGGACACAGAGTCTGTCCCCTGTCCCAGCCTGCCCAGGCCCTGAGGCCCCCTCCTCCTGCACAGTGGGCACCAGCCTGCTGCCTGGTCCTCTGCACGTACATGAGGGTCTCCTCACCCATGGTCACTGTTCTCCCAGGGACAGGGACCCCACATGCAACTGAGCTCCCATGACAGGCGTACAGCATTGGGGGGCCGGTTTCTCCCCACCTCCTGATCGGGCTTCAGACTGGGAGGAAACAACCAGAGCTGGAAGGATATTATGGCGGGGACGGAGAGAGGGTCTCCCTAGGGCCCACATTGCGCCCCTTGCCTCCCCTCTGCTTTCCAGTGCACCCGGGCTCCACCCCCAGCTCTGTGGGACTGCTGTGCTCCTACAGATGGTGCCCCTGAACTCATTCCTCCAAAGTGATCAAGATGTGTGGGACCCAGGGCATGCCCAGCCCCAGTCCAGACACAGGCCCGCTAAAACCCCGCTCTTCCCTGCAGACACAAGACCCTCTTTCTCCACGCAATGTCCACTCACTCTTTCTGCTGGTCCTGGGGTGCACCATCCCTGGCTGAATGGGGGCAATTGTATCCATACCTAGAGAAGGCACGAGGGCATCACATCTAATGCACTGTGAATACTACCTGCCTCCCATGTCTAGTGTTCCTGTCTGCCTCCTGACTAGGACAGAGGCCCAGGAGGGCACAGCTCCCTGTCTGCTTTGTTCACTGAATGATGCTGAGTGTCTAGAACAGTGTCTGCAACAGTAGGGCCTTCATAGATAATTGTTGAGTGAATGAACCTAAGCAGCACCTTCCCCAATATCTGATTGTCCTGGGGCCCCTCTGTCAGACACCAGGGATTCTTGTTCAGGCTACACCAAAAACAAAGCACCACTAGATGGAATCTCAATTCACCCTTTTCAAATGGGGAACAGGTTTGCTGAATGGTCTGCACTCAGTGAGGGGTGAGGCAGACAGCTTCTTCTTGAAGGAGACGAAAACAATAAATGTGAACATCCCAGCCCCTTCAGCAGCCTTTTCCCTAGAGCTAGTCTCCTGGTGTTGGGCTGTAGTGGCACACTTATTAAACAGCACAGCTGCTAACCAAAAGCTCAACAGTTCAAATCCAGCTGCTCCTTGGAAACCCTATGGGGCAGATATACTTTGTTTTCTAAGGTCGGTATGAGTCAGAATTGACTCCATGGCAATAAGGTTGGTTTTGGTGGGGCTCTGGGTACATAGCTGCCATGGCTTGTCCCATGTGGTTCTGACAGTAAGATCAAGCAGGCTGATCCTCTACCAGCCCACTTTTCAGAGGAGCACACTGAGGCACAGAGATGTGAGTGACTCTCCCCAGAGTCATAGCTAATAGGGGTTGAGTTCTCACCGGGCTGTGGAGGGTGGGGTGCTCAACTATGGAACAACAGATCGAGGACCTGCTGGGTGGTGGCAATGGTTCTGTAATGTCCCAGAAAGAAGTTGATGTAGGACAAGTCACCCTCCATGAAGGCGGCTACCAGATGCTCCCCCAGCTTCTGCAGCAAGCCAGCCTTGACGATTCTCATCACGCGGGTATCAATCAGGTCCTGGTCCGACCAACAGGTACGCTAGGGTGAGACAGACGAGGAATATAATGTCAGAGGAACCCCATGAACCACCAGTTGGTTTGGAGTTCCAGACCTCTGTGGCCTGTGGCAGGAGGTAGGACATGAGTGTCCCCAACAGGAAATGGGATTTAGGGATTATTACACATGTTAGAAACCTCAAGTAATTTTCTTCAAACGTTACCTCCCTCTAGTAAGAGTGGAGCCCTGGTGGCACATTGGCTCTTAATAGCTTGGCTGCTAACCAAAAGATTAGCACTTTGACTCCACCAGCCACTCCTTGGCAACCCCATGGGGCCATTTTAGTATGTCCTATAGGGTCCCTATGACTCAGGATGGACTCGATGGCAACAAGTTTGGTTTGGTTTGGTGTCAAGAGCAGTATGCTTGTGAGTCCTCACTAAACACCCTGTTGTAGAGGTGACAAAACACAGCTTAGCCATGTCCAGTATCTGTTCAAAGTTACGGATAAGAGCCCAGAACCTTCTGACGCTAAGGCCCCATGATGTTCCCCATGTGCCGCATGGGCCCTGCTCTGCTCCTGACTCAGAGGGGAAGGTCTAGTACAAGCTCACTCCCTCCCCAGCTAGAGACAGTGCCCAGACCAGGCACATCCGTGAGACCCCCACTGAATGCAAAGCAAGACAGGGATTTTCCTTTCTGTACATTAAAGGGGTTTTGAGGAGCTAAAGCTATGGTGGTCTTAGATCCAGCCAAAGGTGAATGCCTGGAGATCTCTGGGGTGGGATTAAGGCCCCCACAGGACCAAGAATCTCAACAGATGCCTCAGGGAGGGCAAATGTGAATGACCAGGAAAGGGCTAAGAGGTGGCTCAGCTTCTCAGGGCCAACAGCCCCTCAAAGCCACCCTGCAGTTGCAGTGGCCAATGTGACAGTAGATTGGCACAAATGGAACAGGGTGGATGCAGGGTCTCAGGCAGCATCATAGACTGCTGGGCCACCTGACTGTCACAGCGGTTTTTGGGAGTCTGGCTCTAGGGATCTCAAGTTGGAATGGGCACTTCCTTGGCCCCAGCATGCCACCCCTGGGAGTCTGTCCTGGGCGGGTCAGTGTATGAGGACACACGTGAGGTTCCTGCAGCCCTACTGTGGGTCAGCGTAGGAGGACACACGTGAGGTTCCTGCAGCCCTGCTGAAACAGCAGCAGAGGGCATCAGTCCAGGGCCACCAGCTGTGAGAGGCTCAGTTACTGTGGGGACCGGCCTCCCTTCTGGAACATTCTGGAGTCGAGTCAGGACATAGCTCCTGACCTGGCATGGTGATATATTCCCTGAGATTGCAGGTTGCAGAAAAATGTGCATCACAGCCTGAGCCCCATGCTTTTGGGTAAAAGAAGCCTGCTAACCATGAGGATGTGTGAGGTTGGGAGAAGGTGTGGAAGGACAGTCCAGCTGACTACTGCCCGGCCCTGGGGCTGAGAGTGAAACCCTAAAACAGGAACAACATGCAAAAAGATGCCTGGGCTGATGTGCAGTGAAAACAGTAGAAAAGCCTCGTTTCTGACATTCCTACAAATAGGAAAAGAGTGACTGTACCTGGCCAGACAGTGCAGGGCAGTTGGGGGCAGGGTGGTTGGATAAGGGAAGGATTTTAGCAGATTCCTTTGGGAGGGAACAGTGGCCCTTGAGACAGACAGCCCTGGGAGGGAGCTAGGGACCTCGAAGTAGTGTCTGGTCCCTGTGTCCTCTCTGGCCATCTTAGGCCACTGGGTGGAGAACCTGCCCCCACACACACTCACCCAGAGCCTGTGCCAGCCCTCCCTGCTCCCTTTCTTTAGATAGACAGAGTAGACTAGGCCGTCCTCCTTGTCCTCCTGGATCTCCTGTGGGGGCTTCTGCAGAGACAGTGCCCAGCAGCGGTCCAGTATGCATTCATGGCTGCTCCAAACCTCTTCCTTCTCTCTCTGTTCCTTCAGGCCCTTCTACCCCCTGGATCTTCAAAGAGCCCCTAGTTCCCTGTCCACACTACATACAGGAAGGTCCAGCCGGAGGTTAGACCATGCAGCCCCAGCCACTTCCACTGACCAGGGCCACTCCATGCTCTGGAGGTCCTCACCACCTCTCAACCTCCAGGGAGGAGGAGAGATTGCAGGGGGAGGAGGGGGCTCAGGGCAGGGGTACAGATAGGGACCTCTGAGTAGTACACCAGGATCTGGGAAGAGCTGAGCCAGCATAAGGTCAGCAATGGGCTGTCAGTGCCTGCAGGTAGGACTGTGAGGTGACTGCCCCACACAGGGTGAGCTGGAGCTCAAAGAAGGCCCAGGCCTTGTCCACTCTGTGGTGCCGTGGGAAGGGTGGCCCTGGCAGACCCCTGGGAACCTTGGGGTCCCTCTCCCTTTATCCAGCAACTGCCCCCGCCCATCTTGTGGGCCTTGGGCATGTGGCTAGGAGACTGGAGGATCCTGTCCCAAGGCAGAGCTGCCTCCACCCTCCCTCTTCTTTCCAGTGTGTCACTTACTTTGTGTCCTCTTCTCTTCTGACCCTACCCAGATGGCCCCTCACATGAAGTCAGTGTGTGCTGCTCTGTGTGTGTGTATGCTCGCGCCTATGTGCACAATGGGAGGGCGTACACAGAGTTCTCCACATCTTGGCAGCTCTCATTCTCAAAGCCAACCCCATGAGAGGGGCTGAGCCCTGCCTAGGGGCACGGAATCTTCCTCATCCTTTGGACTGTGCCCACTTGTGTGTCCTGGGCTATCACTGGCTTTCTCTTCGACTCAGTTTCCCAATTGTGCACTGAGGGTTTGGATGGGTAAGTGCTTCAGTGCTCACTCAGGAAGGACGCTGGCAAGGACCCCACATTGGGGTGGATGTGGGTGGCAGCTTGGGGTGAGCACAGCACCCAGCCTCCTTAGTGTGAGGGATGCCGGTAGACACTGCCCAGGGCAGCCAGGCTGATGTGTAAGGCCCAGTGCTAATGGGGCCTGTGAGTCCTGGGATCCTTCTACCCAGGAGGGACCACAGGACACTGGGCCAGGTGGACATGGGGAGCTCGTGGACTCGGGAGTCTCCGAGTATCCCCACCAACCAGATCTGCTCTCTGCACCAGCATCAGAAGCTCTGCCCCAGATATTCTACACCTCTTGCCCAGGCCTCACCTCTCAGTCCCCCTGAGCCTCTCCCTGGACCAGATCTAGGCCCCAAAGTGCTCCTGGGGCCACGCTGTCATTGTCACAGTCTGACTGGAGCCGCTGAAACTCAGGATCACGTCTAGTCCTGTGCCACAGGGAGGGCAGGGTGCTGAGAGCCAGAGTGGGGTGCTGGGTGAGTCAGGGTCCAGGAGCTGGGTCTGGGCTCCTGTGGGGGGCCCTCACCCCCACTCCCATGTAGGCCCTGCCTGTCCTCAGAGCTGGGGGCAAACAGTCCCTCCTCCAGGAAGGTCTCCTGGATTCCGGTCTCATCATCCCCTCCAGTGTGGCAGTTCTCCCGCTTTCTGTGCATCAAACTTCCCCAGGAATCCAAGAGGAAGGGTCCTTCCCTGGGAGGGGGTCCCTTTCTCTCCCCACTACCTCAAACACCACCAAAGCTGGGCTTCTTTCTTCCCTTCTGGAAGTTGATCATTCTCCCTGGGGCCCATAACTTCTTCCTCAGAGAAGGTCCTCTGGGCCATAACAGCCCCCACCCCTCTCATGCTGCACTACCGTGGGGTCACACCAGGGGGCAGAGCACATGTGGAAACTGGAATTGAAGAGAGGTGGGGGTCTGGGTACTAGGACAGGGGGACCTGCTTCTTCACACGCTGCCGACAGCTCTGAATTTAATAACATCCTATGGGATTGGACACAAAATCGCTGTCCTCCTCCAAATTGTAGGCAGCCTCCCAGGACCAGCTCCAGCTCCTCCTTCTGCAGTGCCTCTCTTTGTTAAAGTCCTGAGTCACTGGTCCTTGGGGAAGACTAATTTCACCTCGTACCCTGAGACAAGTTTCTTCCGTTCTTTGTTTAAAATTACAAGGGTAGGAAATCTGGACCCAAGAATCTCTAAGGATGCTTCTACCTGTAAAGTCCCGTATCTGGGTAATTAGGCACCTTTCAGACTGTCCTGCCCTGATTTCTGTAGAATTAGCATAGAGGCTCTAAGGAGCCCTGGTGGTGCAGTGGTTAAAGCTCTCAGCTGCTAACCAAAAGGTCAGAGGTTCAAACCCACCAGCCACTCCACGGGAGAAAGATGTGGCAGTCTGCTTCTTGGAAACCCACTGAGGCAGTTCTAATCTGTCCTATAGGGTTACGTTGAGTCAGAATTGACACAGCAGCAATGGGCTATGGGTAGCATAGGTAACGGCTTCACTTCCAAAGGAAATGTTGAGCTTGTGGCCTCTCACTGCTTTTCGACAAGAACTCCCTCACCTTACCCTGTCCCCTGGTCCTTGGGTGGCACAATCTGCACTGACTACTAACCCAAACTTTTGCAGTTTGAACCCATCCAGCAGTACCTCAGAGGAAGGCCTGGCAATCTACTTCCATCCAGATGACAACCAAGAAAATCCTGTGGAGCAGAGTTCTTCTCTGTGCACGTGCAGTTGCCATGAGTTGAAATCAATTTCATGGAAACAGGTTTGGGTTTTCTGTTTGCCTTTGTTTTTAATTCTATACCCCAAGTGCCTGTGCGTTGTGAAGTAACCCCCAATATGGGGCTGTTGTTGTTTGCTGTTCGCTGCTGCTGAGTCAGCCCCTGGCATGTGGCAACCCCATGCAGACAATGACGAAACGCTGCCTGATCCTGGGCCACTCCCATGAACAGTTGCAGATTGGATTGTTTGATCCATAAGGTTTTCATTGGCCAATTTTCAGAAGTAGGTCGCCAGGCCTTTCTTCCTAGTCTGGCTTAGTCTGGAAGCTCTGCTGAAAGCTGTTCAGCATCACAGCAACATGAGTCGTGGCTCCATGTGAGGTGGATTGGCTGAAAATTGAACCCGAGTCTCCTCATGGAAGACGAGAATTCTACCACTGAACAACCTCAACCCCCAAGATGAGGTAGTTATAAATACAATAAAATGCAAATATAGAGCCTTAATTAAAAACAAAAAAATGCTCAAAGCTTCCCAGAGCCAAATGGTGCCCACTTTTTGCTTGAAATTCAGGAATCTCTGAGAAAGCAACCAAGAGTGCTGGTCACCATATGATCCAGAAATTCCACTCCTGGCTATAGACCCAGAGGACATGAAATCAGGGACTCAAACAGATACCTGTACATGAATGTTCACTGCAGTACTATTCACAAGAGTCAATCGGTGGCAACGACCCAAGTGTCCACCAACAAATGAATGGATAGACAAAATATAGTCTATCCAGACAATGGAATATTATTTATCTATAAAGAGAAATGAATTCCTGATACATGCCACAATATGATGAACCTTGAAAACATGCTAAGCGAAATAAGTCACATTCAAAAGGACAAATACTGTATAATCCTGCTTATATGAAATGTCTGAACTAGGCAAATGCATTGTTATTGTCGCTAGATGCCTTCGAGTTGATTCCAACTCATTCTGACCCCATGTGACACAAGAGACCTGCCCAGGTTTTCTAGGGTGTAATCTTTATGGGAGCACATCCCCAGGTCATTTCACCAGTGGAACAGCTGGTGGGTTTGAAATGACAAACTTTGGGTGAGCAGCCAAGCACTTAACCACTGTGCCACCAGGGCTCCTTAGGCAAATTCAAAGAGACTAGAATGTATGAGTGGTGGCCAAGGGCTGAAGGGAGGGAGAAATGAGGAGTTGTGGCTGAAGGGGCACTGGGTTCCATTTGCGGTGATGAAAACTTTCTGGAGATGGAGAGTGGTCATGGTCACACAGCTTAGTGAATGTCATTAATGTCTCTGGATTGTACTAAAAATGTTAAATAAAGATAAGAACTAAAGAGGCAGGGCCAAGTGGGCAAGCTAGTCACAATGTTCCGCTGAACCCTCTTGCAACAGAGACCCAGAAAAACAAGTGAATCAATTATGTATATGACAATCTACAAACCCTGAACATCAAACACAGAATTAAGGAATCAGTATGAGCGAGGAGGGACGGTGAGACAGTGCAGAAGCACCGACGAGCTGCCGAGCCCACGCAGGGCCTCAACTCCAATTCTTTGGCACCGAACTTGGGTGTGATGGTGGCAGGGCTGATTTTAGTTTCCTGAGACAGGGCAGCATCAGTGAAAGAAGTCAAGCAAAGTGGCACACCCCTAACTCTGTGGTGTGTCTAAGGAGGGGCTGGTCCGGTGTTTAGGAAGTGGCTGCTTCAGTGAAAGGAGGCAAACAAAGTGCCGGTACCCTGACCCATGTTGTGATGGCCACGGGACAGGCTGTGGAGTTCAGGACAAAGCTGCTTCAGTGAAAGAAACAAAGCTTCAGACAAAGTCCTAAACCCCTGGGGCAATCTCTGCGGGGACCCACCCAGGGCACACAGGCTACACATGCCTCTGCTATCTGAGATAAAAAAGCGCTCTTGACACAAGATAAGTGATTTTGTCTAATTTACCAAGTGGATCCAATAGCTCCTTCTTTTCAAAGTACTCTCTCTTGTCTATCTGATCCCTCCACTATCTGCCCCAAACAGCTTCATTAACAGTTGATTTCCCTGGACCTGAAATGGAACCTGCTGCACTTTCTCTGAGCCACTCTCCTGGCCTGGGAGAAGAAACACATGAACAAATGGGGGAAAAAATACTTCCCCGACTCCCCTAATCTGGAAGTTAAGTGCAAGAGTGGCCCCAGTCCGGGCATGAGTGATCCACTGACTTTGGCTTTCACCCCTACGTGGAAGCAGGTGGCTATTATAATGCAAAGGCAAATCTGTTTGAGGTCTGACTGTAATTGTTTCAGCTGTGTGGTGCAGAGGCAGGTTTTGAAGGTTTGACAGCACTCTGCCTACTAAAGAGGGCCTTCACCTGCCCACAGCAGGGACCTGAGGGCTCGAGGCTCCATCCACGCCACCTAGCCACCTGTAAAAGTGGTCCAAGGATAGTGGTGCCCACCAGCCTTTACAGGTATAAGCATTGGGTGCCTAAGGAACAGCTGCAGAGCCCATCCACCAGAGTGCTCTAGAGAACAGAGACACTCCTTCCTCACTGACACTTGGGGGAACGGTGTCAGCACGCTGCCTTCCTCAGAGTGTGACTCCCTGCTGCTACCAGAAACCAGTGCATACAACCATCACCACTACTGCTCTAAGATAGGAGGTGAGAGCCTATAACACACCCTAGGTGACCCACTATCAGGACAGCTGAGCTGATTCTATTCAAGAATAGTGAATAGACTCCTAGGCTCATATACCTGATAACATCTCTAACCATCTGATAACAGGACATTAGTGCTGGGAAAAAAAAAAATTTCTTTCTTTTTTTTTTTTTTTTAGTGCTAGAAGGCTCCAATAATCAAGTTAGCTCACTCTAGCAGCCTAAAACTCGAAACAAAACAAAGCAAGAAGCTAGGACAGAGTGAACAAACACAAAATCAATTATTACAATAACTCATAGATGGCTTGCAGACAGCAGTTGATATCAAATCACATAAAGAAGCAGACCATGACTGCTTCAACAAACTCCAAAAACAAAGAATCAAGGACTCTTCCGGATGAAGAAGTGTTCCTGGAATTGCCAGGTGTAGAACACAAAAGACTAATATACAGAGGAAACCCTGGTTGCATAGTGGCTAAGTGCTACGGCTGCTAACCAAAGGTCAGCAGTTCAAATCTGCCAGGTGCTCCTTGGAAACTCTATGGGGCAGTTCTACTCTGTCATATAGGGTCGCTATGAATCAGAACTGACTAGATGGCAATGACTTTTTTAATATACAGAACCCTTTATGACATCAGGAATGAGATCAGGCCACACACAGATAAAGCAGTTGAAGAAATTAAAGATTATTCAAGAACATAATGAAAAATTTAGAAAGCTGCAAGAATCCATAGAGAGACAGCATTCAGAATTCAGAAGATTAACAATAAAATTACAGAATTAGACAACCTAATTTTTTTTTTTTAATAGAAAGTCAGAAGAGCAGAATTGAGGAACTAGAATGCAGAATCAGGGAGATGGAGGATAAGACACTTGGCACCAATGTATTTGAAGAAAAATCAGATAAAAGAATTTAAAAAAATGAAGAAAGCTTAACAATTATGAGGGACTCTATCAAAAAGAATAATCTTTGAGTGATTTGAATACCAGAACAGGGAGGGATAAAAGAAAATACAGAGAGAATTGTTGAAGATTTGTTGCCAGAAAACTTCCCTGACGTTATGAAAGATGAAAAGGATATCTATCCAAGGTGTTCATTCAACCCCTACAAGAAAGATCCTAAAAGAAAGTCACCAAGACATATTCTCATCAAACTTGCCAAAAACAAAGGTAAAGAGAACATTTTAAGCGCAGCCAGGGATAAATGAAGACACCTACAAAGCAGAATCGTAAGAGTAGGTTCAGACAACTTGGCAGAAACCATGCAGCCCAGAAGACAAGAGGATGGCATATATAGAGCATTGAAGGAGAAAAATTGCCAGCCAAGTATCATATATCCAGCAAAACTGTCTCTGAAATATGAAGACAAAATTAAGACTTTTAGAGATAAACACAAGCTTAGAGAATTTACAAAAACCAAACCAAAACTATAAGAAATACTAAAGGGAATTCTCTGGTTACAAAATCAATAATATCAGATATCAACATAATACTAGAACACAGAACAGAGAAACCAGGTATCAACTCAGACTGGGAAATCAAAAAAATAAGAGAAGACTTAAAAAATGCTCAAAACAGGGAATCAGTGATGCCATTATGTAAGAGATGACGATAATCAATAAAGACGGACTAAATAAAGTAGGCACAGATCCTCCATAAGGAGAGGAAATCAAGGCGATACAGGGAGATACAAGTTAGGTTTAAAGTTAGAAAAATAGGGATAAATATTAAGGTAACCACAAAAAAGACTAACAAACCCTGACTTCAAAATGAAAAACAACATAAACATAAAGACTCAGCAAAAACAAATTCAGCTGCAATGAAAAAGAGGAAGACACAATTTACAAAGAAAAACTCCTCAGCACGAAAAGTAAGTAGAAAAATGAAACTGGCAACAACACACACAAAAAGGCATCCACATCACAGCACTAAACTCACACCTACCTGGAATCACGCTGGATATAAACGGACTCTATGCACCAACAAAGAGACAGAGAGTTGCAGAATGGGTAAAAAAATGTGATCCGGGTATATGCCGCCTACAGAAGACACACTTTAGACCTAGACACAAACAAACGAAAACTCAAAGATTGGAAAAAATATATATCAAGCAAACAAAAATCAAAAAAGAGCACGAGTGGCAATATTAATTCCTGACAAAATTGACTTTAAAGTTAAATCCACCACAAAGGATAAGGAAGGACACTATATAATGATTAAGGGGTAATATACCAGGAGCATTTAACCAAATATTTATGCACCCAATGACAGGCTGCAAGATACATAAAACAAACTCTGACAACACTGAAAAGTGAGATAGACAGCTTCACAATTATAGTAGGAGACCTCAGCACAGCACTTTTGGTGAAAGGGCATCAGAAAGAAGCTCAATAAAGACACAGAAGATCTAAATGTGAGAATCAACCAACCTGACCTTACAGACATACACACAACACTCCACCCAAAAGCCACCAAGTATACTTTCTTTTCTAGTGCACATGGAATATTCTCTAGAATAGGCCACATATTAGGTCATAAAGCAAGCCTGAGCCAAATCCAAAACAGTGTAATATTACAAAGCATCTTCTCTTACCATAAGGCCATAAAAGTAGAAATCAATAACAGAAAAAGCCAGGAAAAGAAATCAAACACTTGAAAACTAAACAATACACTGCTCAGAAAACACTGGGTTATAGAAGACATTAAGGATGAAATAAAGAAATTCATACAATCCAATGACAATGAAAATCATTCCTACCAGAACCTTTGGGACACAGCGAAAGCAGTGCTCCGAGGTCAAGTTATACCAATAAATGCACACATACAAAAAGAAGAAAGGGCCCAAATCAAAGAACTATCCCTACAACTTGAACAAATACAAAGAGAGCAACAAAAGAAACCTTCAGGCACAAGAAGAAAGCAAAGAATAAAAATTAGAGCAGAATTAAACGAAATAGAGAAAAGAAAAATAATTGAAAGAGTTAACAAGACCAAAACTGGTTCTTTGATGAAAAAATTGATAAAATTGATAAACCATTGGCCAGACTGACAAAAGAAAAACAAGAGAGGAAGCAAATAAGCCATATAAGAAAGGAGATATGCAATATCACAACAGATCCAAATGAAATGAAAAGAATCATATCAGACTAGTATGAAAAATTGTACTCTAACAAATTTGAAAATCAGGAAGAAATGGATGAATTCCTAGAAACACACTACTTACCTGAACTAACACAAACAGAGGCAAAACAACTAAACAGACCCATAACAAAAGAAGAGATTGAAAAGGTAGTCAAAAAACTCCCAACAAAAAAAAAACCCTGGTCCTGACGCCATCACTGCAGAGTTCTACTAAACGTTCAGAGAAGATTTAACACCACTACTACTAAAGGTATTTCAGAGCATAGAAAAGGACGGAATACTCCCAAACTGATTCTAGGAAGCCAGCATATCCCTGACACCAAAACCAGGTAAAGACACCACAAGAAAAGAAAATTATGGACCTGTATCCCTCGTGAACTTAGATGCAAAAATCCTCCACAAAACTCTGGCCAATAGAATTCAACAACATATCAAAAAACATAATTCACCATGACCAAATGGGATTTGTACCAGGTACGCAGGGATGGTTCCACGTTAGAAAAACACTTAATGTAATCCATCAGATAAATAAAAAACAAGAATCACATGATTTCATCTATTGATGCACAAAAGGCATTTGATGAAATTCAGCACCCATTCATGAGAAAAACTCTCAGCAAAATAGGAATAGAAGAAAAATTCCTCAACATAATAATGGGCATTTATACAAAGCCAACAGCCAGCACCATCCTAAATGGAGACAGTCTGAAAGCATTCCACTTGAGAACGGGAAGGAGACGAGGATGCCCTTTATCACCACTCTTATTCAGCATTCTGCTGGAGGCCCTAGCCAGAGCAATTGTGTTAGATAAAGAAACAAAGGGCATCCAGATTGGTAAGGAAGAAGTAAAATCGTCTCTATTTGCAGATGACATGATCTTATACACAGAAAACCCTAAAGAATCCTCAAGGAAACTATTGAAACTAATAGAAGAGTTCAGCAGAGTATAAGGATACAAGATAAACATACAAAAATCAGTTGGATTCCTCTATGCCAACAAAAAGAACATCGAGGAGGAAATCACCAAATCAATACCATTTACAGTAGCCCTCAAAAAGATAAAATACGTAGAAGTAAACCTTAACAGAGACGTAAAAGACGTATACAAAGAAAACTACAAGAGACTACTGCAAGAAACCAAAAAAGAGAGCTACATAAGTGGGAAAATATACCTTGCTCATGGATAGGAAGACTTAACATTGTAAAAATGTCTATTCTACCAATAGCCACGTATGGATACAATTGAATTCCAATCCAAATTCTAATGACATTTTTTAATGAGATGGAGAAACAAATCACCAACTTCATATGGATGGGAAAGAGGCCCTGGAGAAGTAAAGCATTACTGAAAAAGAAGAACAAAGTGGAAAGCCTCACTCTACCTGATTTTAGATCCTATTATACCACCACAGTAGTCAAAACAGCCTGGAACTGGTACAACAACAGATACATAGACCAATGGAACAGAATTGAGAATCCAGACATAAATCTATCCACATATGAGCAGCTGATATTTGACAAAGGCCCAAAATGAGTACAATGGGGAAAAGACAGTCTTTTTAACAAATGGTGCTGGCACAACAGGATATCTATCTGCAAATATCGAAAAAAGACCCATACCTCACACCATTCACAAAAACCAACTCAAAATGGATCCAAGACCAAATATAAAATCTAAAACGATAAAGATCATGAAGAAAAAATAGGGACAATGCCAGGAGACCTAATACATGGCATAAACAGTATACAAAACATTAATAACAATGTGGAAGAGAAAGTAGATAATTGGGAGGCCCTAAAAGTCAAACATTATGCTCATCCAAAGACATCACCAAAAGGGTAAAAAGATTACATACAGACTGGGAAAAGTTTTTAGCTATGACATTCCCGATCCACACCTGATCTCTAAAATCTACATGCTAGTGCAAAAACTCAACTACAAAAAGACAAATAACCCAATTTTAAAATGGGCAAAAGATATGAACAGACACTTCACTAAAGAAGACATTCAGGTAGCTAACAGATACCTGAGGAAATGCTCACGATCATTAGCCATTAGGGAAATGCAAATCAAAACTACAATGAGATTCCATCTCACTCCAACAAAAAAAATCCAACAAGGCTGGCTTTAATCCAAAAAACAGAAAATGTTGGAGAGGTTGTGGAGAGAATGGAACACTTATACACTGCTGGTGGGAATGTCAAATGTTACAACCACTTTGGAAATCCATATGGCGTTTCCTATAAAAACTAGAAATACAAGTACCATAAGATCCAGCAATCCCACTGCTTGGAATATACCCTACAGAAATAAGAGCCTTTACATGAACAGACATGTGCACACCCATGTTCACTGCAGCACTGTTTACAATAGCAAAAAGGTAGAAGCAACCAAGGTGCCCATCAATGGATATATAGATAAATAAATTATGGTATATTCACACAATGGAATACTATGCATCGAAAAAGCACAGTGCTGAATCTGTGAAACATTTCATAATATGGAGGAATCTGGAAGGCATTATGGTGAGTGAAATTAGTCCGTTGCAAAAGGACAAATATTGAATAAGACCACTATTATAAGAACTCAAGAAATTGTTTAAACTGAGAAGAAAATATTCTTTGATGGTTACAAGAGAGCAGAGGGAGGAAGGGAGGGAGAGGGGTTTTCACTAATTAAATAGTAAATAAGTATTATTTTAAGTGAAGGGAAAGAACACACAATACAGGAGAGGTCAGCACAATTGGACAGAACCAAAAGCAAAGTAGTTTCCTGAATAAAATGAACGCTTCAAAGGCCAGCGTAACAGGGCCGGGGGTTTGGGGACCACGGTTTCAGGGACATCTAAGTCAATTGGCATAATAAAATCTATGAAGAAAGCATTCTGCATCCCACTTTGGAGAGCAGCGTCTGGGGTCTTAAATGCTAGCAAGCGGCCATCTAAGATGCATCCATTTGGTCTCAACCCACCTGGAGCAAAGGAGAAAGAAGAGCACCAAAGACACAAGGTGATGCCAGAAGAACTAGAGGGTGCCCGGATATAACCCATGACTGCCCTGACAGGGAACACAACATAGAACCCCTGAGGGAGCAGGAGAGGAGTGGGATGCAGACCCCAAATTCTCCTAAAAAGACCAGACTTAATGGTCTGACTGAGACTAGAAAGACTGCGGAGGTCATGGTCCCTAGACCTTCTGTTAGCCCAAGACAGGAAACATTGCCATAGCCAAGTGTTCAGACGGGGATTGGCCTGGACTATGGGATAGAAGATGATACTGGTGAAGAATGAGCTTCTTGGATCAAGTAGACACATAAGACTATGTTGGCATCTCCCATCTGGAGGAGAGATGAGAGGGCAGAGGGGGCCAGAAGCTGACTGAATGAATCCGAAAATGGAGAGTGCAGGGAAGGGGTATGTTGTCTCATTGTGGGGAGAGCAATTAGGAGTATATAGCAAGGTGTATATAAATTTTTATAAGAAAGGCTGACTTGATTTGTAAACTTTCACTGAAAGCACAATAAAAATTAATTAAAAAAGAATAAAGACACTTATGTTTACCACTGCAGAATGTAAAAATAATAATAAGAACCAGAGCATATGATCTTAATATACTCCTTAGTTTAAAAAAAAAAAAAAAAGTGGAGGTGACCTGAGGTTAGGGTTGAAGAAGTTAGAAAAGCAACCTCTGGCATTTGGATGTCCACTCCGTGGCTCTGAAAAGGGGTCTTGGCTCCCTGGATTGGGAAGCCCACCTTGGTTTGGCTCCCATTCAGACACCCCCTGGGGGTTATCCAGCCTCCACAAAGTGCCCTCGGGCCTCAGGAAAGGCTTCTTGGCTCATTGGCAGACTGCTTTGGGTTGGCTATTTTCCTTCATTTTCCTCTGTGTGTTTTAAGTCATTTTAAGATTTGGACCATATATTGATGGAATTGTCACAGGTTGAGTTAGCTGGCTCTGACTTTAAATGTTCACCATGTTAGGTGAAGTATTTGCTGGGTGTATTTTTACAGCCAGACCCTGGGATGTATTATTTGGAAATGACCATGCTGAAGTTGGTCTGATTGGCTCCCGGCCTGGTATCCCAGAGCTCACCAGCCCCGTGCACTTGGAGAGCGTGAGTGTGTCTCAGCCAGCGCTGCTTCCCTCCGAGTCCTAGCCCAGTGCTGAGAGGTAGGAGGGACTGGATAGGCATTGGTGTAATTACCATGCAGTGGTTCCATGTTAGAAGAGTCCCTGCTGGTGCAAATGGTTAAACCAAGACTACTAACAGAAAGGTTGGTGGTTCAAACCCACCCAGAGGCACCTCGGAAGACAGGCCTGGCGATCTGCTTCTGAAAGATCACAGCCTTGAAAACCCTAAGGATCGCGGTTCTGCTCTGCACATGGGGACCCCATGACGTGGAATTGACTTGATGGCAACCGGTAAGTAGATCCACCTGAAAATCATTGCAGAAGAATCCTCAGCCTAATTAACCCTACTTCTACCTGCACTTTCCCAAGACACCGGTTATGGAGAGAAATCACGAGCTCACGTTCTACTTACCGGGCAGAGTTCTAAGTCGATGCCGAAACCTAGTCTCACCATTGCGTTTTATCTTTGTCTTCTCCCCCAGTAAACCAACATGGTGACCAGCTAAGCAGAGAGTGTGGGAGAGAAGTGTCTCCACTCCAGAAACCCCACAGGAACTTGGCCCAGCGCACCACCCACAGGGTCCTACTCCGCTGGAGTGACGAGTCTGTGAGACGTCAGGGGATCCATGGCCCAGGGAACGGTCAGCAGATGGGACATATAAAGACCACACAGCTTGCTGTTGCCTGCTGACCGTGAAGAACTGCATATACCGTACCTAAGCTGCTTTCTATACCATTGCCAAGTACCTGTTTTTTGACTTGGGAGTAGTGTTTTGTTATTGACTCTTACACGATGTCATTTTGCACGTAGCTGGTGATTATACATAAACACCATACGTAATCTGCTTATTTTTGGAAAAACTCCATCCGTGCAAAATGGTGAATAAGGTGTAGATTCTGTGCATTTTCTACAGATTATAGTCATCACCCATGCCATTGCAAGTTTACATTGGTTTCCTATAAAGATCAGTGTCATAGCTCTGCATATATTTTGTAGGAAGCTAGCTTCTATAAAGATATTTTCAGTGTTTTCTAGTGAAATGAGCAAAGCAAGCTTGTTTACAAAGGCCTTATGTCGTCTACATATATTGTCTTTAAAATATTTGTCATTTAGTTTATTGCCTGGAAAAGAGAAATTCTATAATTTACTCAGTAAATACTACTGTAAATGATAGTTTTACTGAGAAAAATAAAATATTTTGTTCTCAATTGTGGTATCATATTGATTCCAACGGTTTCTGGCCTTTTTTTTTTAAGTTTTTTTTGCGGGGAGGTTTTGGTGAAGGTCCAGCCTCACTTGAGACCACAGCCCCAGGCATCCGAGAGAACTCGAGGCAGGGTCACCAGCTAAGCCGTGCCACCTTCCTGCCCCACAGAGACTGTGAGGTTATCAGTGCATCCTGTTGTGAGTTGTCAGTTTTGGGGTGATGTTGTCACAGAGGAGGAGACAGCTCCTCCAGCCCACCAGGTCCTGGGACCTGGACCTGCCCTCCTCCTTCTTTCCTCTCCTCCCCAGCTCCCTCCAGCCACTATGGCAGCTTTCCAACCCCCTCTCTTGGCAAACTCAATCTGCCTCCCAGTCTCTGCACCAGCCGTGCTTTCTCCTTGGCACACTTTCCCCTGACTCGTGCAGGGCTGCCCCTCCTGTCATTTTGCTCACACATAAATATCACCTCAGTGAGGCCTCTGGACCCACATCCAGTGGCCCAGCCCTCTCTCTCTGGTTGTACCCTGCTTTATTTTCTCTATGGAATATGCTCTTTTCTCTCCATATATCTGTCTTCATGCTCTTGCTCCTCTCCCCTCCACCATGTGCTAGTGCTGCAGCCCCAGGAAAGAAACCTCACATCCCCCACCTGTGTTCAGCTGTCCTGGAGGCAGTAGATCTCCTGGGCCCCAGGAAGCACCACTGGCTTGAGAGGCTGCCACCCCCTGGTGGCCGAAAGTAGCAGTGTATCCCCAGGCTTGTAACCTGATCACAAAACACTCACTTGTGTTCAGGTGTCCTGGAGGCAGAAGCTCTCCTGGGTCCCAGGGATGAAGGATCAGGACCTGCAGGTCCATGGGGAGTGTGGGGTATCTCAGGGGACTTCCTACCCCCTCTTTGCCTCCACAGGCCCTGGGCTGTCCAGCTCACTTACGAGGCATCCTGCCCACATTCATGCCAAAGGCCCCATTTCCTCAGAAGGACCCTGAGGTTCCACCAAGGAATGGACTTGGCCTCATGCTCCACGGCTCTTCCCTGCCCTGCCCTGCACTACCCTTCCCTCTCCTGCCCTTACCTTCCCTCCCCTCCCCTGCCCTGCCTGACTCCAGATTCCCAGTCCCCACACCCCAGTGCTCTTCCTGGGGGAATATTCAATTCCAGGAAGTAGAAAGCATATTCCTAGGACTTCAGAGCACAGTGGGTCCAGCAGACACTTCTCTGAGCCTTGGAATCCTGGGGCTCACCCACTCTATGCACCCCAATGAACAGAGGAGGCAACTGAGGCCTTCTGTCCTCTAGCCCCCTCCCCTGTGGGAGAACTCATCCTAGGTCCAGGGACCCAGAACACACACTGCAGGACAAGGCCTTGTCCACTCTGTGTTGCCATGGGGATGGGTGGCCCTGGGAGACCCCTGGGAACCTTGGGGTCCCTCTCCCTTCATCCGGAAACTCCTCCCGCCCATGTTGTGAGTCGTGGGCATGTGGCTAGGAGAACAGAGGCCCCTGTCCCATGGTGGACCTACCTCCACCCTCTCTCTTCTTTCCACTGGGTCACTTACTTGGTGTCCTCTTCTCTTCTGACCTGACCTGCATGACCCCTCACGTGAAGTCAGCGTGTGCTGCTGTGTGTGTGTTCGTGTATGCTCGAGCCTATATGTACAACGAGAGGGGGTACGCAGAGTTCCCCACATCTTGGCAGCTCTCATTCTCAAAGCCAACCACATGAGAGGGGCTTAGCCCTGGCCTAGGGGGACCGAGCCTTCCTCATCCTTTGGACTGTGCTCACTTGTGTGTCCTGGGCTATCTGTGGCTTTCTCTTGGACTCAGTTTCCCAATTGTGTACTGAGGGTTTGGCTGGGGAAGTGCTTCAGGGCTCACTCAGGGAAATGCTGGCCAGGATCCCACGCTGGAGTAGACGTGGATGGCAGCTTGTGGTGAGCACAGCACACAGCCTTCTTAGTGTGAGGGATGTGGGTGGACACTGCCCAGGGCAGCCAGGCCAATGTGCAAGGCCCAGTGCTAATGGGACCTGTGGGTCCTGGGATCCCTCTACCCAAGAGGGGCCACAGGACCCTGGGTCAGGTGGACATGGAGAGCCTGTGCACTTGGGAGACACTGAGTAACCCCACCACCCAGGTCTGCTCTCTGGACCAGCAGCAGGAGGCCCGCCACGGATATTCCCCACCTCCTGCCCGGTGCTCACCTCTCAGTATCCCTGAGCCTCTCCCTGGACCGGAACGACGCCCCAAAGTGCTCCTGGGGCCACGCTGTCATTGTCACAGTCTGACTGGAGCTGCTGAAACTCAGGATCACGTCTAGTCCTGGGCCACAGGGAGGGAAGGGTGCTGAGAGCCAGAGTGGGGTGCTGGGTGAGTCAGGGTCCAGGAGCTGGGTTTGAGCTCCTGTGGGAGGCCCTCCCCCCACTCCCATGCAGGCCTTGCCTGTCCTCAGAGCTGGGAACAAACAGTCCCTCCTCAAGGAAGTTCTACTGGATTTCACTCTCATCACCACCTCCAGTGAGGCAGTTCTCCCCCTCTCTGTACATCAACCTTCCCCAGGAATCCAAGAGGACGGGTCCTACCCTGGAACGGGGTACCTTTACCTCCCCACTCCCTCAAACAGTTCCAAAGCTGGGCTTCTTTCTTCCCTTCTGCAAGGTGATCATTCTCCCTGGGGGACCCACACCATGTTCCTCAGAGAAGGTCCCCTGGGCCATCAGAGCCCCCACTCCTCTCAGGCTGCACTAACATGGGTCCCCACCATGGAACAGAGCATGTGTGCAAACCTGGACTTGAACAGAGGTGGGGGTCTGGGTGTCAGGACAGGGGGACCTGCTTCTTCACATGCTGCCGACACCTCCGAATTTAATAACATCCTGCGGGATTGGGCACAAAGTGGCTGTCCTCCTCCGAATCAGAGGCAGCCTCCCAGGACTAGCTGGAGCTCCTCCTTCCTCAGTGCCTCTTTTTGTTAAAGTCCTGAGTCACTGGTCCTTGGGGAAGACTAATTTCACCTCTCATCCTGACACAAGTTTCTTTCGTTGTTTGTTTGTTTTAAATTACAAGGATAGGAAATCTGGACCCGAGAACCTCTGAGGTTGCTCCCAGGTATAAAATCCCGTATCCGGGTAATTAGGCACCTTTCAGACTGTCCTGCCCTGATTTCAGTGAAACTAGCATAGAGGCTATAAGGAGCCCTGGTGGTGCAGTGGTTAAAACTCTCGGCTGCTAACCAAAACGTCAGAAGTTCAAACCCACCAGCCCCTCCGCGGGATAAATATGTGGCAGTATACTTCTTGGAAACTCTCTGGGACACTTCTACTCTGTCCTATACTGTCACGTTGAGTCAGAATTGACACAGCAGCAATGGGCTATGGGTAGCATCAGCAACGGCTTCACGTTCAAAGGAAATGCTGAGCTTGTGGCTTCTCACTGCTTTTGGACGAGAACTCCCTCACCCTACGCTGCCCCTGATCCTTGGGTGGCACAAACAATCTGCACTGACTACTAACAAAGGTTTGCAGTTTGAACCCATCCAGCAGCACCTCAGAGGAAGGCCTGGCGATCTACTTCCGTCCAGGTGACAACCAAGAAAACCCCGTGGAGCACAGTTCTTCTCTGTACACATGCACTTGCCATGAGTCAGAATCGATTCCATGGCAACAGGTTTGGGTTTTTTGTTTTTATTTCTATACACCAGTGCCTGAGCCTTGTGAAGTAACACCCAATATGGGGTTGTTGTTGTTTGCTGTTCGCTGCTGCTGACTCAGCCCCTGGCTCATGATGACCCCATGCACACTGGAACGAAACGCTGCCTGATCCTGAGCCACTCCCATGAACAGTTTCAGATTGGATTGTTTGATCCATAGGTTTTCATTGGCCGATTTTCGGAAGTAGGTCGCCAGGCCTTTCTTCCTAGTCTGGCTTAGTCTGGAAGCTCTGCTGAAAGCTGTTCAGCATCACAGCAACATGAGTCGTGGCTCCATGTGAGGTAGATTGGCTGAAAATTGAACCCGAGTCTCCTCATGGAAGACGAGAAGTCTACCACTGAAAAACCTGAACCCCCAAGATGGCGTAGTTATAAATGTAAGAAAATGAAAATATACAGCCTTAATTAAAAACAAAAAAAATGCTCAAAGCTTCCCAGAGCCAAATGATGCCTACTTTTTGCTTGAAATTCAGGAATCTCTGAGAAAGCAACCAAGATTGCTGCTCACCAAATGACCCAGAAATTCCACCCGTGGCTAAAGACCCAGAGGACATGAAATCAGGGACTCAAACAGATATCTGTACATGAATGTTCACTGCAGTATTATTCACAAGAGTCAAGCGGTGGCAACAACCTGCCTTTGGAAACCAACAAATGAATGGATAGACAAAATATAGTCTATCCAGACAATGGAATATTACTTATCTATAAAGAGAAATGAATTCCTGATACATGCTACAATATGATGAACCTTAAAAACATGCTAAGCGAAATAAGTCAGACTCAAAATGACAAATATTATATCATCCCACTTACATGAAATGTCTGAACTAGGCAAATGCATTGTTGTAGTCACTAGATGCCTTCGAGTTGTTTCCAACTCATTCTGACCCCATGGGACACAGTAGACCTGCCCCACGTTTTCTAGGGTGTAATCTTTATGGGAGCATATCGCCAGGTCATTTCTCCAGCAGAACAGCTGGTAGGTTTGAAATGAAAACCTTTGGGCAAGCAGCCGAGCACTTAACCACCGTGCCACCAGAGCTCCACAGGCAAATGCATAGAGATCAGAATGTATGAGTGGTGGGCAGGGGCTGAGGGAAGGGAGAAATGAGGAGTGGTGCCTGAAGGGGCACTGGGTTCCATTTGCGGTGATAAAAAATTTCTGGAGACAGAGACTGGTCATGTTCGCACAGCATAGTGAATGTCATTAATGTCTCTGGATTGTAATAAAAACGTTAACTAAAGATAAGGACTAAAGAGGCAGGGCCAAGTGGGCAAGCTAGTCACAATGTTCCGCCAAACCCTCTTGCAACAGAGACCCAGAAAAACAAGCGAATCGATTATACATATGACAATCTACAAACCCTGAGCATCAAACACAGATTAAGGAATCGGAATGAGTGACGGGGGATAGTGAGACAGCGCAGAAGCAGTGATGAGCTGCCGAGTCCGCGCAGGGCCTCAGCTCACAATTCTTTGGCACCAAACTTGGGTGTGATGGTGGTGGGGCTGATTTTAGTTTCCTGAGACAGGGCAGCATCAGTGAAAGAAGGCAACCAAAGTGGCACACCCCTAACTCTGTGGTATGTCTAAGGTGGAGCTGGTCACAGCATTTAGGAAGTGGCTGCTTCAATGAAAGAAGGCAAAGTGCTGGTACCCTGACACCCTGGTGTGACAGCCACGGGACAGGCTGTGGAGTTCAGGACTAAGCCAATTCAGGAAAAGAAGGCAAGCCTGGGACACAGCCCTAACCCCCTGGGGCAATCTCTGTGGGGACCCACCTAGACCACACAGGCTACACATACCTCTGGTATCGGAGATAAAACAGCACTCTCGACACAAGATAAGTGATTTTGTCTAATTTACCATGTGGATCTAATAGCTTCGTCTTTTCAAAGTACTCTCTCTTATCTATCTGATCCCTCCCCTATCTGCCCCAGCCAGCTTCTTTAACAGTTGATTTCCCTGGACCAGAAATAGAACCTGCTGCACACTCTCTGAGCCATTCTCCTGGCCTGGGAGAAGAAACAAATTAACAAATGAGGGAAAAATGTTTTCCCAACTCCCCGAATCTGGAGGCTCAGAGCAGGAGTGGCTCCAGTCCAGGCATGAGCGATCCAATGACTTTGGCTTTCACCCCTACATGGAAGAAGGTGGCTATTATAATGCAAAGGCAAATCCCTTTGAGGTCTGACTGTATTTGTTTCAGCTGTATGGTGGAGAGGTAGGTTTTGTAGGTTTGATACCACTCTGCCTTTTAAACAGGGCCCTCACCTGCCCACAGCAGGGACCTGAGGGCTCGAGGCTCCATTCACACCCCATAGTCACACACGAAAGTAGTCCGAGAATAGTGGTGTCCACCAATCTTTACAGGTAAAAACATTGGGTGGTTAAGTTACAGCTGCAGAGCCCACCCACCAGAGCGCTCTAGACAGCAGAGACACTTCTTCCTCACTGACACTTGGGGGAAGGCTGTCAGCACCCTGCCTTCCTCAGAGTGTGACTCCCTGCCACTACCAGAAACCAGTGCATACAACCATCACCACTACTCCTCTAAGATAGTAGGTGAGAGCCTATAACACACCCTAGGTGACTGACAATCAGAACACCTGAGCTGTTTCCATTCAAGAATAGTGAATGGACTCCTAAGGTCATACACCTGGTAACACCTCTAACCATCTGGTAAGAGGACATTAATGCTTCAAAGGCTCCAGTAATCAAGTTAGTTCACTCTAGTAGCCTAAAACTCAAAACAAAACAAAGCAAGAAGCTAGGACACAGTTAGCAAACATAAAATAAATTATTATAATAACTTATAGATGGCTTGGGGACAGCAGTCAATATCAAATCACATAAAAAAGCAGACCATGACTGCTTCAATGAACTCCCAAAACAGAGAAGCAAGGACTCTTCTGGATGAAGAAGCATTCCTGGAATTGCCAGGTGTAGAATACAGAAGACTAATACACAGGACCCTTCACGACATCAGGAAGAAGATTAGGCCATACACAGAAAAAGCCAAGGAACACACAGATAAAGCAGTTGAGAAAATTAAAGGTTATTCAAGAACATAATGAAAAATTTAGTAAGCTGCAAGAATCCATAGAGAGACAGCATTCAGAAATACAGAGGATTAACAATAAAACTACAGAATTAGACAAATCAATAAAAAGCCAGAGAAACAGAATAAAGGAACTGGAATGGAGAATCGGGGAGATGGACGATAAGACACTTGGCACCAATGTATTTGAAGAAAAATCAGGTAAAAGAATTTTAAAAAATGAAGAAAACTTAAAAATCATGTGGGACTCTACCAAAAACAATAACTTGTCAGTGATTGGAATACCGGAAAAGGGAAGGATAACAGAAAATACAGGGAGAATTGTTGAAGCTTTGTTGCCAGAAAACTTCCCTGACATTGTGAAAGATGAAACAGTATCTGTCTATCCAAGATGCTCATTGAACCCCCTACAAGGTAGATCGCGAAAGAAAGTCACCAAGACATATTCTCATCAACTTGCCAAAAAGAAAGAGAAAGAGAACATTTTAAGAGTATCCAGGGATAAACAAAACGTCACCTACAAAGCAGAATCAATAAGAATCAGTTTGGACTACTCGGAAGGAACCATGCAGGCAAGAAGACAACGGGATGGCATATATAGAGCATTGAAGAAGAAAAACTGCCAGCCAAGAACCAGATATACAGCCAAACTGTCTCTCAAATATGAAGGTGAAATTGAGACATTTAGAGATAAACACAAGCTTAGAGAATTTGCAAAAACCAAAACAAACCTACAAGAAATACTAAAGGGAATTCTCTGGTTAGAAAATGAATAATATCAGATATCAACACAATACTAGAACACAGAACAGGGAAACCAGATATCAAGTCGGATTGGGAAATCAAAAACATAAAAGAAGATTTAAAAAAATGCTCCAAAGAGGAAATCAGTGATGTCATTATGTAAAAGATGACAATAATCAATAAAGAGAGAATGAATAAAGCAGGCATAGATCCTCCGTATGGAGAGGAAATCAAGGTGAAATAGGGAGATTCAAGCTAGGTTTAAACTTAGAAAAACAGGTGTAAATATTAAGGTGACCACAAAAAAGACTAACAATCCCTCACTTCAAAATAAAAACAACATAAACATAAAGATTCAGCAAAAACAAATTCAACTACAAGAAAAAAGAGGAAGACACAATTTACAAAGAAAAACTCCTCAGCACGAAAAGTAAGTGGAAAAATGAAACTGTCAACAACACACACAAAAAGGCATCCACATCACAGCACTAAACTCACACCTACCTGGAATCACGCTGGATATAAACGGACTCCATGCACCAATAAAGAGACAGATAGTTGCAGAATGGGTAAAAAAATGTGACCCGGGTATATGCTGCCTACAGAAGACACACTTTAGACCTAGACACAAACAAACGAAAACTCAAAGATTGGAAAAAATATATATCAAGCAAACAAAAATCAAAAAAGAGCACGAGTGGCAATATTAATTCCTGACAAAATTGACTTTAAAGTTAAATCCACCACAAAGGATAAGGAAGGACACTATATAATGATTAAGGGGTAATATACCAGGAGCATTTAACCATATTAAATATTTATGCACCCAATGACAAGCTGCAAGATACATAAAACAAACTCTGACAACACTGAAAAGTGAGATAGACAGCTCCACAATTATAGTAGGAGACCTCAGCACAGCACTTTCGGTGAAAGGGCATCAGAAAGAAGCTCAATAAAGACACAGAAGATCTAAATGTGAGAATCAACCAACCTGACCTTACAGACATACACACAACACTCCACCCAAAAGCCATCAAGTATACTTTCTTTTCTAGTGCACATGGAATATTCTCTAGAATAGGCCACGTATTAGGTCATAAAGCAAGCCTGAGCCAAATCCAAAACATTGTAATATTACAAAGCATCTTCTCTGACCATAAGGCCATAAAAGTAGAAATCAATAACAGAAAAAGCCAGGAAAAGAAATCAAACACTTGAAAACTAAACAATACACTGCTCAGAAAACACTGGGTTATAGAAGACATTAAGGATGGAATAAAGAAATTCATAGACTCCAATGACAATGAAAACACTTCCTATCAGAACCTTTGGGACACAGCGAAAGCAGTGCTTGGAGGTCAAGTTATATCAATACATGCACACATACAAAAAGAAGAAAGGGTCCAAATCAAAGAACTATCCCCACAACTTGAACAAATACAAAGAGAGCAACAAAAGAAACCTTCAGGCACAGGAAGAAAGCAAAGAATAAAAATTAGAGCAGAATTAAACGAAATAGAGAAAAGAAAAACAATTGAAAGAGTTAACAAGACCAAAACTGGTTCTTTGATGCAAAAATTGATAAAATTGATAAACCATTGGCCAGACTGACAAAAGAAAAACAAGAGAGAAAGCAAATAAGCCATATAAGAAAGGAGATATGCAATATCACAACAGATCCAAATGAAATGAAAAGAATCATATCAGACTAGTATGAAAAATTGTACTCTAACAAATTTGAAAATCAGGAAGAAATGGGTGAATTCCTAGAAACACACTACTTACCTGAACTAACACAAACAGAGGCAAAACAACTAAATAGACCCATAACAAAAGAAGAGATTGAAAAGGTAGTCAAAAAACTCCCAACAAAAAAAACCCTGGTCCTAACGCCATCACTGCAGAGTTCTACTAAACTTTCAGAGAAGAGTTAACACCACTACTACTAAAGGCACTTCAGAGCATAGAAAAGGACGGAATACTCCCAAACTGATTCTAGGAAGCCAGCATATCCCTGACACCAAAACCAGGTAAAGACACCACAAGAAAAGAAAATTATGGACCTGTATCCCTCGTGAACTTAGATGCAAAAATCCTCCACAAAACTCTGGCCAATAGAATTCAACAACATATCAAAAAAAATAATTCACCGTGACCAAATGGGATTCGTACCAGGTACCCAGGGATGGTTCCACGTTAGAAAAACACTTAATGTAATCCATCAGATAAATAAAAGACAAGAATCACATGATTTCATCTATTGATGCACAAAAGGCATTTGATGAAATTCAGCACCCATTCATGAGAAAAACTCTCAGCAAAATAGGAATAGAAGAAAAATTCCTCAACATAATAATGGGCATTTATACAAAGCCAACAGCCAGCACCATCCTAAATGGAGACAGTCTGAAAGCATTCCACTTGAGAACGGGAAGGAGACGAGGATGCCCTTTATCACCACTCTTATTCAGCATTCTGCTGGAGGCCCTAGCCAGAGCAATTGTGTTAGATAAAGAAACAAAGGGCATCCAGATTGGTAAGGAAGAAGTAAAAGCATCTCTATTTGCAGATGACATGATCTTATACACAGAAAATCCTAAAGAATCCTCAAGGAAACTATTGAAACTAATAGAAGAGTTCAGCAGAGTATAAGGATACAAGATAAACATACAAAAATCAGTTGGATTCCTCTATGCCAACAAAAAGAACATCGAGGAGGAAATCACAAAATCAATACCATTTACAGTAGCCCTCAAAAAGATAAAATACGTAGAAGTAAACCTTAACAGAGACGTAAAAGACGTATACAAAGAAAACTACAAGAGACCACTGCAAGAAACCAAAAAAGAGACCTACTTAAGTGGGAAAATATACCTTGCTCATGGATAGGAAGACTTAACATTGTAAAAATGTCTATTCTACCAATAGCCACGTATGGATACAATTGAATTCCAATCCAAATTCTAATGACTTTTTTTAATGAGATGGAGAAACAAATCACCAACTTCATATGGATGGGAAAGAGGTCCTGGAGAAGTAAAGCATTACTGAAAAAGAAGAACAAAGTGGAAAGCCTCAGTCTACCTGATTTTAGATCCTATTATACCACCACAGTAGTCAAAACAGCCTGGAACTGGTACAACAACAGATACATAGACCAATGGAACAGAATTGAGAATCCAGACATAAATCCATCCACATATGAGCAGCTGAGATTTGACAAAGGCCCAAAATCACTACAATGCGGGAAAAGACAGTCTTTTTAACAAATGGTGCTGGCACAACAGGATATCCATCTGCAAATATCGAAAAAAGACCCATACCTCACACCATTCACAAAAACCAACTCAAAATGGATCCAAGACCAAATATAAAATCTAAAACGATAAAGATCATGAAGAAAAAAGAGGGACAATGCCAGGAGACCTAATACATGGCATAAACAGTATACAAAACATTACCAACAATGCTGAAGGGAAAGTAGATAATTGGGAGGCCCTAAAAGTCAAACATTATGCTCATCCAAAGACATCACCAAAAGGGTAAAAAGATTACATACAGACTGGGAAAAGTTTTTAGCTATGACATTCCCGATCCACACCTGATCTCTAAAATCTACATGCTAGTGCAAAAACTCAACTACAAAAAGACAAATAACCCAATTTTAAAATGGGCAAAAGATATGAACAGACACTTCACTAAAGAAGACATTCAGGTAGCTAACAGATACCTGAGGAAATGCTCACGATCATTAGCCATTAGGGAAATGCAAATCAAAACTACAATGAGATTCCATCTCACTCCAACAAAAAAAATCCAACAAGGCTGGCTTTAATCCAAAAAACAGAAAATGTTGGGGAGGTTGTGGAGAGAATGGAACACTTATACACTGCTGGTGGGAATGTCAAATGGTACAACCACTTTGGAAATCCATATGGCGTTTCCTATAAAAACTAGAAATACAAGTACCATAAGATCCAGCAATCCCACTGCTTGGAATATACCCTACAGAAATAAGAGCCTTTACATGAACAGACATGTGCACACCCATGTTCACTGCAGCACTGTTTACAATAGCAACAAGGTAGAAGCAACCAAGGTGCCCAACAATGGATAAATAGATAAATAAATTATGGTATATTCACACAATGGAATACTATGCATCGAAAAAGCACAGTGCTGAATCTGTGAAACATTTCATAATATGGAGGAATCTGGAAGGCATTATGGTGAGTGAAATTAGTCAGTTGCAAAAGGACAAATATTGAATAAGACCACTATGATAAGAACTCAAGAAATTGTTTAAACTGAGAAGAAAATATTCTTTGATGGTTACAAGAGAGCAGAGGGAGGGAGGGAGGGAGAGGGGTTTTCACTAATTAAATAGTAAATAAGTATTATTTTAAGTGAAGGGAAAGAACACACAATACAGGAGAGGTCAGCACAATTGGACAGAACCAAAAGCAAAGTAGTTTCCTGAATAAAATGATTGCTTCAAAGGCCAGCGTAACAGGGCCGGGGGTTTGGGGACCATGGTTTCAGGGACATCTAAGTAAATTGGCATAATAAAATCTATAAAGAATACATTCTGCATCCCACTTTGGAGAGCAGCGTCTGGGGTCTTAAATGCTAGCAAGCGGCCATCTAAGATGCATCCATTTGGTCTCAACCCACCTGGAGCAAAGGAGAAAGAAGAGCACCAAAGATACAAGGTAATTATGAGCCCAAGAGACAGAAAGGACCACATAAACCAGAGAGTACATCAGCCTGAGGCCAGAAGAACTAGATGGTGCCCGGATATAACCAATGACTGCCCTGACAGGGAACACAACATAGAACCCCTGAGGGAGCAGGAGAGTAGTGGGACGCAGACCCCAAATTCTCCTAAAAAGACCAGACTTAATGGTCTGACTGAGACTAGAAGGACTGTGGAGGTCATGGTCCCTAGACCTTCTGTCAGCCCAAGACAGGAACCATTCCCATAGCCAACTGTTTCGACGGGGATTGGCCTGGACTATGGGATAGAAGATGATACTGGTGAAGAATGAGCTTCTTGGATCAAGTAGACACATAAGACTATTTTGGCATCTCCCGATGAGAGGGCAGAGGGGGCCAGAAGCTGACTGAATGAAACCGAAAATGGAGAGTGCAGGGAAGGAGTATGTTGTCTCATTGTGGGGAGAGCAATTAAGAGTATATAGCAAGCTGTATATAAATTTTCATATGAAAGGCTGACTTGATTTGTAAGCTTTCACTGAAAGCACAATAAAAAATAATTAAAAAAGAATAAAGACACTTATGTTTACCACTGCAGAATGTAAAAATAATAATAAGAACCAAAGCATATGATCTGAATATACTCCTTAGTTTAAAAAAAAAAAAAAAGTGGAGGTGACCTGAGTTTAGGGTTGGAGAAGTTAGAAAAGCAACCTCTGGCATTTGGATGTCCAGTCCGTGGCTCTGAAAAGGGCGCCTTGGCTCGCTGGGTTGGGAAGCCCACCTTTGTTTGGCTCCCATTCAGACACCCCCTGGGGGTTATGCAGCCTCCACAAAGAGCCCTGGGGCCTCAGGAAAGGCTTCTTGGCTCATTGGCAGACTGCTTTGGGTTTGCTATTTTCCTTCATTTTCCTCTGAGTGTTTTAAGTCATTTTAAGATTTGGACCATATATTGATGGAATTGTCACAGGTTGAGTTAGCTGGCTCAGACTTTAAATGTTCACCATGTTAGGTGAAGTGTTTCCTGGGTGTATTTTTACAGCCAGACCCTGGGATGTATTATTTGGAAATGACCATGCTGAAGTTGGTCTGATTGGCTCCTGGCCTGGTATCCCAGAGCTCACCAGCCCCTGTGCACTTGGAGAGCGTGAGTGTGTCTCAGCCAGCGCTGCTTCCCTCCGAGTCCTGGCCCAGTGCTGAGAGGTAGGAGGGACTGGATAGGCATCGGTGTAATTACCATGCAGTGGTTCCATGTTAGAAGAGTCCCTGCTGGTGCAAACGGTTAAACCAAGACTACTAACAGAAAGATTGGTGCCTCAAACCCACCCAGAGGCACCTCAGAAGACAGGGCTGGTTATCTGCTTCTGAAAGATCACAGCCTTGAAAACCCTAAGGATCACGGTTCTGCTCTGCACATGGGGACCCCATGATGTGGAATTGACTTCATGGCAAATGGTAACTAGATCCACCTGAAAATCATTGCAGAAGAATCCTCAGCCTAATTAACCCTACTTCTACCTGCACTTTCCCAAGACACCGGTTATGGAGAGAAATCACGACCTCATGTTCTACTTATGGGGCAGAGTTCTAAGTCGATGCCAAAACCTAGTCTCACCATTGCGTTTTTTCTTTGTCTTCTCCCCCAGTAAACGAACATGGTGACCACCTAAGCAGATAGTGTGGGAGAGAAGTGTCTCCACTCCAGAAACCCCACAGGAACTTGGCCCAGCGCACCAACCACAGGGTCCTACTCCGCTGGAGTGATGAGTCTGTGAGACGTCAGGGGATCCATGGCCCAGGGACCGATCAGCAGATGGGACATGTAAAGACCACACAGCTTGCTGTTGCCTGCTGACCGTGAAGAACTGCATGGACTGTACCTAAGCTGCTTTCTATACCATTGCCAAGTACCTGTTTTTTGACTTGGGAGTAGCATTTCCTTATTGACTCTTACACGATGTCATATTGCACGTAACCGGTGATTATATATAAGCACCATAGGTAATCTGCTTATTTTTGGAAAAACTCCATCCGTGCAAAATGGTGAATAAGGTGTAGATTCTGCTCATTTTCTACACAATACAGTCATCACCCATGCCATTGCAAGTTTCCACTGGTTTCATATAAAGATCAGTGTCATAGCTCTGCATATATTTTGTAGGAAGCTAGCTTCTATAAAGATATTTTCAGTGCTTTCTAGTGAAATGAGCAAAGCAAGCTTGTTTGCAAAGGCCTGATGTCGTCTACATATATTGTCCTTAAAATATTTATGATTTAGTTTATTGCCTGTAAAAGAGAAATTCTATAATTTACTCAGTAAATACTACTGTAAACGATAGTTTTACTGAGAACAATAAAATAGTTTGTTCTCAATTGTGGTATCATATTGATTCCAACGGTTTCTGGTCTTTTTTTTTTTTTAAGTTTTTTTTGGGGGGAGGTTTTGGTGAAGGTCCAGCCTCACTTGAGACCACAGCCCCAGGCTCCTGAGAGAACTCGAGGCAGAGTCACCAGCTAAGCCGTGCCACCTTCCTGCCCCACAGACACTGTGAGCTTATCAGTCCGTCCTGTTGTGAGTTGTCAGGTTTGCGGTGATGTTGTCAGAGAGGAGGAGACAGCTCCTCCAGCCCACCAGGTCCCGAGACCTGGACCTGCCCCCCTCCTCTCTCCCGCCTCTCCTTCCCAGCTCCCTCCAGCCACACTGGTAGCTTTCCGACCTCTCTCTGGGCAAACTCAGATCTGACTCGCAGTCTCTGCACCAGCTATGCCTTCTCCCTGGGACACTGAGCCCAGATTCGTGCAGGGCTGGCCCCACCTGTCATTTTGGCCACGAATAAATGTCACCTCTGGGAGGCTTCTGGACCCCCACCCAGTGGCCCCAGCCCTCTCTCGCTGGCTGCACCCTACTTTAGTTTCTCTATGGAATATGATCTTTTCTTTCCCATGTATTTGTCTTCAAGCCCTTGTCCCTCTCCCCTCTACTGTGAGATCCTGGGGCAAGGACCATGTGGGTCCTTTTCAGATCCCACCCAGGACCTAACACAGACCAGGCCCAGGGCAAGAGCTTCAGGCACCATTGCTAAATGAATAAATGAGAGGATCTCATTCACTTCCTGCCTGTGACCAGCTCTGATTGTGGGCACGGATGGTAATACTAGGAGGTGCAACTCCTAGACAGGGTGACACCCTGAATGACCTTGGGGTGACTGTCTCCTAGTCCAGCTGCTCCAGCAAAGCCCAGGGGCCACCACTGACGGGGGAGTCTGCTGCCCTCTGGTGGCCAGCGCTAGCACTGCACCTGCAGGCAAGAAACCTCATATCCCACACCTGTGTTCAGGTGTCCTCAGGTCAGCAGCTCTCCTGGGCCCCGGTGTCGAAGGAGCAGAACCTGCAGGTCGGCGCGCGGTGTTGAGGACCTCAGGAGACTCCCGTGCCACCTCTTTGCCTCCGCAGGCCCTGGGTGCCCAGCTCACTCACCAGGCATCCTACCCACATTCGGCAAAGCCCTCACTTCTTCAGGGGGACCCCCAGACACCACCAACTACTGGTCCTGACCCTGGACCGGGCCTCATGATCCATGGCTCTGACTTGCCCTTCCCGACCCCAAGTTCCCAGTCCCCACACTCCAATGCTCTTCCTGTTGGAATATTATATTCCAAGAGGGGGAAATCATTCTCCCAGGACCTCAGAGCACAGTGGGTCATCGATAGAGAACCAAGGCCAGCGATGCTTCTCTGAGACTTGGAACACTGGAGGTCACCCGCTCCAAACACGCCAATGTGCACAAGAGGAAACTGAGGCTGGGTGGGGCAGGGCCAAGAGCTGGGTCTGGGCTCCTGCGGGACGCCTTCCCCCCACTCCCATAGGCTCTTGCCTGCTCTCCGAGCTTGGGGCCAACAGCCCCTCCTCCAGGGAGTTGTCCTGGATTCCACTCCCATCCCCACCTCCTGTGAGGCAGGTCTCCCCTTCTCTGGACATCAACTCTCCCTAGGATTCTAAGAGGAGGGGTCCTGCCCAGGGGAGGTTCCGATTCCTCTCCACCCCCTCGAACAGCACCAAAGCTGCGCACCTTCCTTCTCTTGTAGACGTTGATCATTCTCCTTGGGGTTCTGAACCCATGTCCTTCAAAGAAGGTCGCCAGGGCCATGACCAGGCCCCACCCTCCCATGCTGCACTACTGCGGGGTCCCACCAGGTGGCAGAGCACATGTGCACAACTGGACTTGAATAGAGGTCAGGATCTGGGTGCCAGGGCAGGGGGATCTGGGGCAGAGACTCAGGAAGCTAGTAGACCAACCCTCCCTGCCGTCCCAGGGAGGGACTGAGGCCTCAGGAAGGAAGGTCCTGAAGGCCACTCACGTGGTCCCTGACATTTACTCCTCAGTAGACAAACATAAAAAAAAAAAAAATTTTTTTCTTTTTTAGACAAACATGTCCAAACAGTACACATGGTGTTCTCCCTCTCTCTGTTTCTCTGTGTCTCCCTGTCTCATTCTCTCTCTGTCCCTCTACTTCTCTCTCTCTCTCATCTGACTAAACTCAAACGCAAACACACACACACACTTCTCCATCCATCCCCCATCTTCCGAGCCCAAACCACAGCATCACACTTAACGTCTCCTTTTCCCTCGTCCCTAACGCTCACAGCACTACCCATCTTGGCTTTGCCTCTACAGTGGATCCCAGACCAATCCCTTTTCCCCATCTCCACTCTCCACTCTTCTCTTGGTCACCACCTACCGCCTGGACCACGGAGCACAGCAGCCTCTGGGCTGTTCCTCATAATGGTTCTCTACGTTAAAAAAAAAAAAAAACCTCTTGGTGTAGACTCGATTTCGATTCATAACGACCCTATAGGACAGAGGAGAACGGCCCCATACAGTTTCCAAGGAATGCCTAGTGGGATGGAGCTGCCGACCATTTGATTTGCACCTGTAGCTCTTAACCACTACTAGGGCTCTGATGCTGGGCTCTGGACTATTCCACCTTTATCCCTCTGTAATCCATTCTTCAAACAGTAGCTAGAATCAGCTTTTTAAACTGAAATCAAATCAAGACACCCTTCCATCTAAAACAGTCCAGGGGCTTCACTTGTACTCTGACTACAGTCATCAGAGAGAAGTTCCTCTCTAACCTACAGCTGGGTCTCTGTGTGTCCCAGGAAAGTCCTTCTGTTCTCTGGCTCTTGTTTTACCTTCTAAGAAATGAACCAGGCTGCAGGGTTGTTGTGTGGGGGTGGGATGAGGTCAAGTATCTTCCACCCACTTCCCCTGCTTTTCCTGGATGCATAGATCGAAGCCACATCCAAGAATCTGAGACTTGTGTTGCCCTGTCTTGCCTTTGAAGAAGGCAGCGAAGACATTTCTGTACACGGTTTCCTCTGCAGCTTCACCCTGGAATCATTTTTCTTTTATGACTCCAGCCCAAGGGGCCACTCCATCGGTAGTGATTAGTTAGTGTCCTGAAACTCTCATCTGACTAAACTCAAACGCAAACACACACACACCTCCATCTGTCGTCCACTTTCCAAGCGCAAACCACAGCATCATCCTTAACGTGTGTGTGTGTGTGTGTGTGTGTGTGTGTGTGTGCAAGAACCCTTGAATCCTTAAGAGAGGCTTCTAAAATCATATTTAAAGGTAGAAAAACTGTTAAAATCCTGGATGCAGAGACTGTGAACATAAACACGTCTTTGAAAACAGAGAGATTTGTGAACACGTTCTGGTCAGTAACGGTGATGGTTCCGTCTCCCTGGCTAACATCCAAGGTGAAACAACTCTTTCCACAATGTGGATGAAGAATAACAGTGAATACAAATCCATATTTCAAAAGTCTTCTGTTTAGCAGGCTTCTCGTACATTTCAGCCAGGACAACTCAGGGGTGTGCTCTTTTACTTTGTCACCTGTAGGCCAAAAGCCCATAGAAGGACCAGGAGCAGCCTAGCGCTGCCATTTTCTTTGTGTTCACTGGAGCCGGGATGGTCTAGAGTGTCTGCCCTGTGTGGTTTCCTGCAAGAATGTCTCACCCTTCTTTCTAGGTGAACTAGAGAGAGGGATCTGTCTGTCTGCAGAGCTAGGCCCCCAGGAACCACCCAGCAAGCAGTGCCCATGGCGGACTCCACAGGCCTGGGGAGGAGTCCCTGCTGACCCTTTTGAGAGGAGGGACCCCCTTGCCCTCTGGGCTCCTCAGTAGCACCACACGAGACACGTGATCATCAAATATGACTGACGGAGGAATCACATTGACACATTTTACAGATGTTCTAATACTTTCTTCCTTCACCTCAGTGGACTGTCTTGGCGTCCAGGCACAGACCCCACTATGGAGACCCCTCATCCACCTCCAACCAGGGTACAGCTGGTTTTCCTTCCTCCTGCCCATGGGAAGCTCCTCTCCTAAGTTTGCCTCCCTCCCTGCCCGAGCCACACAGGGCCTCTCCTTGCCCTTCTCCAGGGAACTATCATCTACCTCCCTGAGTTGGAGATGGGATGGACTGACTAGGAAAAGACACATCCCTTAGTCTGCAGAGGGCCTGAAGGCATGTGTGTTAATAGTCTTGTCCCTCGCACCCAAGGCCCCCTGTCTTGGTTGGATTACCAGGTTCCAAGCCAGTCAATTGACAACCTCTTAATGTGGACACTACGGTCCACTCATTCTCCAGGCTCCACAAAGACCTGGAATAGCTTTTCCCCTTTCACATGGGAGAGCAGAATGGGTTTTAAAGAAGAAGACCACATAAAGTCACCTGGGGCCTCATCATACCGATGTGCCTGGTAGCAACACTCTCCTGGTTCTACCTAGGAGCCCTACAAGCCCAAGTCCCAGAACCAGCTCCTCACCCATCAGCTGTCTGACCTTGGCACCTCACTGAAGCTCCCCTTCTCAGCCTCTTTATCTGCAAAATGGGAATGAAAACCTATACTGGGGTCGTCTGGACTGTTGTGCAGGGTTTTTCAGAAGCACCTGGTAAAGGGTTACTTGTCAAATTGAAGAGGGTCCCACATTTTTATTCACAAGGCTGTTCAGGTCAAATGAGAGAGGTGTTGTTAAGTGCCATCCAGTGGGTCCGACTCATACAGAACCCACATAGAGCAGAACAGAACCCTACTCCGTCCTCAGTGTCCTCACAATCCTTGTTATGCTTCAGCCCATTGTTGCAGCCACTGCGACAATCCATCTCATTGAGAGTTTTCTTCTTTTTTGCTGACCCTCTATCAAGCATGATGTTCTTCTTCAGGGACTGGTCCCTCTAAATAACATGTCCAAAGTATGTTAGACAAAGTTTTGACACCCTCAACTTCTTTACCAGATCATCTACAGTGAAAACAATTTTTTTTTTTTTTTTTTTTACCGTATCAAAGACTCAGCTTCTAGGTATGGCTCACATCTATCAGCTCCACAGCACCGTCCTACAGAATCAAAGCCTCTTTTCAAATATACAATCCCTGAAAGAAGAAGATGACCTTGTAATTAGCTAAGAACAGGCTCACTTGTGCTTACTTACTAATCTATAATGAACAATCCCACAAGGGAACTCGTTCACTACAGATGACCTGGTAAGCAAGGTAAGCATCTTGGTTACCTAGCCTACAGGATAATCCACCCCTCGTTAAAGCTCTTGGCCTCGTATTACAGCTCTTTCAGGAGGTTCCCCCCCTCCCCAGAATCCCAAGGTCCAAACTGCTGCAGTGCAGGCTCTTCTTGGTCCTAAGCTTCCCTCCTCCCCTCTTAAGCTTCTGTGAGGCTGTCCACTGATATAAGCAATCTCTGTCCTTTTCAAGACATGGCCCTCCGAGCAGTAAAGTCAATCACCCAATTTTGTCGGTGAGCTGCAAGTGGGTCCATCATGTTGGATGGTTTACTCGCCACCTTTCCAATTACTGAGCTGACCAAAACCCAAAAGGTAAGTAAAGTGCACTCATCCTACAGAAGGCTTCAGCCCAACCCATCCCTTCTGAGCAGAATTACAAACCCAGGGTCAGAAAGGCCATATATAAGAGGAAACCCACTGGGCTGCCCCAGTCATCAGTACATGAGCGTTTGGGTGTTTGCACTATTTGGCTGTCATGAGTAATGCTACTCTGAACAAGACAAGCCCATGTTTTGGCATGAAAGACGTCACGTATTTTATCGTGTTACTCCAATGTGTATCTAGGGAAATTGAGCATGAAATAAGTATTTATATGAGCCTTAAACCCTTCCCCCCAAAATTAAAATCAGTTTAAAATAAGCTTTCAAACTAAATTTATTAATGCATTCAACATTAGCTCATTGACACTGACCCTGTGGTCATTGTCCTGGGGACTACATGGACAAGACACAAACAGGCTCTGCCCTCTCCAGGCTGCATGGGGAGGGAGGGAGAGTGGGCAGCTGTGCCCACAGTGGCCCCAGTCACAGGGCATGTGAGCTCCCAACAAGGGCAGGCCTGAGCCAGAGACCTGATACCCCCGTCCAGTTCCTGGGCCACCAAGGATCCTCCAGATGACACCTGCCCAAAGGAACGATTCTGCGGAAGCCCTGATTAATCCCAGAGCTCTTGTTCACAAAGCAGCTGACTCCAAAGCTCCTGACCTCAGACCTAGCTGTCAGAGGGTCAGCCTACCTGCCGCCCTGCCATCTACATGGACTGACAGGAGAGCTAGACAGGCTGTCTAGAACCCACACAGTCTCCCCATCATGCACCGGTGAGGACAGGGCTCCCAGTGCTGTGTCAGGGAGACCCTCACACTGTCAGGTTCCTGCACCCACCAGCCCTCACTCCTTGCTCCTATTTCCCTCCTGTCCCCTCAGGCCTACAGCCTGCTATAGATGAATGATGGGCTTTGATCCCTGCCCCTGCTCATTCTGTGCTTTCTGTGCCTCTTTTTTCTACTTTCTGAAGCCCAGTTCCTGGACCTCAGTCTTCCTTTTCTGTAGGATATGGTTGCCCCCCGCCCTGCCCAACTCAGAAAGTGGTGCACGAAGATGAGACAGGGTTTACAGACCAGCTTCTGGGGCCCTGGGGCCATTCCTGACTGTCTGGGCTAGTGGCTGGGAGGGTGGTCAGCTCACCAAGGAGAAACAAAAGTGGTGATGATGTTTGTAGTTCGTCTTTATGGCACACACAGCGCGCGCACCTAGATGAGTGTGTGCCTGCCCAGTGTGCGTGTGTGTGTGTGTGTACCAAGTCACTGATATTTTCTCTTCACTGTGGGGCTGAGGACACAGGCTCAGGGGCCTTGAGGAACGTGGCCCTGAATCTGTGCTTGTTCTTGATTTATTCCCTCTCCCGGTGTCCAGAGTACATCAGGGCTGGCTCCCACTGCCACCAAGGGATCCAGGACATGTTCTGGTTCTGGAATTCTGAGCTCACAGGTCCCAACGAGTGTGATGTCTCAGGCTCGGCAGTCCTGCCTTCTCGAGAGACATGACTTCTGTCTTAGCATGAGCCCCCTCACCCCCTCATTACATTGCCCCAGACAAAAGCTCACCCTCTTGACCCTTCGGTGATGCTTCCTCTAAGCCTGATGCGTACTCCAAGTCCATCTCGGAGAGGGCACAGGTGGGTGGGCAGCGGCCACTGTGGGGCAGTGGGGAAATGTGGTCTCCAGGGATGCCAGGCAGGTCGGCGAACACAGGGCCTCCCCCATCCTCGGGCACATGTTCAGGGCCTGAGGACCTCAGGCCAGGGCTGGGGGTGTGCTGCAGGGGTTCACCCCCCACCATGGCCCCCTGACTCCTCCCATGGCCCTCTGTCACCTCCAAACTTTAAGGTCACCTCCTCCACCCTGTCCCTGTCCTGGCCTTGCAGAGCCCTAGCCTCAAGGGTCACCTGGGTGAGTGGTGGAGGGCAGGGACCAGGGGTCCCACCCACCTCCTCACTCTCCACACCTGGCCATCTCCTGGTTGCTTCCACCTTTTACTCCACCCCTGAGCTTCCTTGGGTCCCAGCATCTCCTGCCAGGCTGACTCTTCACCAGGTCTTCAGATCCCTTTTTTCCACTTAAACCCCTGCTGAGAAGTTTCAGTTTCACCCCAGATATACTGAATCAGAATCTACCAATTAACAAGACCCCCAGGTGATTCTCATATAGAATAAATTTTGAGACCCACTGCCCTACTAGTGCTTTTCAGAATTGGTCCCTAACCAGCAGCATTAGGGTCACCTGGGAACTTGTTAGCAATGCAAATTCTCAGCGGGGGTTCCAACCAGAACAAACCAGGCAGAAGCTCTGCTCCTAACCCCTCTAATGTCCTAATGACTTATATCTGGGGGTTCTTCTGCTGGTCCCCCTCCTCTCTTCCCACAAAGGGCTGTTTCCACCGTTTTACCTGCCATGTACCCACACCTGGGCTACTTCCTGACGCCTTGGACCTCCGCATTGTCCATACCTGGGCTACCTCCTGGGCCTTCCCATGTGTTCTTGGCCTCACCTGGGCCTTCTCCTGAGCCCTCCTACTTCATTCACACTGAGGCTGTGCCTTCACCTGACCCGTCTCACCTCTTCTCTCTAACACAGGTGGAGACCCTCGTGACCCTGCCACACTCCTCAGCACCCACACCTGGGCTCTCCTGGCCACTACGTTCTCACCCCGCCCACCTCCTCATTCCTGAGCCCTGGGCATCCTCCAGGCCACTCCCATGTCCTCCCCATAAACCTGGGCTGAAACCTGGCCGCTCCCACATGCTCAGTTCCCCTTCTTGAGCAGCATCTGGACCCTTCAGACTTTCTCTCTTTACGTGCTTGGGCTTCTGACCCCACACACATCCTCACTGACCCAAACTGGACTGCTCCCTAAGCCTTCCCACCCCTCATTACCCACACTTTTGTGATATCCTGGCCCCGCCCACAGGCTTACTCTTCTCTACTGTGCCTTCTCCTCACCCAGCCCAACTCCTTTCCTGACCCTCCTTCTTCCTCAGTTCCTAACATTGGCCCCTGAATGCTCAAAATTGCCCAATTCTAGGCCTTCTCCAACACTCCCCACCATCTCACAGCCCGCATAGGAAAGACCTTCCCACGTCCTCACTTCCCAAGTGCCATCGCCTTCTCATGCCTCCCACCTTCTCACTCCCAACACCTTGACCACCTCTTCACCCCTCCAACCTCTTCATTACCCACACCTGGGCTACTACTGCACCCTCCAGCCTCTTCACTTCCTGTACCTGGGCTGTCTCCTGACACCAACCATCTCCCCTATCCAATACCTGGAGTCCTCCTTGTCACCATACCTGCTTCCTTGTCAGCTCTGCCCAATCTTCTGCCCATCCTCTCATTCCCCACACTGGGCTTCCTCCTTATCCCTCCCTCTACTTCATTACCCTCACCTGAGCAAACACATGCACCCTCCCACCTCATTATGACCTGCACCTGTGCCTTTTGAGCCCCCCTTCCTACACACTACCCACACCTGAGCCTCCTGCTGGGCTCTCCCACTTACCTCACACATCCTCCTCACTTCCCAGGACTGAGTACCTCCTGACCCACCCACCTTATTACTCAAAGCTGGGTGTGTTTCTCCTCCATCTCACTCTTCACAACTGTGCGTCCACTTAACACCTGTGCCTCCCACCTCCTCATTTCTCACCCCTGAGGTTTATCATGGCATCTCCCTATTTCCATACCTGGGTTGCCTCCTAGTCCTACCCACCTCCTCACTGGCCACACCTGGGCTGCCTCCTGGCCCCTCACACCTTCTCAGTCCTCACACCTGGCCTGCCTTCAGACCCCTCACACCTCCTCAGTCTCACACCTGGGATGCCTCCTGGCCCCCTCATACATCCGTGCTCCCCAAACCTGTGCTTCCTCCTAGCCCCTCACACCTCTTCTTTCCTCATACCTGTTCTGTCTCCTGGCCCTCATGCCTCTCACTCCCCACACCTGGGCTGCCTCATGGGCCTTCCCAATTTCTACCTGACCACACCTGTGACTTCTACTGACACTTTCTGCCTCCTTCCTCTGCAGACATTTGCTGCCTCCTCGATGCTTCCACCTCAGCAACCACACCTGGACTTGAACTCACCCTTCCCACCTCCTCACTCCCTACACCTATGCCTTCTACTGACCCACTTCCAACCTCAGTCCTGACACCACAGCTCCTTCCACATTGACACACCTGTGCACTCACTGACCCCTCACACCTCATTACCACACCTGTGTCTTTTGTGGGCCATCCCTCCTCCTCCTACACCCTCCTCACCCACCATTACTTTACCACCTCCTGACCCCTCCCACCTCATTACCACACCTGCTGCTGATCTACTGGCCCCTCCCATCCTCTCACATCCCATACTGGGTCTGACCCCTCCCACCTCCTCACTCACCACACCAGTGCTCACCTGGACCCCTCCTGACTCCTTGGTAGCCACATCTGGGAGTTCTCCAGGCCTCTTCCAGCTCCTCAGCCCCCACAGCTTGTCTGCCTCTTCATCCCTCCCACCTCTCACCCCCCACAACTGGACTGTGTCCTCACCCTTCCCACCTCCTCTTTTCCCACCCCAGAGGTTTCTCCTCTAGATGGGCACTCATACAAATGCCTGTCCACGAAGGCCCAGAGCAGCTCTACTGCTCCCATCAGTCCATAGTGGAACCAACCCATATGTCCATCAACAGAGGACTGCTGAACAAAGTGTGGTCCATCCACACAATGGAATACCACTGAGCCTTAGAAAGAATGATAAACTGACACGTGCTACAATGGGAACGGACCTGAAACACATGAAGCTAAGAAGCAAGGTACAAAAGGCCACGTGTTTCCATTTAGATAAAAAATTCAAGGCAGGGAAATCCATAGGCACTGAGAGCCAATCACTGATTGCCATGGGCACAGGGCAGGGTACAAGGAGGACTGCCTAACAGGTCCAGGGTTTCTGTTTGTGGTGATGACAGTGCTCTGAAGTAGGTACTGCTGATGGTTGAATAGGATTGTGGGGTACATAAAGCCACTATATCACACCCGTTAAAACTAGAAAAACAAAACTTTATTTCATGAGAAATCTACCAGTTCAAATAGTAAAAACTATAATGTATAATGTGAGCTGTAACAGTACAACAAATAAACCACACAAACATCCACGCAGCTGAAGGTAAGAAAGGATCTCCTTGTGAAGCTGAAGCTCCCTGGCTGGGGCTGAGGAGCTGTTGTAGACTAGGTGTGGCGACTTGCTTGTACTCTGGTACCGAGGCCAGAGCAGTAGAAGGAGGACCCAGGCCTACAGTGAGCCCCAGTGTGGCTGCCGGAACAGGATCAATACGTGTAGGAGGTCCTACAGTTGGTTCTGGGGGAGGCCCAGGATAAGGATTCCACTTTCCAGCAGACTCTTCCTCAGGAGCCTCAGCTAGAACTAGACATGGACGACCTAGAGCTGTATCAACGTCTGCTGTTTCTGAAGGAATAGAATCGACATCCACCGGTGGTCCGGGATTCAGTTCCGGAGGTGGCCCAGCAGAAGAATTCAGCTTTCCAATAGGCTCTTCCTCTGGTGCATGGGACAGAGCTGTATGCGGAGGACCTGGGGCTACACGAGGCCCAGGTGCTGATGTAGGAGTAGGACCCACAACACCTGGTGGTCCGGGATCCAGGTCTACACGTGGTTCAGTGTTAAAATCTGCTTTTGCAATAGGACCTTCGTCCAGGGCCTGGACCGGAGCTGGAGAAGGAGGATCTGTGGGTACACTGAGCTCCAATACTGCTGCAGGCTTAATATTCCAATCAGCTTTTGGTCCACGGCTGAGTTCAGGAGGTGGCCCAGGATAAGAATCCGAGTTTCCCACAGGCTCTTTGTCTGGAGCCTGGGCCACAGCTGGAGTCAGGGGACATGGGATGACATCTAGGTCTGCTGTTGCTGTCGGAATAGAACTGACATCACTTGGTGGTCTGGAAGCTTGTTCTGGATGGGACCCAGGATAACAATGGAGCTTTCCAGCAGGCCCTTCATCTGGTGCCTCGGCCAGAGCTGTAGATGGAGGACCTGGGGCTACACGGAGCCCAGGTGTGGCTGCGTGAACAGGCTCCATATCAGCGGGTGGCCCTGGCACCCGTTCTGGAGATGGCACGGGATAAGAGTCTGACATCCCAGCAGATTCTTCCTCTGGAGCCTGGGCCAGAGCTGAAGATGGAGAACTTGGGGCTTCATCGAAGTTTGGTCTTTCTGAAGGAATGGGATCGACATCGGCTGGTGTTCCGGGATCGAGTTCTGTAGGTGGACTAGAATAAGGATCGAGCTTTCTCATAGGCCCTTCCTCTGGTTCCTGGGACAGAGTTGTATATGGAGCACCTGGGACTACATGAGGACCCGGTGGTGATGAAGGAGTAGGACCCACAACACTTAGTGGTCGAGACTCAAGTTCCAGAGGAGGTTCCGGAATAGCATCTGGCTTCCCGGTAGGTTCTTCATCTGGTGCCTGGGCCAGAACTGGAGATGCAGGACATGGGGCTTCATCGAAGTTTGCTCTTTCTGAAGGAATGGGATGGACATCGGCCAGTGTTCTGGGATCGATTTCTGTAGGTGGACTAGAATAAGGATCGAGCTTTCTCATAGGCCCTTCCTCTGGTGCCTGAGACAGAGTTGTACATGGAGGACCTGGGGCTGCATGAGGACCCGGTGGTGATGAAGGAGTAGGCCCCACAACACCTAGTGGTCGAGACTCAAGTTCCAGAGGCAGTTCCGGATTAGTACCTGCCTTCCCCATAGGCTCTTCATCTGGTGCCTGGGCCAGAACTGGAGATGCAGGAGCTAGCACTACATGGAGCCCTGGTGCTGGTACAGAAGGAGGACCCACAACACTTGGTGTCCCAGGATCCGCTTCTGGAGGTGGTTCAGGAACAGAACCTGACGTTCCAATGGGCTCTTCATCTAGCATCTGGAACAGAGCTGGCGATGGAAGACCTGTACATACGCAGAGCTTTGGTATTCTTGCAGGTACAGTACCACCATCAGCCTGTGGTCCACGACCAAATTCTGGAGGTGGCTCAGGAGAAGCAGCCAACTTCTCAGCAGGCTCTTCATCTGGACCCAGGGCCAGAATCGGATCTGGAGGCCCTTGTTCTACTTTGAACCTGGGTGTTGGTGCACAATCAGGTGATCCTTGAGACAATTTTCTAGATGGCCCAGGATAAGAAGATGGCTTTCCAACAAGCTCTTCACCTGGTGGCTGAGCCAGAGTTGGAGATGGCGGACCTGTGGCTACACTGAGCCCCGGTGTTGGTGCACAAGCTGCTTCTGGAGTTGTCCCAGGAAGGCGACTCAGCCGTACAGCAGACTCTTCGTCTGGTGTGGGAGGTGGTGGTGGACGATCTGGTCTTCTGTGCACCTCCTGTGATGGTTCAGGAGTAGAATCTATCTCAGAAGATGGTTCTTGATTCTCTCCTAGAGGTGACCCAGGAAAACAACCCAGCCCTCCAACACGTTCTCTGTCTGCTGACAGATCTGGTGATGGAAGACCTGATGTTCTGTCGAGCTCCAGTGCTGGTGTTGGAGCAGAAGGTCGTCCTAGAGTAGATTCTGGATTAGGCCCTAGGTCCTGGGCTTCTTTTAGACCCAGTGCCGGCCCTGACGGGAGAGGTACAAGAGGAGAAACATTCAACAACATGGCTGCCTTTCCTCCTGCCTTTCCCATGATAGAAAGCATCCCACAACCTTGAAGAGAAGACCAGGGTCCAGATTTCCACCCCAGAAACTCTTCCAAGACTGAGGTCCACCAGAGGAGGGTCTGGGATCACTCTGAACATAGGCCCAACCCTACCTCTGTGAGGCCACCCTGTGGGGCGAGCCCCATATCCCCTCACAAGCTCACATGCAGGCATACCCAGCTTTCCTCACCCTCTGGCTCTGCATCACTGGGCTCCAGAGGATCCAGCTGGGCACAGAGAAGATGGGCACGGTGCTCCAGGTCTGAGCCCGGCATGTTCACCTGCACGTACTCCACCAGGAGCTTCAGGCAGGAGAAGTGTGGGGGCTGGTCAAAGTCTTCTGGGTATTCATCCATCCAGGTTTTCAGGATGAAAGAGATGGCGCTGGGGATGGATGGTGAAGAACAGGATCAGAGGCCTGGCCTTTCCCACTCCACTGCCATCCCATGGCACCCATGTAAGAGTCTGGCTTCTTCTGTCTGTCCCTGTCCTTCCAAACCCCAGCCCCAGTCTGCACCACGCCCTCTGGCTATCCTGGCAGTGTCAGGCCTGGTCACTGAGCAGGGGGATAGCATAGAGCCTTGGTCACAGAGACATCCCTATGAATGGTGTGACCAACTCTCTCGCCTCTCGAAACCTGAATTATGTCCTGTCCATTCCCTGGCTCCCTCCCCAATGGACAGTAAACCCCTGAGGGCAGGAAGCAGTGTGTCCGTGTGTTCTCCTCACAGCCTGGCACACTGTAGTGCTCCAGGAATCTCGGAGACTGAGGATACAGAGTCTGTCCCCTGTCTCAGCCTGCCCAGGTCCTGAGGCCCTCTCCTCCTGGACAGTGGACACCAGCCTTTTGCCTGGTCCTCTGCATGCACATGAGGGTCTCCTCGCCCACAGTCACTGTTCTCCCAGGGACAGGGATCCCACATGCACCTGAGCCCCGCTGACAGGCATAAAGCATTGTGGGGCCGGTTTCTCCCCTACCTCCTGATCAGGCTCCAAACGGGGAGGGAACAACCAGAGCTGGAAGTGGATTATGGTAGGGGGGAGGGGCAAGGGAGAGAGTCTCCCTAGGGCCCACACTGGGCCCCTTGCCTCCCCTCTGCTTTCCAGTGTGCCCAGGCTCTACCCCCAGCTCTGTGGGACTGATTTGCTCCTACGCGTGGTGCCACTGAACTCATTTCTCCATAGGGATCAAGATGTGTGAGAATCAGGGCATTCCCAGCCCCAGTCTTGACACAGGTCTCTTAAAATCCCAGTCTTCCCTGGAGACACAAGACCCTCTTTCTCCATGCGATGTCCACTTACTCTTTCTGCTGGTCCTGGGGTCCACCATCCCTGGCTGAATGGGGGCAATTGTATCCATACCTAGAGGAGGCACAAGGGTATCACATCTAATGCACTGTGAATACAACCTTCTTCCCATGTCTAGTGTTTCTGTCTGCCTCCTGACTAGGACAGAGGCCTAAGAGGGCACAGTCCCTCTTTGCTTTGTTCACTGAATGATGCTGAGTGTCTAGAACACTGTCTGCAAAAGTAGGGCTTCATAGATAATTGTTGAGTGAATGAACCTAAGCAGCACCTTCCCCAGTATCTGATTGTCCTGGGGCCCCTCTGTCAGACACCAGGGATTCTTGTTCAGGCTACACCAAAAACAAACACCACTAGATGGAATCTCAATTCCCCCTTTTCAAATGAAAACAGGTTTGCTGAAGGGCCTGCACTCAGAGAGGGGTGAGGCAGACAGCTTCTTCTAAAAAGAGAAAAACAATAAATGTGAACATCCCAGCCCCTCCAGCAGCCTTTTCCCTAGAGCTGGGCTCCAGGGGTTGGTCTCTAGTGGCACACTGCTTAAAGAGCTTGGCTGCTAACCAAAAGCTCAACAGTTTGAATCCAGCTGCTCCTTGGAAACCCTATGGGGCAGGTCTACTCTGTTTTCTAAGTTCGGTAAGAGTCAGAATTGACTCCGTGGCAATCAGTTTGGCTTTGGTGGGGCTCTGGGTACATAGTTGCCATGGCTTCTACCATGTGGTTCTGACAGTAAGGTCAAGCAGGCTGATCTTCTACCAGCCCACTTTTCAGAGGAGCACTCTGAGGCACAGAGACGTGAGTGACTTTCCCCAGACTCATAGCTGGTAGGGGTTGACTTCCCACGGGTCTGTGGAGGGAGGGGTGCTCACCCATGGAACAACAGATCCAGGACCTGCTGGGTGGTGGCGAAGGTTCTGTAATGTCCCAGAAAGAAGTTGATGTAGGACAAGTCACCCTCCATGAAGGCAGGCACCAGGTGCTCCCCCAGCTTCTCCAGCGAGCCAGCCTTGACGATTCTCACCACGCGGGTCTCATCCAGGTCCTGGTCCGACCCACAGGTACACTGGGGTGAGACAGACGAGGGGTATAATGTGAGAGGCACCCCGTGAACCACCAGTTGGTTTGGAGTCCCACATCTCTGTGACTTGTGGCAGGAGGTGGGACACAAGTGTCCCCAACAGGAAACAGGAAGTAGGGATTATTACACATATTAGAAGCCTCAAGTCATTTTCTTCATAACATTACCTCCCTCTAGTAAGAGTGGAGCCTTGGTGGCACATCAGCTCTTAAGAGCTTGGCTGCTAAGCAAAAGATCAACAGTTTGACTCCACCAGCCACTCCTTGGAAACCCCAAGGGGTGCTTCTAGTATTTCGTATAGGGTCCCTATGACTCAGCATGGACTCGATGGCAACAAGTTTGGTTGGGTCTGGTATCAAGAGCAGTATCCTTGTGAGTCCTCACTAAACACCCTGTTGTAGAGGTGAGAAAAAACAGCTTAGCGATGTCCAGTGTGTTCAAAGGCACAGATAGGAGCCCAGAATCTTCTGACGCTAAGGCTCCGTGATGTTCCCCGTGTGCAGCATGAGGCCTGCTCTGCTCCTGACTCGGAGGGGAAGGTCTGGTACAAGCTCACTCCCTCCCCAGCTAGAGACAGTGCCCAGAGCAGACACACCCATGAGACCCCCACTGAATGCAAAGAAAGACAGGGATTTTCCTTTCTGTACATTAAAGGGGGCTTTGAGGAGCTAAAGCTATGGTGGTCCCAGATCCAGCGAAAGGTGGATGCTTGGATATCTCTGGGGTGGGATTAAGGCCCCCACAGGACCGAGGATCTCAACAGACGCCTCAGGGAGGGCAAATGTGAATTAGCACGAAAGGGCTAAAAGCTGGCTCAGCTTCTCAGGGCCAACAGCCCCTCAAAGCCACCCCGCAGTTGCAGTGGCCAATGTGACAGCAGTTTGGCAAAAATGGAACAGGCTGGATGCAGGGACACAGGCAGGGTCATAGACTGCTGGACCACCTGACTGTCACAGCGTTTATGGGGAGCCTGGCTCTAGGGATCTCCAGTTGGAACGGGTACATCCTTGGCCCCAGCATGCCGCCCCTGGGAGTCTGTCCTGGGCAGGTCAGTGTATGAGGACACACGTGAGGTTCCTGCAGCCCTGCTGTGGGTCAGTGTATACCGACACACGTGAGGTTCCTGCAGCCCTGCTGTGGGTCAGTGTATAAAGAGACACGTGAGGTTCCTGCAGCCCTGCTGTGGGTCAGCGTGTGAGGACACACGTGAGGTTCCTGCAGCCCTGCTGTGGGTCAGTGTATAAAGAGACACATGAGGTTCCTGCAGCCCTGCTGAAAGGGCAGCAGAGGGGATCAGTCCAGGGCCAGCAGCCATGAAAGTCTCAGTCACTGTGGGAACCGGCCTCCCTTCTGGAACATTCTGCAGCTGAGTCAGGACACAGCTGCTGACCTGGAGGGGTCATGGTGATGTGTTCCCTGAAATTGCAGGTTGCAGAAAAATGTGCATCACAGCCTGAGCCCCGTGCTTTTCGGTAAATGCAGCCTGCTAACCACGAGGATGTGTGAGGCTGGGAGAAGTTGTGGAAGGACAGTCCAGGCGACTACTGCCAGGCCCTGGGGCTGAGAGTGAAACCCTGAAACAGGAACAACATGCAAAAAGATGCCTGGGCTGATGTGCAGTGAAAACAGTAGAGAAGCCTCGATTCTGACATTCCTACAAATAGGGAAAAAGTGACTGTACTTCGCCCGACAGAGAAGTCGGTGGCCGGAGGCGGAGGGATAAGGGAAGGAATTTGGCGGATTCATTTGGGAGGGAACCCTGGCCCTTGAGAGACAGCCCCAGGAGGGAGCTAGGGATCTGCAAGTAGTGTCTGGTCCCTGTGTCCTCTCTGGCCATCTCAGGCCACTGGGTGGGGACCCCGCCCCCAAACACACTCACCCAAAACCTGCGCCAGCCCTTCCTGCTCCCTTTCTTGAGGTCGATGGAGTAGACGAGGCCACCCTCCTTCTCCTCCTGGATCTCCTGTGGGGGCTCCTGCAGAGACAGTGCCCAGCAGTGGTCCAGCATGCATTCATGGCCTCTCCAAGCCTCCTCCTTCTCTCTCTGCTCCTTCAGGCCCTTCTACCCCCTGGACCTTCAAAGAGCCCCTAGTTCCCTGTCCACACCACATACAGGAAGATCCAGCCGGAGGAAGGCCCAGGGAAGTGTGCCGACTCAGCCTGTGGAACCCCGACCAACCCTCCCCAAAGTCCTTCTGGGAACTATGACCCCTGTAGAGACATAGATCCCAGCGTCCAATGTGATCAGGCTGTTTGGGAGAGGGACATGAAGCAGGTCTCCACCTGTGCCACCCCCAGCCCCCCGTCTCCAAGGCACCCAAACTGATGGACAATTCCCACCCACCACCCTATTCCCGGTCAGCGCAGGGTTCCCCAGGTGGGATCACAGTGGTGGTCTGGCCTGGATTGACACCCTGGGCCACCCTGTGTTACCTTTGGCTTCTTTCTGGTAAATGGCCAGAGCCTTCGGGGATGGGGGATGAGACCATGTCTCAGCCTTCGTGAAAGGGTCGAACTCCTGGATTTCTCAAGGTTCGATACAAGGCAACACAAGCAACAACGAGAAAACATGTTCTTCATTCGAGTGTCTCCACTCAAGTGAGCTAGGGAGGGGCGGTCCCTAGAATGTGGGTGCCTGGTTACCAGGGTTCCAAATTCTGTGTAGTCCATCACCAAGGAAGTGAGGTCATATCCTGGGTCTCCTGACCAGGGCCCAAACTCAGATATATAAAAAATAAAAAAGACCTTCCCAAAATTCCTTCTGGGATGCTGAATGCTCACCTCTCCCCATGCCATCTTCGTAACTGTACACAGTGACACCAACACAGCCCCCTACAGAACCTAGGGTAGGCCTGGGTGCACCCAGGACCCCAGCTGTGAGCAGATACAGCAGGGTTCAGACACAGCTTGTCCCTCTTAACAAGGTTGTGACCCTGAACAAATCTTTGTGCTTCTCAGAGCCTCCTCAGTCTCCCCATCCCACAATGGGGATCATTCTAGCATCTTCTTCCTAGGGAAGTCAGCAGGTGGAAATGAGATGACACCTATAAACCCGTGAGCTGGTATCACGTGTAGCTAAGGCACAAACTCAGAGATGGGAGAATTCCAAGCAGGGCTGGGAAGCAGCATGGCGTACACCTCAAGACAGAGCTGGGTTCTGGTGGTGTGAGCCTGGGAAAGTCACTTCGCCTCCTGGCCTGGTTTCCCTGTCTGCCCCGGCAGGGGTTGGAATTAATCAAACATCACACATTGCTACCCTCTGCATAAAAGCCTCCAATAACTTCCATTATTTAGAATCTGACCCAGTGCCTCGTCACAGACTAGGGGGTGAGCAGCCAGCACAATGGCCCCCAACAATCCCTCTTCCAGGTCCCAACATCCTGTGCGACCCCCTTCCCTAGTGTAGGCTGGACTCAGGGACTCACTTCTTCAGAATGTAGTTGTGGCTGTAAGGTGTCTTGGTACAATTTCAACTCCTAGTGACCCCATTAGGGACAACGCCTCCTAGCTCTCTGCTGCTTGCTGGCTTTCTGCCATCTCGCTCTCTCTTCTCTCTCTTTCTCACTCTCTGTCATAGCCCACTCTTTCCCCTGGAAAGCAGCTGTGAGGTAGGGATGGCCCTATGATGCCCATGGGACAATGACCCAAAGTGCCCTCATCAACAGAGAGGAACTGGGACCCCAGTCCTGCAGTTCACAGGAAAGACTCCTGCCCATAACACAGAGTGAGCAGGGAGCGGGTCCTCCCCAGTCCATCCTCAGCTGAGACCACAGCCCCAGCCTCCTGAGAGAACGTGGGGCAGAGTCTCCAGCTAAGCCGCACTGTATTCCTGGTCCACAGAACCTGCTAGATTATCAGATGGTTTTTGTGAGCTGCTAAGATTTGGGGTGATGTTGTCACAGAGGAGGAGACACTCCTCCAGCCCACCAGGTCCTGGGACCTGGACCTGCCCTCCTCCTTCTTTCCTCTCCTCCCCAGCTCCCTCCAGCCACTATGGCAGCTTTCCAACCCCCTCTCTGGGCAAACTCACATCTGCCTCCCAGTCTCTGCACCAGCCGTGCTTTCTCCTTGGCACACTTTCCCCTGACTCGTGCAGGGCTGCCCCTCCTGTCATTTTGCTCACACATAAATGTCACCTCAGTGAGGCCTCTGGACCCACATCCAGTGGCCCAGCCCTCTCTCACTGGTTGTACCCTGCTTTATTTTCTCTATGGAATATGCTCTTTTCTCTCCATGTATCTGTCTTCATGCTCTTGCCCCTCTCCCCTCCACCATGTGCTAGTGCTGCAGCCCCAGGAAAGAAACCTCACAACCCCCACCTGTGTTCAGGTGTCCTGGAGGCAGTAGATCTCCTGGGCCCCAGGAAGCACGACTGGTTTGAGAGGCTGCCACCCCCTGGTGGCCGACAGTAGCACTGTATCCCCAGGCTTGTAACCTGATCACAAAACACTCACTTGTGTTCAGGTGTCCTGGAGGCAGCAGCTCTCCTGGGTCCCAGGGATGAAGGATCAGGACCTGCAGGTCCATGGGGAGTGTGGGGTATCTCAGGGGACTTCCTACCCCCTCTTTGCCTCCACAGGCCCTGGGCTGTCCAGCTCACTTACGAGGCATCCTGCCTACATTCATGCCAAAGGCCCCATTTCCTCAGAAGGACCCTGAGGTTCCACCAAGGAATGGACTTGGCCTCATGGTCCACGGCTCTTCCCTGCCCTGCCCTGAACTACCCTTCCCTCTCTTGCCCTTCCCTTCCCTCCCCTCCCCTGCCCTGCCTGACTCCAGATTCCCAGTCTCCACATGCCAGTGCTCTTCCTGGGGGAATATTCAATTCCAGGAAGTAGAAAGCATATTCTTAGGACTTCAGAGCACAGTGGGTCCAGCAGACACTTCTCTGAGCCTTGGAATCCTGGGGCTTACCCACTCTATGCACCCCAATGAACAGAGGAGGCAACTGAGGCCTTCTGTCCTCTAGCCCCCTCCCCTGTGGGAGAACTCGGCCTAGGTCCAGGGACCCAGAACACACACTGCAGGACAAGGCCTTGTCCACTCTGTGTTGCCATGGAGATGGGTGGCCCTGGGAGACCCCTGGGAACCTTGGGGTCCCTCTCCCTTCATCCGGAAACTCCTCCTGCCCATGTTGTGAGTCGTGGGCATGTGGCTAGGAGAACAGAGGCCCCTGTCCCAAGGCGGACCTGCCTCCACCCTCTCTCTTCTTTCCACTGGGTCACTTACTTGGTGTCCTCTTCTCTTCTGACCCGACCTGCATGGCCCCTCACGTGAAGTCAGTGTGTGCCGCTGTGTGTGTGTGTTCGTGTATGCTCGAGCCTATATGTACAACGAGAGGGGGTACGCAGAGTTCCCCACATCTTGGCAGCTCTCATTCTCTAAGCCAACCACGTGAGAGCGGCTGAGCCCTGGCCTAGGGGGACCGAGCCTTCCTCATCCCTTGGACTGTGCTCACTTGTGTGTCCTGGGCTATCCATGGCTTTCTCTTCGACTCAGTTTCCCAATTGTGCACTGAGGGTTTGGCCGGGGAAGTGCTTCAGGGCTCACTCAGGGAAATGCTGGCCAGGACCCCACGCTGGAGTAGATGTGGATGGCAGCTTGGAGTGAGCACAGCACACAGCCTTCTTAGTGTGAGGGATGTGGGTGGACACTGCCCAGGGCAGCCAGGCCGATGTGCAAGGCCCAGTGCTAATGGGACCTGTGGATCCTGGGATCCCTCTACCCAAGAGGGGCCACAGGACCCTGGGTCAGGTGGACATGGAGAGCCTCTGCACTTGGGAGACACTGAGTGACCCCACCACTCAGGTCTGCTCTCTGGACCAGCAGCAGGAGGCCCGCCACGGATATTCCCCACCTCCTGCCTGGGCCTCACCTCTCAGTCTCCCTGAGCCTCTCCCTGGACCGGCACGATGCCCCAAAGTGCTCCTGGGGCCACGCTGTCATTGTCACAGTCTGACTGGAGCTGCTGAAACTCAGGATCATGTCTATTCCTGGGCCACAGGGAGGGAAGGGTTCTGAGAGCCAGAGTGGGGTGCTGGGTGAGTCAGCGTCCAGGAGCTGGGTTTGAGCTCCTGTGGGAGGCCCTCCCCCCACTCCCATGCAGGCCTTGCCTGTCCTCAGAGCTGGGAACAAACAGTCCCTCCTCAAGGAAGTTCTCCTGGATTCCACTCTCATCACCACCTCCAGTGAGGCAGTTCTCCCCTTCTCTGTGCATCAACCTTCCCCAGGAATCCAAGAGGACGGGTTCTCCCCTGGAAGGGGGTACCTTTACCTCCCCACTCCCTCAAACAGTTCCAAAGCTGGGCTTCTTTCTTCCCTTCTGCAAGTTGATCATTCTCCCTGGGGGACCCACACCATGTTCCTCAGAGAAGGTCCCACTCCTTTCAGGCAGCACTAACATGGGGCCCCACCATGGAACAGAGTGTGTGTGCAAACCTGGACTTGAACAGAGGTAGGGGTTTGGGTGTCAGGACAGGGGGACCTGCTTCTTCACATGCTGCCGACACCTCCGAATTTAATTACATCCTACGGGATTAGGCACAAAATGGCTGTCCTCCTCCGAATCGGAGGCAGCCTCCCAGGACTAGCTGCAGCTCCTCCTTCCTCAGTGCCTCTCTTTGTTAAAGTCCTGAGTCACTGGTCCTTGGGGAAGACAAATTTCACCTCTCATCCTGAGACAAGTTTCTTTCGTTGTTTGTTTGTTTTAAATTACAAGGATAGGAAATCTGGACCCGAGAACCTCTGAGGTTGCTCCCAGCTGTAAAATCCCGTATCTGGGTAATTAGGCACCTTTCAGACTGTCCTGCCCTGATTTCAGTGAAACTAGCATAGAGGCTATAAGGAGCCCTGGTGGTGCAGTGGTTAAAACTCTCGGCTGCTAACCAAAACGTCAGAAGTTCAAACCCACCAGCCCCTCCGCGGGATAAACATGTGGCAGTATACTTCTTGGAAACTCTCTGGGGCACTTCTACTCTGTCCTATACTGTCACGTTGAGTCAGAATTGACACAGCAGCAATGGGCTATGGGTAGCATCAGCAACGGCTTCATGTTCAAAGGAAATGTTGAGCTTGTGGCCTCTCACTGCTTTTGGACGAGAACTCCCTCACCCTACACTGCCCCTGATCCTTGGGTGGCACAAATAATCTGCACTGACTACTAACAAAGGTTTGCAGTTTGAACACATCCAGCAGCACCTCAGAGGAAGGCCTGGCGATCTACTTCCGTCCAGGTGACAACCAAGAAAATCCCGTGGAGCACAGTTCTTCTCTGTACACATGCAGTTGCCATGAGTTAGAATCGATTCCATGGCAACAGGTTTGGGTTTTTTGTTTTTATTTCTATACACCAGTGCCTGAGCCTTGTGAAGCAACACCCAATATGGGGTTGTTGTTGTTTGCTGTTCGCTGCTGCTGAGTCAGCCCCTGGCTCATGATGACCCCATGCACACTGGAACGAAATGCTGCCTGATCCTGAGCCACTCGCATGAACAGTTTCAGATTGGATTCTTTGATCCATAGGTTTTCATTGGCCGATTTTCGGAAGTAGGTTGCCAGGCCTTTCTTCCTAGTCTAGCTTAGTCTGGAAGCTCTGCTGAAAGCTATTCAGCATCACAGCAACGTGAGTCGTGGCTCCATGTGAGGTGGATTGGCTGAAAATTGAACTCGAGTCTCCTCATGGAAGACGAGAAGTCTACCACTGAACAACCACAACCCGCAAGATGGGGTAGTTATAAATACAATAAAATTCAAATATAGAGCCTTAATTAAAAACAAAAAAAATGCTCAAAGCTTCCCAGAGCCAAATGGTGCCTACTTTTTGCTTGAAATTCAGGAATCTCTGAGAAAGCAACCAAGATTGCTGGTCACCATATGACCCAGAAATTCCACCCCTGGCTAAAGACCTAGAGAACATGAAATCAGGAACTCAAACAGATATCTGTACATGAATGTTCACTACAATATTTATTCACAAGAGTCCAACGGTGGCAACAACCCGCCGTTAGAAACCAACAAATGAACGGATAGACAAAATATAGTCTATCCAGACAATGGAATATTACTTATCTATAAAGAGATATGAATTCCTGATACATGCCACAATATGATGAACCCTTGAAAACATGCTAAGCGAAATAAGTCAGACTCAAAAGGACAAATACTATAGCATCCCACTTATATGAAATGTCTGAACTAGGCAAATGCATTTTTGTAGCCACTAGATGCCTTCGAGTTGTTTCCAACTCATTCTGACCCCATGGGACACAGTAGACCTGCCCTACGTTCTCTAGGGTGTGATCTTTATGGCAGCATATCGCCAGGTCATTTCTCCAGCAGAACAGCTGGTGGGTTTGAAATGAAAACCTTTGGGCAAGCAGCCAAGCACTTAAACACTGTGCCACCAGAGCTCCACAGGCAAATGCATAGAGATCAGAATGTATGAGTGGTGGGCAGGGGCTGAGGGAAGGGAGAAATGAGGAGTGGTGCCTGAAGGGGCACTGAGTTCCATTTGCGGTGATAAAAAATTTCTGGAGACAGAGACTGGTCATGTTCGCACAGCATAGTGAATGTCATTAATGTCTCTGGATTGTAATAGAAATGTTAACTAAAGATAAGGACTCAAGAGGCAGGGCCAAGTGGGCAAGCTAGTCACAATGTTCCGCCAAACCCTCTTGCAACAGAGACCCAGAAAAACAAGCGAATCAATTATACATATGACAATCTACAAACCCTGAACATCAAACACAGATTAAGGAATCGGAATGAGCGACGGGGGATAGTGAGACAGCGCAGAAGCAGTGATGAGCTGCCGAGTCCGCGCAGGGCCTCAGCTCACAATTCTTTGGCACCAAACTTGGGTGTGATGGTGGCGGGGCTGATTTTACTTTCCTGAGACAGGGCAGCATCAGTGAAAGAAGGCAAGCAAAGTGGCACACCCCTAACTCTATGGTATGTCTAAGGTGGAGCTGGTCACAGCATTTACGAAGTGGCTGCTTCAATGAAAGAAGGCAAACAAAGTGCCGGAACCATGACACCCTGGTGTGACAGCCACAGGACAGGCTGTGGAGTTCAGGACTAAGCCAATTCAGCAAAAGAAGGCAAGCCCGGGACACAGCCCTAACTCCCTGGGGCAATCTCTGTGGGGAACCACCTAGACCACACAGGCTACACATACCTCTGGTATCGGAGATAAAACAGCACTCTCGACACAAGATAAGTGATTTTGTCTAATTTACCATGTGGATCTAATAGCTCCGTCTTTTCAAAGTACTCTCTCTTATCTATCTGATCCCTCCCCTGTCTGTCCCAGCCAGCTTCTTTAACAGTTGATTTCCCTGGACCTGAAATAGAACCTGCTGCACTCTCTCTGAGCCATTCTCCCGGCCTGGGAGAAGAAAGAAATGAACAAATAGGGGAATAACACTTTCCCAACTCCCCGAATCTGGAAGCTCAGAGCAGGAGTGGCTCCAGTCCAGGCATGAGCGATCCACTGACTTTGGCTTTCACCCCTACGTGGAAGCAGATGGCTATTATAATGCAAAGGCAAATCTGTTTGAGGTCTGACTGTATTTGTTTCAGCTGTGTGGTGGAGAGGCAGGTTTTGTAGATTTGATACCACTCTGCCTATTAAACAGGGCCGTCACCTGCCCACAGGAGGAACCTGAGGGTTCGAGGCTCCATCCACACCACATACTCAACCATGAAATTGGTCCGAGGGTAGTGGTGCCCACCAGCCTTTACAGGTATAAGCATTGGGTGCCTAAGGTGCAGCTGCAGAGCCCACCCACCAGAGCACTCTAGACAACAGAGACACTTCTTCCTCACTGACACTTGGGGGAAGGCTGTCAGCACCCTGCCTTCCTCAGAGTGTGACTCCCTGCCACTACCAGAAACCAGTGCATACAACCATCACCACTACTCCTCAAAGACAATAGGTGAGAGCCTATAACACACCCTAGGGGACTGACAATCAGAACACCTGAGCTGTTTCTACTCAAGAATAGTGAATGGACTCCTAAGCTCATACACCTGGTAACACCTCTAACCATCTGGTAAGAGGACATCAATGCTTCAAAGGCTCCAATAATCAAGTTACTTCACTCCAGTAGCCTAAAACTCGAAACAAAACAAAGCAAGAAGCTAGGACACAGTGAGCAAACATAAAATAAATTATTATAATAACTTATTGATGGCTTGGGCACAGCACTCGATATCAAATCACATAAAGAAGCAGACCATGACTGCTTCAATGAACTCCCAAAACAGAGAACCAAGGACTGTTCCAGATGGAGAAGTATTCCTGGAACTACCAGGTATAGAATACAGAAGACTAATACATAGAACCGTTCACAACATCAGGAACGAGATCAGGCCATACACAGAAAAAGCCAAGGAACACACAGATAAAGCAGTAGAGACAATTAAAGGTTATTCAAGAACATAATGAAAAATTTAGTAAGCTGCAAGAATCCAGAGAGAGAGAGCATTCAGAAATACAGAAGATTAACAATAAAATTACAGAATCAGACAAATCAATAAAAAGCCAGAGAAACAGAATAAAGGAAGTGGAATGCAGAATCGGGGAGATGGAGGATAGGACAATTGGCACCAATGTATTTAAAGAAAAATCAGGTAAAACAACTTTAAGAAATGAAGAACACTTAGGAATCATGTGGGTCTCTACCAAAAACAATAACTTGAGAGTGACTGGAATACCAGAACAGGGAGAGATAACAGAAACTACAGAGAGAATTGTTGAAGCATTGTTGCCAGAAAACTTCCCTGACATTGTGAAAGATGAAAGGATATCTATCCAAGATTCTCATTGAACCCCCTACAAGATAGATCCCAAAAGAAAGTCACCAAGACATATTCTCACCAAACTTGCCAAAAACAAAGATAAAGAGAACATTTTAAGAGTATCCAGGGATAAACGAAAAGTCACCTACAAAGCAGAATCAATAAGAATCAGTTCGGACTACTCGGAAGGAACCATGCAGGCAAGAAGACAACGGGATGGCATATATAGAGCATTGAAGGAGAAAAACTGCCAGCTGAGACCCGGATATACAGCCAAACTGTCTCTCAAATATGAAGGTGAAATTGAGACATTTAGAGATAAACACAAGCTTAGAGAATTTGCAAAAACCAAAACAAACCTACAAGAAATACTAAAGGGAATTCTCTGGTTAGAAAATGAATAATATCAGATATCAACACAATACTAGAACACAGAACAGAGAAACCAGATATCAACTCAGATTGGGAAATCAAAAACATAAAAGAAGATTTAAAAAATGCTCCAAAGAGGAAATCAGTGATGTCATTATGTAAAAGATGACAATAATCAATAAAGAGAGAATGAATAAAGCAGGCATAGATCCTCCGTATGGAGAGGAAATCAAGGCGAAATAGGGAGATTCAAGCTAGGTTTAAACTTAGAAAAACAGGTGTAAATATTAAGGTGACCACAAAAAAGACTAACAATCCCTCACTTCAAAATGAAAAACAACATAAACATAAAGATTCAGCAAAAACAAATTCAACTACAAGGAAAAAGAGGAATACACAATTTACAAAGAAAAACTCCTCAGCACGAAAAGTAAGTGGAAAAATGAAACTGTCAACAACACACACACACAAAAAGGCATCCACATCACAGCACTAAACTCACACCTACCTGGAATCACCCTGAATATAAACGGACTCTATGCACCAACAAAGAGACAGAGAGTTGCAGAATGGGTAAAAAAATGTGATCCAGGTGTATGCTGCCTACAAGAGACACACTTTAGACCTAGAGACGAGAACAAACAAAAACTCAAAGGATGGGAAAAATATATATATATCAAGCAAAAAACAGTCAAGAAAGAGCAGGAGTGGCTATATTAATTTCTGACAAAATTGACTTTAAAGTTAAATCCACCACAAAAGATAAGGAAGGACACTACATAATGATTAAAGGGGCAATATACCAGGAGGTTATAACCATGTTAAATATTTATGCACACAATGACGGGGCTGCAAGATACATAAATCAAACTCTAACAAAACTGAAAAGTGAGGTAGACAGCTCAGCAATCATAGGAGACTTCAACACACCACTTTCGGTGAAGGACAGGGCATCCAGAAAGAAACTCAATAAAGACACAAAAGATCTAAATGCCACAATCAACCAGCTTAACCTCATAGACATATACAGAACACTTTACCCAACAGCCAAGTATACTTTCTTTTCTAGTGCACATGGAACATTCTCTAGAATAGACCACATATTAGGTCAGAAAGCAAGCCTTAACAGAAACCAAAACATTGTGATATTACAAAGCATCTTCTCTGACCATAAGGCCATAAAAGAAGAAATCAATAACAGAAAAAGCAGGGAAAAGAAACCAAACACTGGAAAACTGAACAATACACTACTCAAAAAACACTGGGTTATAGAAGACATTAAGGATGGAACAAACAAATTCATAGAATCCAATGACAATGAAAACACTTCCTATCAGAACCTTTGGGACAGAGTGAAAGCAGTGCTTGGAGGTCAATTTATATCAATAAACACACACATACAATAAGAAGGGGCCGAAATCAAAGAACTATCCCTGCAACTTGAACAAATACAAAGAGAGCAACAAAAGAAACCTTCAGGCACAAGAAGAAAGCAATGAATAAAAATTAGAGTAGAATTAAATGAAATAGAGAAAACAAAAACAATTGAAAGATAACAGACCAAAAGCTCGTTCTTTGGTGAAAAAATTAACAGAATCGATGAACCATTGGCCAGGCTGACAAAAGAAAAACAGGAGAGAAAGCAAATAACCCAAAGAAGAAAGGAGATGTCCAATATCACAACAGATCCAAATGAAAAGAATCATATCAGACTACTAGGAAAAATTGTACTCTAAGGAATTTGAAAATCGAGAAGACATGGATGAATTCCTACAAACACACTACCTGCCTAAACTAACACAGACAGAGCCAGAACAACTAAACAGACCCATAACAAAAGAAGAGATTGAAAAGGTAGTCGAAAAACTCCCAACAAAAAAAGTCCTGGCCCTGACAGCTTCACTGCAGAGTTCTACCAAACTTTCAGAGAAGAGTTAACACCACGACTACTAAAGGTATTTCAGAGCGTAGAGAAGGACGGAATACTCCCAAACTCATTCTATGAAGCCACCATATTCCTGACACCGAAACCAGGTAAAGACATCACGACAAAAGAAAATTACAGACCTATATACCTCATGAACTTAGATGCAAAAATCCTTCACAAAATTCTAGCCAATAGAATTCAAAAAGATATCAAAAAAATAATTCACCATAAACAAGTGGTTTTCATACCAGGTATGCAGGGATGGTTCCATGTTAGAAAAACACTTAATGTAATCCATCAGACAAATAAAAGAGAAGAATCACAGGATTTTATCAATTGATGCAGAAAAGGCATTTGACGAAGTTCACCACCCATTCATGATAAAAACTCTCAGCAAAATAGGAATAGAAGAAAAATTCCTCAACATAATAATGGGCATTTATACAGAGCCAACAGCCAACATCATCCTAAATGGATAGAGTCTGAAAGCATTCCACTTGAGAACGGGAACCAGACATGGATGCCCTTTATCACCACTCTTATTCAGCATTGTGCTGGAGGCCCTAGCCAGAGCAATTAGGTGAGATAAAGAAACAAAGGGCATCCAGATTGGTAAGGAAGAAGTAAGAGCATTTCTGTTTGCAGATGACATGATCTTCTACACAGAAAACCCTGAAGAATCCTCGAGGAAGCTACTGAAACTAATAGAAGAGTTCTGCAGAGTATAAGGATACAAGGTAAACATAGAAAAATCAGTTGGATACCTCTACGCCAACAAAAAGGACATCGAGGAGGAAATCACCAATCAATACCATTTACAGTAGCCCTCAAAAAGATAAAATACGTAGAAATAAACCTTAGCAGAGACATAAAAGACCTATATAAGGAAAACTACAAGAGACCACTGCAAGAAACTAAAAAAGAGACCTACACAAGTGGGAAAATGTACCTTGCTCATGGATACGAAGGCTTTACATTGTAAACACGTCTATTCTACCAATAGCCATGTATGGATACCATGCAATTCTGATCCAAATTCTAACGACGTTTTTTAACGAGATGGAGAAACAAATCACCAACTTCATATGGACGGGAAAGAGGCCCCAGAGAAGTAAAGCATTACTGAAAAAGAAGAACAAAGTGGGAGGCCTCACTCCAACTGATTTTAGATCCTATTATACCACCACAGTAGTCTAAACAGCCTGGTACTGGTACAACAACACATACATAGAACAATGGAACAGAATTGAGAATCCAGACATAAATCCATCCACATATGAGCAGCTGATATTTGACAAAGGCCCAAAATCACTACAATGGGGAAAAGACAGTCTTTTTAACAAATGGTGCTGCCATAACTGGATATCCATCTGCAAAAAATTGAAACAAGACCCATATCTCACACCATTCACAACAACCAACTGAAAATGCATCCAAGACCTAAATATAAAATCTAAAGTGATAAAGATCATGAAAGAAAAAATAGGGACAATGCTAGGAACCCTAATACATGGCATAAACAGTATACAAAACATTACTAACAATGCCGAAGGGAAAGTAGATAGCTGGGAGACCCTAAAAATCAAATACCTATGCTCATCCAAGGACATTATCAAAGGGGTAAAAAGATTACATGCAGACTGGGAAAAGTTTTTAGCTATGACATTCCCGATCCACACCTGATCTCTAAAATCTACATGATAGTGCAAAAGCTCAACTACAAAAAGACAAATAACCCAATTTTAAAATGGGCAAAAGATATGAACAGACACTTCACTGAAGAAGACGTTCAGGTAGCTAACAGAAACATGAGGAAATCCTCAGGATCATTAGACATTAGGGAAATGTAAATCAAAACTACAATGAGATTCCATCTCACTCCAACAAGGCTGGCTTTAATCCAAAAAACAGAAAGGAATAAATGTTGGAGAGGTTGTGGAGAGAATGGAACACTTATACACTGCTGGTGGGAATGTCAAATGGTACAACCACTTTGGAAATCCATTTGGCGTTTCCTATAAAAACGAGAAATACAAGTACCATAAGATCCAGCAATCCCACTCCTTGGAATATATCCTAGAGAAATAAGAGCCTTCACACGAACAGATATATGCACAACCATGTTCATTGCAGCACTGTGTATAAGAGCAAAAAATAGAAGCAACCGAAGTGTCCATCAACAGATGAATGGATAAATGAATTGTGGTATGTTCACTCACTGGAATACTACACATCGATAAAGAACAGTGATGAATCTGTGAAACATTTCAGAACATGGAGGTATCTGGAAGGCATTATGCTGAGTGAAATTAGTCAGTTGCAAAAGGACAAATATTGTATAAGACCACTGTTATAAGAAGTTAAGAAATAGTTTAAACAGAGAAGAAAATATTCTTTGATGGTTATGACAGAGGAGAGGGAGGGAGACAGGGGTTTTCACTAATTAGATAATTAGATAAGTATTATTTTAGGTGAAGGGAAAGACAACACACAATATAGGAGAGGTCAGCACAACTGGACTGAACGAAAAGCAAAGAAGCTTCCTGAATGAAATGAATGCTTCCAAGGCCACGTAGGAGGGGCGGGAGTTTGGCGACCATGGTTTCAGGGGATATCTAAGTCAATTGGAATAATAAAATCTATAAAGAAAACATTCTGCATCCCACTTTACGGAGTGGTGTCTGGGGTCTTATATGCCAGGACACGGCCATCTAAGATGCATCAAAGTGGTCTCAGCCAACCTGGAGCGAATGAGAAAGAAGAAGACCAAAGACACAAGGGTAATTATGAGCCCAAGAGACAGAAAGGGCCACATAAACCAGAGACTACATCAGCCTGTCCTGATGTCTGTGTCAGTTTGTCATACCGTGGGGGCTTGTGTGTTGCTGGAAGCTAAGGTACCAATATTCAGATACCAGCAGGGTCCTCCTGACTAGGATAGAGGCCCAGGAGGGCACGGCTCCCTGTCTGCTTTGTTCACTGAATGATGCTGAGTGTCTAGAACAGTGTCTGCAACAGTAGGGCTTCATAGATAATTGTCGAGTGAATGAACCTAAGCAGCACCTTCCCCAATATCTGATTGTCCTGGGGCCCCTCTGTCAGCCACCAGGGATTCGTGTCCAGACTACACCAAAATCAAAGCACCACTAGATGGAATCTCAAATCCCCCTTTTCAAATGGGAAACAGGTTTGCTGAAGGGCCTGCACTCAGTGAGGGGTGAGGCAGACAGCTTCTTCTTGAAGGAGACGAAAACAATAAATGTGAACATCCCAGCCCCTCCAGCAGCCTTTTCCCTACAGCTGGTCTCCTGATGTTGGGCTGTAGTGGCACACTTATTAAAGAGCGCGGCTGCTAACCAAAAGCTCAACAGTTCAAATCCAGCTGCTCCTTGGAAACCCTATGGGGCAGATATACTTTGTTTTCTAAGTTCGGTATGAGTCAGAATTGACTCCATGGCAATAAGGTTGGTTTTGGTGGGGCTCTGGGTACATAGTTGCCATGGCTTGTCCCATGTGGTTCTGACAGTAAGATCAAGCAGGCTGATCCTAACCAGCCCACTTTTCAGAGGAGCACTCTGAGGCACAGAGATGTGAGTGACTTTCCCCAGACTCGTAGCTAATAGGTGTTGAGTTCCTATGGGGCTGGGGAGGGTGGGGTACTAACCTTTGGAACAACAGATCTAGGACCTGCTGGGTGGTGGCGAAGGTTCTATAATTTCCCAGAAAGAAATTGATGTAGGACAAGTCACCCTCCATGAAGGCGGGTACCGGATGCTCCCCCAGCTTCTCCAGCAAGCCAGCCTTGACGATTCTCACCACGAGGGTCTCAATCAGGTCCTGGTCCGACCAACAGGTACGCTAGGGTGAGACAGACGAGGAATATAATGTCAGAGGAACCCCGTGAACCACCAGTTGGTTTGGAGCCCCAGACCTCTGTGGCCTGTGGCAGGAGGTGGGACACGAGTGTCCCCAACAGGAAACGGGAGGTAGGGATTATTATACATATTAGAAACCTCAAGTAATTTTCTTCATAACATTACCTCCCTCTAGTAAGAGTGTGGAGCCCTGGTGGCACATTGGCTCTTAATAGCTTGGCTGCTAACCAAAAGATTAGCACTTTGACTCCACCAGCCAATCCTTGGAAACCCCATGGGGCCGTTTTAGTATGTCCTATAGGGTCCCTATGAGTTAGCATGGACTCGATGGCAACAGGTTTGGTTTGGTTTGGTGTCAAGAGCAGTATACTTGTGAGTCCTCACTAAACAGAAAAAAAAAAAAAAAAAACACCCTGTTGTAGAAGTGAGAAAACACAGCTTAGCCATGTCCAGTATCTGTTCAAAGTTACGGATAAGAGCCCAGAACCTTCCGAAGCTAAGGCCCCATGATGTTCCCCATGTGCCGCATGGGGCCTGCTCTGCTCCTGACTCAGAGGGGAAGGTCTAGTGCAAGCTCACTCCCTCCCCAGCTAGAGACAGTGCCCAGACCAGGCACATCCGTGAGACCCTCACTGAATGCAAAAAAAAGACAGGGATTTTCCTTTCTGTACATTAAGAGGGTTTTGAGGAGCTAAAGCTATGGTGGTCTTAGATCCAGCCAAAGGTGAATGCCTGGATATCTCTGGGGTGGGATTAAGGCCCCCACAGGACCAAGGATCTGAACAGATGCCTCAGGGAGGGCAAATGAGAATGACCAGGAAAGAGCAGCAGAGGGCATCAGTCCAGGGCCACCAGCTATGAGAGGCTCAGTCACTGTGGGGACCAGCCTCCCTTCTGGAACACTCTGCAACTGAGTCAGGACACAGCTCCTGACCTGGCATGGTGATATATTCCCTGAGGTTGCGGGTTGCAGAAAAATGTGCATCACAGCCTGAGCCCCATGCTTTTGGGTAAAAGGAGCCTGCTAACCATGAGGATGTGTGAGGTTGGGAGAAGGTGTGGAAGGACAGTACAGCTGACTACTGCCTGGCCCTGGGGCTGGGAGTGAAACCCTGAAACAGGAAAAACATGCAAAAAGATGCCTGGGCTGATGTGCAGTGAAAACAGTAGAAAAGCCTCGTTTCTGACATTCCTACAAAAAGGAAAAGAGTGACTATAGCTGGCCAGACAGTGCAGGGCAGTTGATGGTTGGGGGGGGTGTTGGATAAGGGGAGGATTTTGGCAGATTCCTTTGGGAGGGAATGGTGGCCCTTGAGAGAGACAGCCCTGGGAGGGAGCTAGGGACCTCGAAGTAGTGTCTGGTCCCTGTGTCCTCTCTGGCCTCTCAGGCCACTGGGTGGGGACCCTGCCCCCACACACACTCACCCAGAACCTGCGCCAGCCCTCCCTGCTCCCTTTCTTCAGGTAGATGGAGTAGATGAGGCCATCCTCCTTCTCCTCCTGGATCTCCTGTGGAGGCTTCTGCAGAGACAGTGCCCAGGAGTGGTCCAGTATGCATTCATGGCTGCTCCAAGCCTCCTCCTTCTCTCTCTGCTCCTTCAGGCCGTTCTAAGCCCTGGACCTTCAAAGAGCCCCTAGTTCCCTGTCCACACCACATACAGGAAGATCCAGCCAGAGGTTACACCATGCAGCCCCGGCCACTTCCACTGACCAGGGCCACCCCTTGCTCTGCAGCTCATCTCTAACTCCCACCTTCCAGGGAGGAGGAGAGATTGCAGGGGGAGGAGGGGGCTCAGGGCAGGGGTACAGATAGGGACCTCTGAGTAGTACACCAGGATCTGGGAAGAGCTGAGCCAGCATAAGGTCAGCAATGGGCTGTCAGTGCCTGCAGGTAGGACTGTGAGGTGACTGCCCCACACAGGGTGAGCTGGAGCTCAAAGAAGGCCCAGGCCTCGTCCACTCTGTGTTTCCTTGGGGATGGGTGGCCCTGGCAGACCCCTGGGAACCTTGGGGTCCCTCTCCCTTTACCTGGCAACTGCCCCCGCCCATCTTGTGGGCCTTGGGCATGTGGCTAGGAGACTGGAGGACCCTGTCCCAAGGCAGAGCTGCCTCCACCCTCTCTCTTCTTTCCAGTGTGTCACTTACTTTGTGTCCTCTTCTCTTCTGACCCTACCCAGATGGCCCCTCACATGAAGTCAGTGTGTGCCGCTATGTGTGTGTGTGTATGCACGCGCCTATGTGCACAATGGGAGGACGTACGCAGAGTTCCCCACATCTTGGCAGCTCTCATTCTCAAATCCAACCCCATGAGAGGGGCTGAGCCCTGCCTAGGGGGACCGAACCTTCCTCATCTGGTTTATACATCAGTGTAGGTTCCCATTCAACAATTTCTACAGAAATGTTCAGTGACGTTGGTTACATTCCTCACAATGCGTGAACATTCTCGTTATTTCTGTTCTGGTTCTGTTTCCATTAATCTAGTTTCCCTGCCCCCTTATGTTCTTATCTTTTTGGCTCTTGTACTTCATTATTTCTTCCTTTCACTTTAGCTACTCTACATTCAAGAGAATTTTCAGAGTCTCTTCTAACATGCATTTTAGTCTTTTCGATGACCTCTTGCTTTCTTCATGGAAGATGTCCTTGACGTGATTCCACAGCTCTCTGGTCTTTGATCATTAGTGTTTGATGCATGAAATCTATTCCTGGGATGGTCTCTAACTTCAGGTGGGATATACTCAAGGTCCTATTTTGGCTCTCATGGATTTCTTCTACTTTTCTTCAACTTCAACTTCAACTTGCATATAAGCAATTCGTGGTCTGTTCCGCAGTCTGTCCTTGGCCTTCTTCTAATTGATAATATTGAGCTTTTCTATTGTCTTTTTCCACTGATGTAGTTGATTTGATTCCTGTGTATTCCACCTGGTGAGGTCCATGTGTATAATCGCCGTTTATGTTGTTGAAAAGAGGTATTTGCAAGGAAGAAGTCGTTGGCCTTTCAAAATTCTATCATGAGATCGACAGCATTGTTTCTGCGACCAAGGCCACATATTCCAATTATTGTTCCTTCCTTTTTGTTTCCATTTTTCACTTTCAAATCACCAGTAATTATTGATGCCTCTTGATTGCGTGTCTGATCCATTTCAGATTGCAAAAGTTGGTCAAAACCTTCAATTTCTTCATCTTTGGCTTTAGTGGTTGGTGAGTAGATTTGAGTAACAGTCATATTAACTGTTCTTCCTTGTAGCCATATGGATATCGTTCTACCACTGACAGCGTGGTACTTCAGAGTGAATCTTGAAATGTTCTTTTTGAGGATGAATGCATCGTCACTCCTCTTCAATTTGTCATTCCCGGCATAGTAGACCATATGATTGTCCCATTCAAAATGGCCAATAGCAGTCCATCTCAGGTCACTAATGCCTAGGATATCTATGTTTATGCATTCCACTTCTTTTTTTTTTTTTTAACAATTTCCAATTTACTTGATTTGTACTTTGCACATTCCACATAGTGATGATTAAAGGATGTCTGCAGCTTGAAGCTTGACTCCATCCATGTCATTTAGGTTAACTCTACTTTTAGGAGGCAGCTCTTACTCAGCCTTCTTTGGAGTGCCTTCCAACCTGAGGCACTATATCAACCAATGCTCCATTGCTATTCATAAGGTTATCACTGGCTGCTTTTTCAGAACTAAACTGTCAAGTCCTTCTTCCTAATCTGTCTTAGTCTGGAAGCGCCACTGAAACCTGTCCACCATGAATGACCCTGCCGGCATATGAAGTGCTGGTGGCACAGGTCCCTGTATCACAGCCACACACAATCCACCACAGTATGACAAACTGATAGACCCATGGGGGAGCCGCCTGGACTACAACCCAGCACAGGGCTGGGCTGTGGTGGTGTGAATTTGGGAAAGTCACTTCCCCTCTTGACCTCGTATCGTGATTGGCACCAGGAAGGCCTTGGAATTAACTCAACATCAGATATCACTACCCTCTGCATAAAAGCCTCCAATAACTTCCATTATATTTGGAAGCCAACCCAGGGCCTCATCTCAGACTAGGGGTGTGCAGCCTGTACAATGGCCCCCAACAATCCTGCCTCCTGGCCCCCACACCCTGTGTGATCCCCTCACTGAGTGTGGACTGGGCTCAGGAACCAGCTTCTAAAGAACCAGAGAGGACAATTAGCTCTCTGTTTCTTGCTCTCTTTCCTCCATCTCTCTGTCATGTCTCTCCCCCTGGGAAGCAGCTGCAATGTATGACCTGTCCCATGAGGCCCACATGACAAAGACCCGAGTTAGGGCCGTGATCAACAGACAGAGAAGGGCTAGGCTCCCAGTCCAACAGCTCTCAAGGTCCTGCTCATAACACAGAGATAGCAGGGAGTGGATCCTCCCCAGTCCAGCCTCACTTGAGACCACAGCCCCAGGCTCCTGAGAGAACTTGAGGCAGAGTCACCAGCTAAGCCGTGCCACCTTCCTGCCCCACAGAGACTGTGAGGTTATCAGTGCGTCCTGTTGTGAGATGTCAGTTTTGGAGTGATGTTGTCACAGAGGAGGAGACAGCTCCTCCAGCCCACCAGGTCCTGAGAACTGGACCTGCCCCCCTCCTCTCTCCCTCCTCTCCTTCCCAGCTCCCTCCAGCCACACTGGTAGCTTTCCGACCTCTCTCTGGGCAAACTCACACCTGCCTCCCAGTCTCTGCACCAGCTGTGCCTTCTCCCTCGGACACTGCACCCAGACTCGTGCAGGGCTGGCCCCACCTGTCATTTTGGCCACGAATAAATGTTACCTCCATGAGGCTTCTGGACCCCCACTCAGTGGCCCCAGCCCTCTCTCGCTGGCTGCACCCTACTTTATTTTCTCTATGGAATATGATCTTTTCTTTCCCATGTATTTGTCTTCAAGCCCTTGTCCCTCTCCCCTCTACTGTGAGATCCTGGGGCAAGGACCATGTGGGTCCGTTTCAGGTCCCACCCAGGACCTAACGCAGACCAGGCCCAGGGCAAGAGCTTGAGGCACCATTGCTGAATGAATAAATGAGAGGATCTGATTCACTTCCTGCCTCTGACCAGCTCTGACTGTGGGCATGGATGGTAATACTAGGAGGTGCAACTCCTAGACAGGGTGACACCCTGAATGACCTTGGGGTGACTGTCTCCTAGTCCAGCTGCTCCAGCAAAGCCCAGGGGCCACCACTGACAGGGTGTCTGCTGCTCTCTGGTGGCCAGCGCTAGCACTGCAACTCCAGGCAAGAAACCTCATATCCCACACCTGCATTAAGGTGTCCTCAAGTCAGCACCTCACCTGAGCCCCGAGATTGATGGATCAGGGCCTGCAGGTCCCCGGGCAGTGTGGGGGACCTCAGGAGACTCCCGTACCCCCTCTTTGCCTCCACAGGGCCTAGGTGCCCAGCTCACTCACCAGGCATCCTCCCCACACTCGGCAAAGCCATCACTTCTTCAGGGGGACCCCCAGACACCACCACCTACTGTTCCTGACCCTGGGCCTCGTCTCGTGATCCATAGCTCTGACTTGCCCTTCCCGACCCCAAGTTCCCAGTACCCGCACTCCAATGGTCTTGCTCTTGGAATATTCTATTCCTAGAAGGAGAAATCATTTTCCCAGGACCTCAGAGCACAGCAGGTCATTGACACAGAACCAAGGCCAGCGGTACTTCTCTGAGCCTTGGAACACTGAGGGTCACCCGCTCCAAACACCCGAATGGGTAGAGGAGGAAACTGAGGCTGGGTGGGGCAGGGCGAAAAGCTGTGTCTGGGCTCCTGTGGGGCGCCCTCCCCCTACTCCCATAGGCTCTTGCCTGCTCTCCGAGCTGGGGAGCAACAGCCCCTCCTCCAGGGAGTTGTCCTGGATTCCACTCCCATCCCCACATCCACTGAGGCAGGTCTCCCCTTCTCTCGGCATCAACTCTCCCTAGGATTCTAGGAGAAGGGGTCCTACCCAGGGGAGGTTCCGATTCCTCCTCACCCCCTCGAACAGCACAAAAGCTGAGCACCTTCCTTCTCTTGTAGAATTTGATCACCCTCCTTGGGGGGCTGGCCCCACGTTCCTCAGAAAAGGTCCCCTGGGCCATGACTAGGCCCCACCCCTCCCATGCTGCACTACTGCAAGGTCCCACCGGGCGTAGAGCACATGTGCACAACTGGACTTGAACAGAGGTCGGAATCTGGGTGCCAGGACAGGGGGATCCAGGACAGAGACTCAGGAATCTTGTAGACCAACCCTCCCTGCCGTCCCAGGAAGGGACTGAGGCCTCAGGAAGGAAGGCCCTGAAGGCCACTCATGTGGTCCCTGACATTTACTCCTCACTAGACAAACATGTCCAAACAGTACACATGGTGTTCTCTCTCTCTCTGTTTCTCTGTGTCTCCCTGTCTCATTCTCTCTCTGTCCCTCTACTTCTCTCTCTCTCGTCTGACTAAACACAAATGCAAACACACACACACTTCTCCATCCATCGTCCACCTTCCAAGCCCAAACCACTGCATCATCCTTAACGTCTCCTTTTCCCTCGTCCCTAATGCTCACAGCAGTACCCATCTTGGCTTTGCCTCTACAGTGGATCCCAGACCGATCCCTTCTCCCCATCTCCACTCTCCACTCTTGTCCTGGTCACCATCTACCACCTGGACCACGGAGCACAGCAGTCTCTGGGTTGTTCCTCGTAATTGTTCTCTACAAAAAAAAAAAAAAAAAAAAAGCCTATTGCTGTGGAGTTGATTCCGACGCATAGCGATCGTATAGGAAAGAGGAGAACTGCCCCATAGAGTTTCCAAGGAACGCCTGGCTGGCTCGAACTGCCGACCTTTTAGTTAGCACCCGTAGCTCTTAACCACTACTAGGGCTCTGATGCTGGGCTCTGGACTATTCCACCTTTAACCCTGTGTAATCCATTCTTCAAACAGTAGTTGGAATCAGCTTTTTAAACTGAAATCATATCAAGACACGCTTCCATCTAAAACAGTCCAGCGGCTTCAGTTGTATCCTGACTACAGTCATCAGAGAGAAGTTCCTCTCTAACCTACAGCTGGGTCTCTGTGTGTCCCAGGAATGTCCTTCTGTTCTCTGGGTCTTGTTTTATCTTCTGTGAAATGAAGGCTGTTGTGTGGGAGTGGGATGAGGTCAAGTATCTTCCACCCACTTCACCTGCTTTTCCTGGATGCACAGACCGAAGCCGCATCCAAGAATCCGAGACTTCTTTTGTGGTGTCCTGCCTGTGAAGAAGGCAGTGAATACATATCTCTACAGGGTTCCCTCTGCAGCTTCACCCTGGAATCCTTTTTCTTTTTTAACTCTAGACCAAGGAGCCACTCCATCAGTGGTGATTAGTTAGTGTCCTGAAATCGTGTGTGTGTGTGTGTGTGCAAGAATCCTTGAATCCTTAAGAGAGGCTTCTAAAATCACATTTAAAGGTAGAAAAACTGTTAAAACCTGGATGGAGAGAGTGTGAACATGAACACATCTTTGAAAACAGAGAGATTTGTGAACAAGTTCTGGTCACTAATGGTGATGGTTCCGTCTCCTAGGCTAACATAACATCCAAGGTAAAACAACTTTTGCCAGAACGTGAATGATGAATAACACTGGATACAAATCCATATTTCAAAAGTCTTCTGTTAGCAGGCTTCTCGTACATTTCAGCCAGGACTCCTCAGGGATCTGCTCTTTTACTTTGTCACCTGTGGGCCAAAAGCCCATAGAAGGACCAGGAGCAGCCTAGTGCTGCCATTTTCTTTGTGTTCATTGCAGCCGGGATGGTCTGGAGTGTCTTCCCTGTGTGGTTTCCCGCAAGAATGTTTCACCCTTCTTTCTAGGTGAACTAGAGAGAGGGATCTGTCTGTCTGCAGAGCTAGGCCCCCAGGAACCACCCAGCAAGCAGTGCCCACGGCGGACTCCACAGGCTTGGGGAGGAGTCCCTGCTGACCCTTTTGAGAGGAGGGCCCCCCTTGCCCTCTGGGCTCCTCAGTAGCACCACACGTGACACGTGATCATCAAATATGACTGAGGGAGGAATCACATTGACACATTTTACAGATGTTCTAAGACTTTCTTCCTTCACCTCAGTGGACTGTCTTGGCGTCCAGGCACAGACCCCACTATGGAGACCCCTCATCCACCTCCAACCAGGGTACAGCTGGTTTTCCTTCCTCCTGCCCATGGGAAGCTCCTCTCCTAAGTTTGCCTCCCTCCCTGCCCGAGCCACACAGGGCCTCTCCTTGCCCTTCTCCTGGGAACTATCATCTACCTCCCTGAGTGGGAGATGGGATGGACTGACTAGGAAAAGACACATCCCTTAGTCTGCAGAGGGCCTGAAGGAATGCGTGTTAATGGTCTTGTCCCTCTCATCGAAGGCCCCCTGTCTTGGTTGGATTACCAGGTTCCAAGCCAGTCAATCGACAACCTCTTAATGTGGACACTACGGTCCACTCATTCTCCAGGCCCCACAATGACCTGGAACAGATTTTCCCCTTTCACATGGGAGAGCAGAATGGGCTTTAAGGAAGAAGACCACATAAATTCACCTGGGGCCTCATCATACCCATGTACCTGGTAGCAACACTCTCCTGGTTCTACCTAGGAGCCCTACAAGCCCAAGTCCCAGAACCAGCTCCTCACCCATCAGCTGTCTGACCTTGGCACCTCACTGAAGCTCCCCATCTCAGCCTCTTTATCTGCAAAATGGGAATGAAAACCTATACTGGGGTTGTCTGGACTGTTGTGCAGGGTTTTTCAGAAGCACCTGGTAAAGGGCTACTTGTCAAATTGAAGAGGGTCCCACATATTTATTCCCAGGGTTGTTCGGGTAAATGAGAGAGGTGTTGTTAAGTGCCATCCAGTGGGTCCGACTCATACAGAACCCACATAGAGCAGAACAGAACTCTACTCCGTCCTCAGTGTCCTCACAATCCTTGTTATGCTTCAGCCCATTGTTGCAGCCACTGTGACAATCCATCTCGCTGAGAGTTTTCTTCTTTTTCGCTGACCCTCTATCAAGCATGACATCCTCCTCCAGGAACTAGTTCCTCTACACAACGTGTCCAAGGTGTGTTGGACAAAGTTTTGACACCCTGAACTTCTTTACCAGATCATCTACAGTGAAAAAAAAATTTTTTTTTTTTTTTTTTTACCGTGTCGAAGACTCAGCTTCTAGGTATGGCTCACATCTGTCTCTCTATCAGCTCCACAGCATCGTCCTACAGAATCAAAGCCTCTTTTCAAATATACAATCCCTGAGAAAAGTAGATGACCTTGTAACGAGCTAAGAACAGCCTCACTTGTGCTTACTAATCTATACTGAACAATCCCACAAGGGAACTCGTTCACTACAGATGACCTGGTAAGCAAGGTAAGCATTGTGCTTACCTTGTCTACGGGATAATCCGCCCCTCGTTAGAGCTCTTGGCCTCATATTACACCTCTTTTAGGAGGTTCCCGCTGCAGGAACCCTGAGCCCAAACCACTGTACTGCAGGCTCTTCTTGGTCCTGAGCTTCCCTCCTCCCCTCCTAAGCTTCTGTGAGGTTGTCCACTGATATAACCAATCTCTGTCATTTTCAAGACATGGCCCTCCGAGCAGTAAAGTCAATCACCCGATTTTGTCGGTGAGCTGAAATTGGCTGAATCATGTTCGATGGTTTACTCACCACCTTTCCAATTACTGAGCTGCCCAAATCCCAAAAGGTAAGTAAAGTGCACTCATCCTAGAGTAGGCTTTAGCCCAACCCATCCCTTCTGGGCAGAATTACAAACCCAGGGTCAGAAAGGCCATATATAAGAGGAAACCCACTGGGCTGCCCCAGTCATCAGTAGATGAGCGTTTGGGTGTTTCCACTATTTGGCTGTCATGAGTAACGCTACTCTGAACAAGACAAGCCCACGTTTTGGCATAAAGACATCATGTGTTTTATCGTGTTACTCCCATGTGTACCTAGGGACATTGAGCATGAACTCATTATTTGTATGAGCCTGAAAAACCTGCCCCCCAAAATTAAAATCAGTTTAAAATAAGCTTATTATCGCATTCAACATGCACTCATTGACACTGACGCTGTGGCCAATGTCCTGGGGATGGCGTGGACAAGACACAAACAGGCTCTGCCCTCTCCAGGCTGCATGCGGAGGGTGGGAGGGTGGGCAGCTGTGCCCACAGTGGCCCCAGTCACAGGGCACGTGAGCTCCAAAAAGGGAAGGCCTGAGCCAGAGACCTGATACCACAGTCCAGTTCCTGGGCCACCAAGGACCCTCCACATGACACCTGCCCAAAGGTACGATTCTGCAGGAGGCCCGATTCAATCCCAGAGCTCTTCTTCACAAAGCAGCTGACTCCACAGCGCCTGACCTTAGACTAGCTGTCAGAGGGTCAGCCCACCTGTGACCCTGCCATCTACATGGACTGACAGGAGAGCCAGACAGGCTGTCTAGAACCCAGGCAGTCTCCCCATCATGCACCAGTGAGGACAGGGCCCCCAGTGCTGTGTCAGGGAGACCCTCATGCCGTCGGGTCCCTGTACCCACCAGCCCTCATTCCTTGCTCCTATTTCCCTCCTGTTCCCTCAGGCCTACAGCCTGCTATAGATGAATGCTAGGCTGCGATGTCTGCCCCTGCTCATCCTCGGCCTCTTTTTTCTGCTTTCTAAAGCCCAGTTCCTGGACCTCAGTCTTCCTTTTCTGTAGGATGTGGATGTCCCCCGCCGTGCCCAACTCAGAAAATGGTGCAGGAAGATGAGACAGGGTTATAGACCAGCTTCTAGGGCCCTGGGGCCGTTCCTGACTGTCTGGGCTAGTGGCTGGGAGGGTGGTCAGCTCACCAAGGTGAAACAAAAGTGGTGATGATGTTTGTAGATCGTCTTTATGGCACACACAGCACACGCACCTAGATGAGTGTGTGCCTGCCCTGTGTCTGTGTGTGTCTGTGTGTGTCTGTGTGTGTCTGTGTGTGTCTGTGTGTGTCTGTGTGTGTCTGTGTGTGTCTGTGTGTGTCTGTGTGTGTCTGTGTGTGTCTGTGTGTGTCTGTGTGTGTGTACTGAGCCAGTGATATTTTCTCTCCACTGTGGGGCTGAGGACACAGGAACGTGGTTCTGAATCTGTGCTCATTCTTGATTCATTCCCTCTCCCGGTGTCCAGAGTACATCAGGGCTGGCTCCCAGGGCCACCAAGGGATCCAGGACATGTTCTGGTTCTGGAATTCTGGGCCCACAGGCCCCAATGAGTGTGATGTCTCAGGCCCGGCAGTCCTGCCTTCTAGAGAGACGTGACTCCCGTCTTAGCATGAACCCCCTCACCCCCGCATTACCTTTCCCCAGAGAAAAGCTCGCCATCTTGACCCCTCGGTGATGCTCCCTCTAAGCCTGGTGCCCACTCCAAGTCCATCTCGGAGAGGGCACACATGGGAGGGCAGTGGTCTCTGAGGGGCAGTGGGGAAATGTGGTCTCCAGGGGTGCCAGGCAGGTTGGGGTACACAGGGTTTCCCCCATCCTTGGGCACGTGTTCAGGGCCTGAGGATCTCAGGCCAGGGCTGGGGGCGTGCTGCAGGCGTTCATCCCCCACCATGGCCCCCTGACTGCTCCCCTGGCCCTCTGTCAGCTCCAGCCCCTGAGGTCACCTCCTCTACCCTGTCCCTGTCCTGGCCTTGCAGAACCCTAGCCTCAAGGGTCACCTGGGTGAGTGGTGGAGGGCAGGGACCAGGGGTCCCACCCACCTCCTCACTCTCCACACCTGGCCATCTCCTGGCTGCTTCCAACTTTTACTCCACCCCTGGGCTTGCTTGGGTCCCAGCATCTCCTGCCAGGCTGACTCTTCACCAGGTCTTCAGATCCCTTTATTCTGCTTAAACCTCTGCTGAGAAGTTTTAGTTCCACCCCAGATACACTGAATCAGAATCTACCAATTAACAAGACCCCCAGGTGATTCTCACGTAGAATAAATTTTGAGACCCACTGCTCTACCAGTGCTTCTCAGAATTGGTCCCTAACCAGCAGCATTAGGGTCACCTGGGAACTTGTTAGAAATGCAAATTCTCAGCAGGGGTTCTAACCAGAACAAACCAGGCAGAAGCCCTGCTCCTAACCCCTCTAATGTCCTAATCACTTATATCTGGGGGTTCTTCTGCTGGTCCCCCTCCTCACTTCCCACAAAGGGCTGTTTCCACCGTTTCACCTGCCGTGTACCCACACCTGGGCTGCCTCCTGACACCTTGGACCTCCTCATTCTCCATACCTGGGCTACCTCCTGGGCCTTCCCATGTGTTCTTGGCCTCACCTGGGCCTTCTCCTGAGCCCTCCTACCTCATTCACACTGAGGCTCTGTCTTCACCTGACCCGTCTCACCTCCTCTCTCTAACACAGATGGGGACCCTCGTGACCCTGCCACACTCCTCAGCACCCACACCTGGGCTCTCCTGGCCACTACCTTCTCAGCCCGCCCACCTCCTCATTCCAGAGCCTTGGGCATCCTCCAGGCCACTCCCATGTCCTCCCCATACATGGGCTGAAACCTGGCCCCTCCCACATGCTCAGTTCCCCTTCTTGAGCAGTATCTTAACCCTTCAGACTTTCTTTCTTCACATACATGGGCTTCTGACTCCCTCCACATCCTCATTTACCCAAACTGGGCTGCTTCCTAAGCCCTCCCACCCCTCATTACCCACACTTTTGTGATATCCTGGCCCCACCCACAGGCTTAGTCTTCACAACTGTGCCTTCTCCTCACCCAGCCCAACTCCTTACCTGACACTCCTTCTTCTTCAGTTCCTAACATTGGCCATTCCATGGCCCCTCAAGGCTCACATTTGCCCAATTCTAGTCCTTCTCCAACACTGCCCACGATCTCACAGCCCACTCAGGAAAAACCTTCCCACGTCCTCACTTCCCAAGTGCCATCGCCTTCTGATGCCTCCCACCTTCTCACTCCCGACATCTTGGCCACCTGTTGACCCCTCCAACCTCTTCGTTACCCACACCTGGGCTACTACTACACCCTCCAGCCTCTTCACTTCTTGTACCTGGGCTGCCTCCTGACACCAACCATCTCCTCTATCCAACACCTGGGAGTCCTCCTTGTCACCATACCTGCTTCCTTGTCAACTCTGCCCAATCTTCTGCCCATTTTCTCATTCCCCACCCTGGGCTTCCTCCTTTTCCCTTCTTCTACCTCATTACCCTCACCTGGGCAAACACATGCACCCTCCCACCTCATTATGCCCCGCACCTGTGCCTTTTGAGCCCTCCTTCCTACACACTCCCCACACCTGAGCCTCCTCCTGGGCTCTCCCACTTACCTCACACACCCTCCTCACTTCCCAGGACTGAGTACCTCCTCACCCACCCACCTTATTACTCTAAGCTGGGTGTGTTTCTTGTCCACCTCACTCTTCACAACTGTGCGTCCACCTAACACCTGTGCCTCCCACCTCCTCATTTCTCACCCCTGAGGTTTATCATGGCGTCTCCATATTTCCATAGCTGGGCTGCCTCCTAGTCCTACCCACCTCCTCACTGGCCACACCTGGGATGCCTCCTGGCCCCTCATACCTCCCCGCTCCCCAAACCTGTGCTTCCTCCTAGCCCCTCACACCTCATCTTTCCTCATACCTGTGCTGTCTCCTGGCCCTCACACCTCCTCAGTCCCCACACCTGGGCTGCCTCATGGGCCTTCCCACTTCCTACCTGGCCACACCTGTGACTTCTACTGGCACTTTCTGCCTCCTTCCTCTGCAGACTTTTGCTGCCTCCTCAATGCTTCCAGCTCAGCAACCACACCTGGTCTTCAACTCACCCTTCCCACCTCCTCACTCCCTACACCTGTGCCTTCTACTGACCCACTTCCCACCTTAGTTCTGACACTCCAGCTTCTTCCACATTGACACGCCTGTGCACTCACTGACCCCTCACGCCCCGTCATTACCACACCTGTGTCTTTTGTGGGCCATCCCTCCTCCTCCTACACCCTCCTCACCCACCATTACTTTACCACCTCCTGACCCCTCCCGCCTCATTACCACACCTGCTGCTGATCTACTGGCCCCTCCCATTCTCTCACATCCCGTACTGGGTCTGACCCCTCCCACCTTCTCACTCACCACACCAGTGCTGATCTGGACCACTCCTGACTCCTTGGTAGCCACATTTGGGAGTTCTCCAGACCTCTTCCAGCTTATCAGCCCCCACAGCTTGTCTGCCTCTTCATCCCTCCCACCTCTCACCCCCCACAACTGGGCTGTGTCCTCACCCTTCCCACCTCCTCTTTTTCCACCCCAGGGGTTTCTCCTGTAGACAGGCACTCACACAAATGTCTGTCCATGAAGGCCCATAGCAGCTCTACTGCTCCCATCAGTCCATAATGGACCCAACCCATACGTCCATCAACAGAGGATTGGTGAACAAAGCGTGGACCATCCACACAATGGAATACCACTGAGCCTTAGAGAGAATGAGAAACTGACACGTGCTACAATGGGAATGGACCTCAAAAACATGAAGCTAAGAAGCAAGGTACAAAAGGTCACATGTTTCCATTTAGATAAGAAATTCAGGGCAGGGAAGTCCATAGGCACTGAGAGCCAGTCACTGATTGTCATGGGCACAGGGGAGGGTAAAGGGAAGACTGCTTAACAGGTCCAGGGTTTCTGTTTGTGGTGATGACAGTGCTCTCAAGTAGGTACTGCCGATGGTTGAATAGGATTGTGGGGTACATTAAGGCACTATATCACACCCATTAAAACTAGAAAAACAAAACTTTATTTCATGAGAAATCTACCAGTTAAAATAGTAAAAACTATAACGTATAATGTGAGTTGTAACAACACAACAAATAAACCACACAAACACCCACGCAGCTGAAGGAAAGAAAGGATCTCCTTGTGAAGCTGAAGCTCCCTGGCTGGGGCTGAGGAGCTGTTGAGGACTAGGTGTGGCGACTTGCTCGAACTCTGGTACCAGGGCCAGCGCAGGAGAAGGAGGACACAGGGCTACGCTGAGCCCCAGTGTGGCTGCCGGCGCAGGATCAATACGTGGAGGAGGTCGTGCAGCTGGTTCTAGGGGAGGCCCAGGATAAAGATTCCACTTTCCAGCAGACTCTTCCTCAGGAGCCTGAGCTAGAAGTAGACATGGACAACCTAGAGCTATATCAACATCTGCTGTTTCTGAAGGAACAGAATCGACATCCGCCGGTGGTCCGGGATTCAGTTCCGGAGGTGGCCCAGAAGAAGAATTCAGCTTTCCAATAGGCTCTTCCTCTGGTGCCTGGGCCAGAGCTGTACACGGAGGACCTGGGGCTACACGAGGCCCAGGTGCTGATGTAGGAGTAGGACCCACAATACCTGGTTGCCTGGGATCCAGTTGTACAGGTGGTTCAGGTTTAGAATGCGGTTTTCCAATAGGGTCTTCATCCAGAGCCTGGACCGGAGCTGGAGAAGGAGGATCTATGGGTACACTGAGCTCCAATACTGCTACAGGCTTAGTATCGCAATCAGCTTGTGGTCCAGGACCGAGTTTTGGAGGTGGGCCAGGATAAGAATCCGAATTTCCCTCAGGCTCTTTGTCTGGAGCCTGGGCCACAGCTGGAGTCAGAGGACAGGACACCACATCTAAGTCTGCTGTTGCTGTCGGAATAGGACTGACATCACTTGGTGGTCTGGAAACTTGTTCTGGAGGGGACCCAGGATAACAATCGAGCTTCCCAGTAGTCTCTTCATCTGGTGTCTGGGCCAGAACTGGAGATGGAGGACCTGACACTACATGGAGCCTTGGTGCTGGTACAGAAGTAGGACCGACAACACTTGGTGTCCGAGGATCCGGTTCTGGAGGTGGTTCAGGAACAGAACCTGACTTTCCAGTGGGCTCTTCATCTAGCATCTGGACCGGAGCTGGCGATGAAGGACCTGTAGATACGCTGAGCTCTGGTATTGTTGCAGGTGCAGTACCACCATCAGCCTGTGGTCCACGACCAAATTCTGGAGGTGGCTCAGGAGAAGAAGCCAACTTCCCAGCAGGCTCTTCATCTGGAGCCAGAGCCAGACTCGGATCTAGAAAACCTTGTTCTACTTTGAACCTCTGTGTTGGTGCACAGTCAGGTGATCCTTGAGCCAATTTTCTAGATGGCCCAGGATAAGCACCCGACTTTCCAACAAGCTCTTCACCTAGTGGCTGGGCCAGAGTTGGAGACGGCAGACCTGTGGCTACACTGAGCCCCGGTGTTGGTGCAGGAGCAGGACCAACATCATTCAGTGGTCCGGGAGCCAGTTTTGGAGGTGGCCCAGGGTCAGGATCCAGCCCTCCATCATGATCTCCATTCACTGCCAGGGCTAGAACTGGTGATGGGAGAGATGGTGCTCTATGGCGCTCCGGTGTGGGTGCAGGAGCAGGAGCGACATCTGCAGGGGGTCCAGGAGCTGCTTCTGGAGGTGACCCAGGAAGACGATTCAGCCCTCCAGCAAGCTCTCTGTCTGGTGTGGGAGGTGGTGGTGGAAGATCTGGTGTTCTATGCAGCTCCTGTGATGCTTCAGGAGTAGGATCTATCTCAGAAGATAGTTCTCGATTCTCTCCTAGAGGTGACCCAGGAAAACAACCCAGCTCTCCAGCACGTTCTCTGTCTGCTGACAGATCTGGTGATGGAGGACCTGATGTTCTGTCGAGCTCCAGTGTTGGTGTTCGAGGACGAGGTCGCTCTAGAGTAACTTCTGGACGTGGCCCTAGGTCCTGAGCTGCTTTTAGACCCAGTGCTGGCCCTGACGGGAGAGGTACAAGAGGAGAAACATTCAACAACATGGCTGCCTTTCCTCCTGCCTTTCCAATGACAGAAAACATCCCACAGCCTTGAAGAGAAGACCAGGGTCCAGATTTCCACCCCAGGAAGACTTCCCAGACTGAGGTCCACCAGAGGAGGGTCTGAGGCTAATCTAAGCACAAGCCCAACCCTACCTCTGTGGGTCCTCCCTGTGGGACCAGCCCCATGTCCCCTCACAAGCTCACATGCAGGCATACTCAGTTTTCCTCACCCTCTGGTTCTGCCTCACTGGACTCCAGAGGATCCAGCTGGGCACAGAGAAGATGGGCGTGGCGCTCCAGGACTGAGCCCGGCATGTTCACCTGCACATACTCCACCAGGAGCTTCAGGCAGGAGAAGTGTGGGGGCTGGTCAAAGTCTTCGGGGTATTCATCCATCCAGGTTTTAAGGATGAAAGAGATGGCGCTGGGGATAGATGGTGAAGAACAGGTCAGAGGCCTGGCCTTTCCCACTACACTGCCGTCCCATGGCACCCATGTAAGGGGCTGGCTTCCTCTGTCTGTCCCGGTCCTTCCAAACCCCAGCCCCAGCCTGCACCGTGCCCTCTGGCTATCCTGGCAGTGTCAGGCCTGGTCACTGAGCAGGGGAATAGTGCAGAGCCTTGGTCACAGAGACATCCCTATGAATGGTGTGACCAACTCTCCTCTGGAAGCCTGAATTATGTCCCTGTCTGTTCCCTGGCTCCCTTCCCAATGGGCAGTAAATCCCTGAGGGCAGGAAGGGGTGTGTCTGCATGTTCGTCTCACAGCCTGGCACACACAGGACTCTCTGAGCCTGAGGACACAGAGTCTGTCCCCTGTCCCAGCCTGCCTAGGTCCTGAGGCCCCTCCACGTGGAGAATGGGTACCAGCCTGCTGCCTGGGCCTCTGCATGCACATGAGGGTCTCCTCGCCCACGTTTACTGTTCTCCCAGGGGCAGACACCCCACATGCAACTGAGCCCCCATGACAAGGTTACAGCATTAGGGGGCCGTTTTTCCCCCTCCGTCTGATCGGGCTCAAAATTGTGAGGGAACAACCACAGCTGGAAGGGGATTATGGCAGGGGCGGGGAGAGGGTCTTCTCAAGGGGCACAGTGAGCCCCTTGCCTCATCTCTGCTTCCCAGTGTGCCCGGAGTGCACCCCCAGCTGTGTGGGACTGCTTTGCTCCTACAGGCGGTGCCCCTGAACTCATTTCTCCATAGGGATCAAGGTGTGTGGGTCCCAGGGCATGCCCAGCCCCAGTCCTGACACAAGCCCTCCAAAATCCCCAGGCTTCCTTGGAGACACAAAACCCTCTTTCTCCACCCAGTGTCCACTCACTCTTTCTGCTGGTCCTGGGGTCCGCCGGCCCCGGCTGAATGGGGGCAGTTGTATTCATACCTAGAGAAGGCACGAGGGCATCACATCTAATGCACGGTGGACACTACCTGCTTCTCATGTCTTCCCATGTCTTCCCCTGTCTGACTCCTGACTGTGAGGGAGGCCCAGAAGGGCACGGCTCCCTGTCTGCTTTGTTCTCTCAATGATGCTGAGTGTCTAGAACAGTGTCTGAAACAGTAGGGCCTTCATAGATAATTGTTGAGTGAATGAACTTTAGGAGCACCTTCCCGAATATCTGAGTATCCTGGGCCCCTCTGTCAGCCACCAGGGATTCTTGTTCTGGCTACACCAAAAACAAAGCACCACTAGATGGAATCTCAACTCCCCCTTTTCAAATGGGGAACAGGTTTGCTGAAGGGCCTGCATTCAGTGACGGATGAGGCAGACAGCTTCTTCTTGAAAGAGAAAAACAATAAATGTGAACATCCCAGCCCCTCCAGCAGCCTTAACCCTAGAGCTGGGCTCCAGGGGTTGGTCTCTAGTGGCACACTGCTCAAAGAGCTTGGCTGCTAACCAAAAGCTCAACAGTTTGAATCCAGCTGCTCCTTGGAAACCCTATGGGGCAGATCTACTCTGTCTTCCAAGGTCGGTAAGAGTCAGAATTGACTCCGTGGCAATAAGTTTGGCTTTGTTGGGTCTCTGGGTACATAGTTGCCATGGCTTGTCCCAGGTGATACTGACAGTAAGGTCAAGCAGGCTGATCCTCTACCAGCCCACTTTTCAGAGGAGCACTCTGAGGCACAGAGATGTGAGTGACTTTCCCCAGACTCATAGCTGGTAGGGGTTGACTTCCCACGGGTCTGTGGAGGGAGGGGTGCTCACCTTTGGAACAACAGATCCAGGACCTGCTGGGTGGTGGCAAAGGTTCTGTAATGTCCCAGAAAGAAGTTGATATAGGACAAGTCACCATCCACAAAGGCGGGTACCAGGTGCTCCCCCAGCTTCTCCAGTGAGCCAGCCTTGACGATTCTCACCACGCGGGTCTCATCCAGGTCCTGGTCCGGCCCACAGGTACACTGGGGTGAGACAAAGATGCGACATAATGTCAGAGGCACCCCGTGAACCACCAGTAGGGTTGGAGTCCCAGACCTCTGTGGTCTGTGGCAGGAGGTGGGACACGAGTGTCCCCAACAGGAAACGGGAGATAAGGATTATTACACATATTAGAAAGCTCAAGTTATTTTCTTCATAACATTACCTCCCTCTAGTAAGAGTGGAGCCATGGTGGCACATTAGCTGTAGAGATCGTGGCTGCTAAGCAAAAGATTAGCAGTTTGACTCCACCACCACTCCTTTGAAACCCCATGGGGCAGGTCTAGTATGTTCTATAGGGTCCCTATGAGTCAGCATGGTCTCGATGACAAGTTTGGTTTGGTTGGGTTGGATATCAAGATTAGTATCCTGTGAGTCCTCACAAATCACCCTGTTGTAGAGGTAAGAAAACACAGCTTAGCCATGTCCAGTGTCTGTTCAATGTCACGGATAGAAGCCCAGAACCTTCTGACGCTAAGGCTCCGTGATGTTCCCCATGTGCAGCATGAGGCCTGATCTACTCCTGACTCGGAGGGGAAGGTCTGGTGCGAGCTCACTCCGTCCCCAGCTGGAGACAGTGCCCAGAGCAGGCACATCCATGAGACCCCCACTGAATGCAAAGAAAGACAGAGATTTTCCTTTCTGTACATAAAAGGGGGTTTTGAGGAGCTAAAGCTATGGTGGTCCTAGATCCAGCCAAAGGTGATTGCCTGGATATCTCCGGGGTGGGATTAAGGCCCCCATAGGAACATGGATCTGAACAGATGCCTTGGAGGGGGGGCAAATGCAAATGACCAGGAGAAGGCTGAGAGGTGGCTCAGCTTCTCAGGGCCAACAGCCCCTCAAAGTCACCCTGGGGTTCCAGTCGCCAATGTGACAGCAGATTGGCAAAAATGGAACAGGATGGATGCAGGGACACAGGCAGGGTCATAGACTGCTGGGCCACCGGACTGTCACAGTGGTTTTGGGAAGTCTGGCTCTAGGGATCTCAAGTGGAATGGGCACATCCTTGGCCCCAGCATACCACCCCGGGAGTCTGTCCTGGGCGGCTCAGTGTATGAGGACACACGTGAGGTTCCTGTAGCCCCGCTGTGGGTCAGTGTGTGAGGCCACACTTGAGGTTCCCACAGCCCTGTTGTGGGTCAGTGCGTGAGAACACTCCTGAGGTTCCCACTGCTCTTCTGTGGGTCAGTGTGTGAGGACACACATGAGGTTCCCGCAGCCCTGCTGTGGGTCAGTGTGTGAGGACACACTTGAGGTTCCCACAGCCCTGTTGTGGGTCAGTGTGTGAGGACACTCCTGAGGTTCCCACTGCTCTTCTGTGGGTCAGTGTGTGAGGACACACATGAGGTTCCCGCAGCCCAGCGGTGGGTCAGTGTGTGAGGACACATGTGAGGTTCTTGCAGCCCTGCGATGGGTCAGTGTATGAGGACACACGTGAGATTCCTGCAGCCCTGCTGAAAGGACAGCAGGAGGTATCAGTCAAGGACCAACAGCCATGAGAGGCTCAGTCACTGTGGGAATCGCCCTCCCTTCTAGAACGGTCTTCAGCCGAGTCAGCACACAGCTCCTAAGCTGGAAGGGTCATGGTGATGTGTTCCCTGACATTGCAGGTTGCAGAAAAATGTGCATCACAGCCTGAGCCCTGTGCTTTTGGGTAAAAGTAGCCTGGCCACCGTGAGGATGTGTGAGGTTGGAAGAAGGTGTGGAAGGACAGTCCAGGCAACTACTGCCCGGCCCTGGGGCTGAGAGTGAAACACGGAAACAGGAACAACATGCAAAAAGATGCCTGGCCTGATGATGTGCAGTGAAAAGAGTAGAAAAGCCTCGTTTCTGACATTCCTGCAAATAGGGAAAGAGTGGCTGTACCTGGCCAAACTGGGCAGGGCAGTTGCGGGAGGAGGTATAAAAGGAGAATTTTGGCGGATTTCTTTGGGAGGGAGCCCTGGCCTTTGAGAGAGACAGCCCTGGGAGGGAGCTAGGTATCTCGAAGTAGTGTCTGGTCCCTGTGTCCTCTCTGGCCAGCTCAGGGCCCTGGGTGGGGACGCTGCCCCTGCACACACTCACCCAGAGCCTGCGCCAGCCCTTCCTGGCCCCTTTCTTGAGGTAGACGGGGTAGACCAGGCCGTCCTCCTTCTCCTCCCGGATCTCCTCTGGGGGCTTCTGCAGAGAAAGTGCCCGGCAGCGGCCCAGGAGGCATTAAGGGCTGTTCCAAGCCTCCTCCTTCTCTCTCTGCTCCTTCAGACCCTTCTACCCCTGGACCTCCGAGGAACCCGTAGTTCCTCGTCCACACCACATATAGGAAGATCCAGCTAGAGGCTACACCATGCAGCCCCAGCCACGTCCACTGACCAGGGCCACCCTGTGCTCTGCAGCTCCTCTCCACCTCCCACCTTCCAGGGAGGAGCAGAGCTTGCAGGGGCAGGAGGGGGCTCAGGGCAGGGGTACAGATAGGGACCTCTGAGTAGTACAGAAGGATCTAGGAAGAGCTGAGCCAGCACAAGGTCAGCAATGGGCAGTCAATGCCTACAGGTAGGACTGTGGGGTGACTGCCCCACACAGGGTGAGCTGGAGCTCAGAGAAGGCCCAGGTGAGTGTGCTGACTCAGACTGTGGCCCCCTGACCATCCCTTCCTAAAGCCCTGGTGGGAACTATGACCCCTGGGAGAGACATAGATCCCAACGTCCTATGTGATCAGGCTGTTGGGGACAGGGACATGAAGCAGGTCTCCACCTAAGCCGCCCTCAGCCCCCCGTCTCCAAGGCACCCAACCTGATGGACTATTCCCACCCACCACCCTATTCCCGGTCAGTGCGGGGCTCCGCAGTGGGATCACAGTGGCGGCCTGGCCTGGATTGGCACCCTGGGCCACCCTGTGTTACCTTTGGCTTCTTTCTGGTAAATGGCCAGAGCCTTCGGGGATGGGGGATGAGACCATGTCTCAGCCTCCGTGAAAGGGTCGAACTCCTGGATTTCTCAAGGTTCGATACAAGGCAACATGAGCGACAACAAGAAAACATGTTTCTCATTTGAGTGTCTCCACTCAAGTGAGCTAGGGAGGGGCTGTCTCTAGAATGTGGGTCCCTGGTTACCAGGGTTCCAAGTTCTATGTAGTCCCTCACCAAGGAAGTGAGGTCATATCCTGGGTCCCCTGACCTGGGCCCAACCTCACATAAGATCTCCCCAAAATTCCTTCTGGGTTGCTCAGTGCTCACCTCTCCCCATGCCATCTCCATAACTGTTCACAGAGACACCAACACAGCCCCCCACAGAACCTAGGGTAGGCCTGGGTGCAGCCAGGGCCCCAGCTGTGAGCAGACACAGCTCGTCCCTCTTAACAAGTTTGTGACCCTGCACAAATCTTTCTGCTTCTCAAAGCCTTCTCAGTCTCCCCATCCCACAATGGGGATCATTCTAGCATCTTCTTCCTAGGGAAGTCAGCAGGTGGATGTGAGATACCACCTATAAACCCGTGAGCTGGTGTCACGTGTCGCTAATGCACAAACTCAGAGACGGGAGAATTCCAAGCAGGGGTGGGAAGCGGCATGGTGTACGCCTCAAGATAGAGCTGGGTTCTGGTGGTGTGAGCCTGGGAAAGTCACTTCACCCCTTGGCCTGGTTTCCCTGTCTGTCCCAGCAGGGGTTGCAATTAAGCAAACATCAGATATTGCTACCCTGTGCATAAAAGCCTCCAATAACCTCCCTTATTTAGAATCTGACCCAGGACCTCATCATGGACTAGGGGGTGGGGAGCCTGCATAATGGCCCCCAACAATCCCTCTTCCAGGTCTCAACATCTTGTGCGACCCTCCTCCCTAGTGTGGGCTGGACTCAGGGACTCACGTCTCAACAATATAGTTGTGGTTGTAAGGTGCCTTGGAGTCAATTTCAACTCATATTGACCCCATTAGGGGCAACGCCTCCTGGATCTCTCTTCTGCTTGCTGACTGTCTGCCATCTATCTCTTCTCTCTCTTTCTCACTCTCGGTCATAGCCCACTCTTTCCCCTGGAAAGCAGCTGTGATGTATGGACTGCCCTATGATGCCCATGGGAAAATGACCCAAAGTGCCCTCATCAACAGAGAGGAACTGGGACCCCAGTCCTGCAGCTCACAAGAAAGACTCCTGCCCACAACACAGAGTGAGCAGGAAGCGGATCCTCCGCCGTCCAGCCTCAGCTGAGACCACAGCCCCAGCCTCCTGAGAGAATGTGGGGCAGAGTGGCCAGCTAAGCCGCACTGCATTCCTGGTCCACGGAACCCATTAGATCATCAGATGGTTTTTGTGAGCTGCTATGTTTTGTGGTGATGTTGTCACAGAGGAGGAGACAGCTCCTCCAGCCTACCAGATCCTGGGACCTGGACCTGCCCTCTTTCTTCTTTCCTCTCCTCCCCAGCTCCCTCCAGCCACTATGGCAGCTTTCCAACCCCCTCTCTGGGCAAACTCAATCTGCCTCCCAGTCTCTGCACCAGCCATGCCTTCTCCTTCGCACACTTTCCCCTGACTCCGGCAGGGCAGCCCCTCCTAACATTTGGCTCACACATAAATGTCACTTCAGTGAGGCCTCTGGACCCCCACCCAGTGGCCCAGCCCTCTCTCACTGGCTGTACCCTGCTTTATTTCCTCTATGGAATATGCTCTTTTCTCTCCATGTATCTGTCTTCATTCTCTTGTCCCTCTCCCCTCCACTGTGCGCTAGCACTGCAGCCCCAGGCAAGAAACCTCACATCCCCCACCTGTGTTCAGGTGTCCTGGAGGCAGTAGCTCTCCTGGGCCCCAGGAGGCACCACTGGCAGGCCCTGGTGGCCGACATCAGCACTGTATCCCCAAGCTGGTAACCTCATCACAGAACACCTTTGTTCAAGTGTCCTGGAGGCAGCAGCTCTCCTGTGTCCCAGGGGTGCAGGATCAGGACCTGCAGGTCCACAGGGAGTGTGGGGTAGCTCAGGAGACTCCCTACCCCCTCTTGGCCTCCACAGGCCCTGGGGTATCCAGCTCACTCAGGAGGCACCTTCCCCACATTCATGGCAAAGACCCCACTTCCTCAGGAGGACCCTGAGGTTCCACCAAGGACTGGACCTGGCCACATGGTCCATGGCTCTGCCCTGCCCTGCCCTGCCCTGCCCTGCCCTGCCCTGCCCTGCCCTGCCCTGCCCTGCCCTGCCCTGCCCTGCCCTGCCCTGCCCTGCCCTGCCCTGCCCTGCCCTGCCCTGCCCTGCCCTGCCCTGCCCTGCCCTGCCCTGCCCTGCCCTGCCCTGCCCTGCCCTTCCCTTCCCTTCCCTTCCCTTCCCTTCCCTTCCCTTCCCTTCCCTTCCCTTCCCTTCCCTTCCCTTCCCTTCCCTTCCCTTCCCTTCCCTGCCCTTCCCTTCCCTGCCCTTCCCTTCCCTGCCCTTCCCTGCCCTCCCCTGCCCTGCCCTGCCCCACTCCAGATTCCCAGTCCCTACACCCCAGTGCTCTTGCTGGGGGAATACTCAATTCCAGAAAGTAGAAAGCATTTTCTTAGGACCTCAGAGCACAGTGGGTCCAGCAGACACTTCTCTGAGCCTTGGAATCCTGGGGCTCACCCACTCTAAGCACCTGAATGTGCAGAGAAGGAAACTGAGACCTTCCGTCCTGTAGCCCCCACCACTCAGGAAGGGGCTCATCCTAGGTAAGGTCCAGGGACCCAGAGAGTGACCGCAGGACCAGGCCTTGTCCACTCTGTGTTGCCGTGGGGATGGGTGACCCTGGCAGACCCCGGGGAACCGTGGCATCCCTCCCCTTCATCCGGCGACTTCCAAGCCTATCTTGTAGGCCGTGGGCATGTTGCTAGGAGACTGGTGGCCCCTGTCCCAAGACACACCTGTCTCCACCCTCTCTCTTCTTTCCAGGGGGTCACCTCCTTGATGTCCTCTTCTCTTCTGACCCCACTTGCATGGCCCCACCTGTAAAGTCAGTGTGTGCCGCTGTGTGCCTGTATACTCTCACGCCTATGCGCACAATGGGAGGGCGTACCTGGGGTTTCCCACATTTGGCAGGTCTCCTTCTCAAAGCCAACCCCATGAGAGGGGCTGAGTCCTGCCTAGGGGGACGGAACCTTCCTTATCCTGTGGACTCTGCCCACTTGTGTGTCCTGGGCCGTCCCTGCCTTTCTCTTGGACTCAGTTTCCCAATTGTGCACTGAGGGATTGGACGGAGAAGTGCTTCGGTGATCACTCAGGGAGGACGCCGGCCAGGACTCCAAGCTTGGGTGGACGTGGGTGGCAGCTTGGGTTGAGCACAGCACACAGCCTCCTTTGTGTGAGGGATGCGTGTGGACACTGCCGAGGGCAGCCAGGCCGATGTGCAAGGCCCAGGGCTAATAGGGCCTGTGTGGCCTGTGGCAGCATGTATATGTGACCCTCCTCCCCTTCCTGCAGGTACGAGATGCTCTGTTCATTGGTGGGGGGGGGTGCCACACAGTCCCACCCTCACCGCTACCCCCTTTCTGTCCCTCCCTCCCCCCGCCACATGGGAGCCTAGTGTCCTGGGATCATTGTACCCAGGAGTGTCACAGGACACTGGGCCAGGTGGATGTGGAGAGCGTGCGGACCTGTGAGACACCGAGTATCCCCACTGCCCAGGTCTGCTGTCTGGAGCAGCATCAGGAGCCCCGGCCCTGATATTCCCCACCTCCTGCCTGGGCCTCACCTCTCAGTCCCCCTGAGCCCCTCCCTGGACCAGAAATAGGCACAGAAGTGCTCCTGGGGCCATGCTGTCATTGTCAAAGGCCGACTGGAGCAGCTCAATCTCAGGATTACCTCTAGTCCTGGGCCACAGGGAGGACAGGGTGCTGAGAGCCTGGGTGGGGTGCTGGGTGGGTCAGGGTCCAGGAGCTGGGTCTGGGCTCCTATGGGAGGACCACCACCACTCCCATATAGGGCCTGCCTGCTCTCAGAGCTGGGGGCAAACAGCCCCTCCTCCAGGAAGTTCTCCTGGATTCCACTCTCATCCCCACTTCCAGTGAGGCAGGTCTCCCCTTCTCCGTGCATCAACCCTCCCCAGGATTCTAAGAGGAAAGAAAAGTCTGTCCCTGGGATGGGGTCCTTTTCCCACCACACTCCCTCAAACAGCAGCAAAGCTGGGCACCTTCCTTCTCTTCTACAAGTTGATCATTCTCCCTGGAGGACCGGCCCCATGTCCCTCAGAGAAGGTCCCCTGGGCCATAACAGCCCCCACCCCTCTCATGCTGCACTACCACGGGGTCCCACCAGGGGGCAGCGCACATACACACCTGGACTTAAACAGAGGTGGCTGGCTGGGTGTCAGGACAAAGGGACCTGCTTCTTCACACGATGCCGACATCTCTGAATTTAATAACCTCCTATGGGATCGGGCACAAAATGACTGTCCTACAAATCATAGGCAGCCTCCCAGGACCAGCTCCAGCTCCTCTTTCTACAGTGGCTTTCTCTGCTAAAGTCCTGTGTCACTGGTCCTTGGAGAAGAGTAACTTCGCCTCTCATCCTGAGACAACTTCGTTTGTTTCTTTCTTTGTTTTAAATTACAAGGGTAGGAAACCTGCACCCGAGAATCTCTAAGGTTGCTTGCAGCTGTAAAATCCTGTATCTGTGGGATGAGGCACCTTTCAGAATGTCCTACCCTGATTTCTGCGGAACTAGCATAGAGGCTATAAGGAGCCCTGGTGGTGTAGTGGTTCAAGTGCTCGGCTGCTAACCGAAAGGTCAGAGGTTCAAACCCCCAGCCGCTCCGGGGCAGAAAGATGTGGAGGTCTGCTTCTTGGAAACCCTCTGGGGCACTTCTACTCTGTCCTATACGGTCACGTTGAGTCAGAATTGACACAGCAGCAATGGGCTATGGGTAGCATCGGCAACGGCCTCACTTCCAAAGGAAATGTTGAGCTTGTGGTCTCTCACTGCTTTTGGACGAGAACTCCCTCACCCCACGCTGTTCCCTGATCCTTGGGTGGCACAATCTGCACTGACTTCTAACCAAAAGGTTGGCAGTTTGAACCCAACCAGTAACACCTCAGAAGAAAGGCCTGGCGATCTCCTTCCGTCCAGATGGCAACCAAGAAAACCCCGTGGAGCACAGTTCTAATGTCCCCAAGTGTGAAGGAACGACCAGTATGGAGCTGTTGTTGTTTGCTGTTCGCTGCTGCTGACTCAGCCCCCGGCTCATGATGACCCCATGCACACCGGAACAAAACGCTGCCTGATCCTGGGCCACTCCCATGGACAGTTTCAGATTGGATTCTTTGATCCATAGGTTTTCATTGGCCGATTTTCAGAAGTAGGTCGCCAGTCCTTTCTTCCTAGTCTGGCTTAGTTGGAAGCTCTGCTGAAAGCTGTTCAGCATCACAGCAACGTGAGTCGTGGCTCCATGTGAGGTGGATTGGCTGAAAATTGAACCCGAGTCTCCTCATGGAAGATGAGAAGTCTACCACTGAACAGCCTCAACCCACAAGATGGGGTAGTTATAAATGTAAGAAAATGCAAATATAGAGCCTTAACTAAAAACAAAAAAATGCCCAAAGCTTCCCAGAGCCAAATGGTGCCTACTTTTTGCTTGAAATTCAGGAATCTCTGAGAAAGCAACCAAGATTGCTTGTCACCATATGACCCAGAAATTCCACTCCTGGCTATAGACCCAGAGAACATGAAATCAGGGACTCAAACAGATACCTGTACATGAATGTTCACTGCAGTATTATTCACACGAGTCAAACGGTGGCAACAACCCAAGTGTCCACCAACAAATGAATGGATAGACAAAATATAGTGTATCCAGACAATGGAATATTACTTATCTATAAAGAGAAATGAATTCCTGATACATGCCACAATATGATGAACCTTGAAACATGCTAAGCGAAATAAGTCAGATTCAAAAGGATAAATACTATATCATCCCACTTATATGAAATGTCTGAACTAGGCAAATGCATTGTTGTTGTCACCAGATGCCTTCGAGTTGATTCCAACTCATTCTGACCCCATGGGACACAGTAGACCTGCCCCACGTTTTCTAGGGTGTAGTCTTTATGGGAGCATATCACCAGGTCGTTTCTCCAGCAGAACAGCTCGTGGGTTTGAAATGAAAACCTTCGGGTGAGCAGCTGAGCACAAACACTGTGCCGCCAGAGCTCCATAGGCAAACGCATAGAGATCAGAATGTGTGAGTGGTGGGCAGGGGCTGAGGGGAGGGAGAAATGAGGAGTGGTGCCTGAAGGGGCACTGGGTTCCATTTGCGGTGATAAAAAATTTCTGGAGATGGAGAGTGGTCATGGTCACAAAGCATAGTGAATATCAATGTCTCTGGATTGTACTAAAAATGTTAAATAAAGATAAGAACTCAAGAGGCAGGGCAAAGAGGGCAAGTTGGTTACAATGTTCCGCCGAACCCTCTTGCAAAAGAGATCCAGAAAAAACAAGCAAATCGATTATATATATGACAATCTACAAACCCTGAGCATCAAACGCAGATTAAGGAATCGGTTTGAGTGACGGGGGACAGTGAGACAGTGCAGAAGCAGTGACGAGCTGCCGAGTCCGCGCAGGGCCTCAGCTCCAATGCTTTGGCACCAAACTTGGGTGTGATGGTGGCGGGGCTGATTTTAGTTTCCTGAGACAGGGCAGCATCAGTGAAAGAAGGCAAACAACGTGGGACACCCCTAACTCTTGGCTTGTCTACAACCGGGCTGGTCGCAGCGTTTAGGAAGTGGCTGCTTCAGTGAAAGAAGGCAAACAAAGTGCCGGTACCCTCACACCCTGGTGTGACAGCCACGGGACAGGCCGTGGAGTTCAGGACTAAGCCAATTCAGCAAAAGAAGGCAAGCAAGGGACAAACCCTAACGCCCTGGGGCAACCTCTGTGGGGACCCAGCCAGAGCCCACAGGCTCCACATGCCTCTGGTATCTTAGATAAAACAGTACTCTTGACACAACATAAGTGATTTTGTCTCATTTACCACTTGGATCTAATAGCTCTGTCTTTACAAAGTACTCTCTCTTGTCTACCTGATCCCTCCCCTATCTGCTCCAGCCAGCTTCATTAACAGTTGATTTCTCTGGACCGGAAATAGAACCTGCTGCCCGCTCTCTGAGCCATTCTCCTGGTCTGGGATCAGAAAGAAATGAACAAATGGGGGAAAAATACTTTCCCAACTCCCCTAACCTGGAAGTTCAGAGCAGGAGTGGCTCCAGTCCAGGCATGAGCGATCCACTGACTTTGGCTTTCACCCCTACATGGAAGCAGGTGGCTATTATAATGCAAAGGCAAATCTGTTTGAGGTCTGATTGTAATTGTTTCATTTGTGTGGTCCAGAGGCAGGTTTTGAAGGTTTGATACCACTCTGCCTATTAAACAGGGCCCTCACCTGCCCACAGTAGGGACCTGAGGGCTCGAGGCTCCATCCACACCACATAGTCACACACGAAAGTGGTCCAAGGTTAGTGGTGCCCACCAGTCTTTACAGGTATAAGCATTGGGTGCCTAAGGTACAGCTGCAGAGCCCACCCACCAGAGCGCTCTAGACAACAGAGACACTTCTTTCTCACTGACACTTGGGAGAAGGCTGTCAGCACCCTGCTCTCCTCAGAGTGTGACTTCGTGCCGCTACCAGAAACCAGTGCATACAACCATCACCACTACTCCTCTAAGATAGTAGGTGAGAGCCTATAACACACCCTAGGTGACTGACTATCAGAACACCTGAGCTGATTCCATTCAAGAATAGTGAATGGACTCCTAGGCTCATACACCTGGTAACAGCTCTAACCATCTGGTAAGAGGACATTAATGCTTCAAAGCCTCCAATAATCAAGTCAGCTCACTCTAGTAGCCTAAAATTCGAAACAAAACAAAGCAAGAAGCTAGGACTCAGTGAGCAAACATAAAATAAATTATTACAACAACTTATAGATGGCTAGGAGACAGCAGTTGATATCAAATCACATAGAGAAGCAGACCATGACTGCTTCAATGAACTCCCAAAACAGAGAAGCAAGGACTCTTCTGGATGAAGAAGCATTCCTGGAATTGCCAGGTGTAGAATACAAAAGACTAATACACAGAGCCCTTCACGACATCAGGAACGAGATCAGGCCATACACAGAAAAAGCCAAGGAACACACAGATAAAGCAGTTGATGAAATGAAAGATTATTCAAGAACATAATGAAGAATTTAGTAAGCTGCAAGAATCCAAAGAAAGACAGCATTCAGAAATACAGAAGATTAACAATAAAATTACAGAATTAGACAACTCAATAAAAAGTCAGAGGAACAGAACAAAGGAACTGAAATACACAATCAGGGAGATGGAGGATAAGACACTTGGCATCAATATATTTGAAGAAAAATCAGATAAAAGAATTTTAAAAAATGAAGAAAACTTAAGAATCATGTGGGACTCAACCAAAAACAGTAACGTGTGAGTGATTGGAATGCCAGAACAGAGAGGGATAACAGAAAATATAGAGAGAATTGTTGAAGCTTTGTTGCCAGAAAACTTCCCTGACATTGTGAAAGATGAAAGGATATCTATCTAAGATGCTCATTGAACCCCCTACAAGGTAGATCCCAAAAGAAAGTCACCAAGACATATTCTCATCAAACTTGCCAAAAAGTAAGAGAAAGACAACACTTTAAGAGCAACCAGGGATAAACAAAAAGTCACCTCCAAAGCAGAATCAATAAGAATCACTTTGGATTCTAGTCGGAAGGAACCATGCAGGCAGGAAGACAACGGGATGGCATGTATAGAGCATTAAAGGAAAAAACTGCCAGCCAAGAACCAGATATACAACCAAACTGTCTCTCAAATATGAAGGGTAAATTAAGACATTTAGAGATAAACAGAAGCTTAGAGAATTTCCCAAAACCAAAACAAACCTACAAGAAATACTAAAGGGAATTCTCTGGTTAGAAAATCAATAATATCAGATGTCAACACAAAGCTCGAACACAGAACAGAGAAACCAGATATCAACTCAGAATGGGAAATGACAAAAATAAAAGAAAATTTAAAAAAATGCTCCAAACAGGAAATCAATGATGTCATTATGTAAAAGATGACTATAATCAATGAAGAGGGAAGGAATAAAGGAGGCATAGATCCTCCATATGGAGAGGAAATCAGGGCGAAATAGGGAGATACAAGCTAGGTTTAAACTTAGAAAAATAGGGGTAAATATTAAGGTAACAACAAAAAAAGACAAACGATCCCTCACTTCAAAATGAAAAACAACATAAAGACTCAGCAAAAACAAATTCAACTACAATGAAAAAAAGGAAGACACAATTTACAAAGAAAAACTCCTCAGCACAAATATTAAGTGGAAAAATAAAACTGTCAACAACACACACAAAAAGGCATTCAAATGACAGCACTAAACTCATACCTAACTAGAATCGTGCTGTATATAAACGGACTCAATGCACCAATACAGAGACAGATAGTTGCAGAATGGGTAAAAAAATGTGATCCGGGTATATGCTGCCCACAAGAGACACACTTTAGACCTAGAGACAAGAACAAACGAAAACTCAAAGGATGGGAAATATATATATATATATATATATATATATATATATATATATATATATCTCAAGCAAACAACAATCAAAAAAGAGCAGGAGTGGCAATTTTAATTTCTGACAAAATTGACTTTGAAGTTAAATCCACCACAAAGGATAAGGAAGGACACTACATAACGATTAAAGGAGCAATATACCAGGAGGTTATAACCATGTTAAATATTTATGCACACAATGACAGGGCTGCAAGATACGTAAAACAAACTCTAACAAAAATGAAAAGTGAGATAGACAGCTCCACAATTATAGTAGGAGACTTCAACACACCACTTTCGGTGAAGGACAGGGCATCCAGAAAGAAGCTCAATAAAGACACGGAAGATCTAAATGCCACAATCAATCAGCTTAACCTCAGAGACATATACAGAACACTTTACCCAACAGCCAAGTATACTTTCTTTTCTAGTGCACATGGAACATTCTCTAGAATAGACCACATATTAGGTCATAAAGCAAGTGTTAACAGAAACCAAAACATCGTAATATTACAAAGCATCTTCTCTGACCATAAGGCCATAAAAGAAGAAATCAATAACAGAAAAAGCAGGGAAAAGAAATCAAACACTTGAAAACTGAACAATACACTACTCAAAAAACACTGGGTTATAGAAGACATTAAGGATGGAACAAACAAATTCATAGAATCCAATGACCATGAAAACACTTCCCATCCGAACCTTTAGGTCAGAGTGAAAGCAGTGCTCGGGGGTCAATTTATATCAATAAACACACACATACAATAAGAAGAAAGGGCCCCAATCAAAGAACTATCCCTACAACTTAAACAAATACAAAGAGAGCAACAAAAGAAACCTTCAGGCACAAGAAGAAAGCAAAGAATAAATATTAGAGTAGAATTAAATGAAATAGAGAAAAGAAAAACAATTGAAAGATAACAGACGAAAAGCTCATTCTGTGGTGAAAAAATTAACAGAATCGATGAACCATTGGCCAGAAAAAAGAAAAACAGGAGAGAAAGGAAATAACCCAAATAAGAAAGGAGATGTGCAATATCACAACAGATCCAAATGAAATTAAAAGAATCATAGCAGACTACTATGAAAAATTGTATTCTAACAAATTTGAAAAGTGAGAAGAAATGGATGAATTCCTAGAAACACACTACCTACCTAAAGTAACACAGACAGAGCCAGAACAACTAAACAGACCCATAACAAAAGAAGAGATTGAAAAGGTAGTCAAAAAACTCCCAACAAAAGAAGTCCTGACCCTGACACCTTCACTGCAGAGTTCTAACAAACTTTCAGAGAACAGTGAACACCACTACTACTAAAGGTATTTCAGAGCATAGAAAAGGACGGAATACTCCCAAACTCATTCTATGAAGCCACCATATTCCTGACACCGAAACCAGGTAAAGACATCACGACAAAAGAAAATTACAGACCTATATACCTCATGAACTTAGATGCAAAAATCCTTCACAAAATTCTAGCCAATAGAATTCAAAAAGATATCAAAAAAATAATTCACCATAACCAAGTGGTTTTCATACCAGGTATGCAGGGATGGTTCCATGTTAGAAAAACACTTAATGTAATCCATCAGACAAGTAAAAGACAAGAATCACATGATTTTATCAATTGATACAGAAAAGGCATTTGATGAAGTTCTACACCCATTCATGATAAAAACTCTCAGCAAAATAGGAATAGAAGAAAAATTCCTCAACATAATAATGGGCATTTATACAAAGCCAACAGCCAACACCATCCTAAAAGGAGACACTCTGAAATCATTCCACTTGAGAACAGGAAGCAGACAAGGATTCCCTGTATTACCACTCTTATGCAGCATTGTGCTGGAGGCCCTAGCCAGAGCAATTATGTTAGATAAAGAAACAAGGGGCATCCAGATTGGTAAGGAAGAAGTAAATTATCTCTATTTTCAGATGACATGATCTATACACAGAAAACGCTGAAGAATCGTCGAGGAAGCTACTGAAATTAATAGAAGAATTCTGCAGAGTATAAGGATACAAGATAAACATACAAAAATCAGCCGGATTCCTCCATGCCAACAAAAAGGACATCGAGGAGGAAATCACCAAATCAATGCCATTTATAATAACCCTCAAAAAGATAAAAAACCTAGAAATAAACCTTAGCAGAGACATAAAAGACCTATACGAAGAAAACTACAAGAGTCTACTGCAAGAAACCAAAAAAGAGACCTACATAAGTGGGAAAATATACCTTGCTCATGGACAGGAAGACTTTACATTGTAAACAAGTCTATTCTACCAATAGCCAAGTATGGATACAATGCGATTCTGATCCAAATTCTAACGACATTTTTTAATGAGATGGAGAAACAAATCACCAACTTCATATGGATGGCAATGAGGCCCCAGAGAAGTAAAGCATTACTGAAAAAGAAGAACAAAGTGGGAGGCCTCACTCTACCTGATTTTAGATCCTATTATACCACCACAGTAGTCAAAACAGCCTGGTACTGGTACAACAACAGATATATAGACTGATGGAACAGATGTGAGAATCCAGGCATAAATCCATCCACATATGAGCAGCTGATATTTGACAAAGGCCCAAAATCACTACAATGGGGAAAAGACAGTCTTTTTAACAAATGGTGCTGCCATAACTGGATATCCATCTGCAAAAAAACGAAACAAGACCCATATCTCACACCATTCACAAAAACCAACTGAAAATGCATCCGAGACCTAAATATAAAATCTAAAATGATAACGATCATGAAAGAAAAAATAGGGACAACGCTAGGAGCCCTAACACATGGCATAAACAGTATACAAAACATTACTAACAATGCGGAAGGGAAAGTAGATAACTGGGAGACCCTAAAAATCAAACACCTATGCTCATCCAAAGACATCATCAAAGGGGTAAAAAGATTACATGCAGACTGGGAAAAGCTTTTAGCTATGACATTCCCGATCCGCACCTGATCTCTAAAATCTACATGATAGTGCAAAAACTCAACTACAAAAAGACAAATAACCCAGTTTTAAAATGGACAGAAGATATGAACAGACACTTCACTAAAAAGGCATTCAGGTAGCTAACAGATACATGAGGAAATGCTCATGATCATTAGCCATTAGAGAAATGCAAATCAAAACTACAATGAGGTTCCCTCTCACTCCAACAAGGCTGGCTTTAATCCAAAAAACAGAAAATAATAAACGTTGGAGAGGTTGTGGAGAGAATGGAACACTTATACACTGCTGGTGGGAATGTCAAATGGTAACATACCATTTTGGAAATCCATTTGGCGTTTCCTATAAAAACTAGAAATACAAGTACCATAAGATCCAGCAATCCCACTCCTTGGAATATATCCTAGAGAAATAAGAGCCTTCACACAAACAGATATATGCACAACCATGTTCATTGCAGCACTGTGTATAAGAGCAAAAAATAAAAGCAACCAAAGTGTCCATCAACAGATGAATGGATAAATGAATTATGGTATATTCACAGAATGGAATAATACACATCGGTAAAGAACAATGACGAATCTGTGAAACATTTCATAACATGGAGGTATCTGGAAGGCATTATGCTGAGTGAAATTAGTCAGTTGCAAAAGGACAAATATTGTCTAAGACCACTATTATAAGAACTCAAGAAATAGTTTAAACAGAGAAGAAAATATTCTTTGATGATTACGAGAGAGGAGAGGGAGGGAGAGAGGGAGACAGAGGGGTTTTCACTAATTAGATAGTAAAAATTAGATAGTAGATAAGTATTATTTTAGGTGAAGGGAAAGACAGCACACAATATAGGAGAGGTCAGCACAACTGGACTGAACCAAAAGCAAAGAAGTTTCCTGAATAAAATGAATGCTTTTGTTTTTTCCAAGGCCAGCGTAAGAGGGACGGGGGTTTGGGGACCATGGTTTCAGGGCATATCTAAGTCAATTGGCATAATAAAATCTATAAAGAAAACATTCCACAACCCACTTTACAGAGTGGTGTCTGGGGTCTTAAACGCTAGGAAGCGGCCATCTAAGATGCATCAATGTGGTCTCAACCCACCTGGAGCGAATGAGAAAGAAGAACACCAAAGACACAAGGGTTATTATGAGCCTAACAGACAGAAAGGGCCACATAAACCAGAGACTACATCAGCCTGCCCCCACGTGTGTCAGTTCGTCATACTGTGGGGGCTTGTGTGTTGCTGAAAGCTATGCTACTGGTCTTCAGATACCAGCAGGGTCACCCATGGAGGGCAGCTTTCAGCTGAGCTTCCAGACTAAGACAGATTAGGAAAAAGGACCTGGCAGTCCACTTCTGAAAAGCATTAGCCAGTGAAAACCTGTGAATAGGAGCGGAACATTGTCTGATATAGTGCTGGAAGATGAGCCCACCAGGTTGGGAGGCACTCAAACGACAAATGGGGAAGAGCTGCCTATTCAAAGTAGAGTCGACCTTAATGACGTGGACGGAGTAAAGCTTTCGGGACCTTCATCTGCTGACGTGGCACGACTCAAAATGAGAAGAAACAGCTGCAGACATCCATTAACAATCGGAACCTGGAATGTACGAATTATGAATCTAGGAAAATTCGAAATCGTCAAAAATGAAATGGAACGCATAAACATTGATATTCTAGGCATTAGTGAGCTGAAATGGACTGGTATTGGCCATTTTGGATGGGAAAATCATATAGTCTACTATGCTAGGAATGACAGCTCGAAGAGGAATGGTGTTGCAGCCATTGTCGAAAAGAACCTTTCAAGATCTATCCTGAAGTACAACGCTGTCAGTGATAGGATAATATTCATACGCCTACAAGGAAGACCAGTTAATACAACTATTATTCAAATTTACGCTCCAACCACTAGGGCCAAAGATGAAGAAATAGAAGATTTTTATCAGCTGCTACACTCTGAAATTGATCAAAGGTGCAATCAAGATGCATTGATAATTATTGGCGATTGGAATGCGAAAGTTGGAAACAGAAGAAGGATCAGTAGGTGGAAAATATGGCCCTGGTGACAGAAACAATGCCAGAGATAGAATGATGGAATTTTGCAAGACCAAGGACTTCTTCATTGCAAATAATTTCTTTCACCAACATAAACGGTGACTATACACATGGACCTCACCAGATGTAACACACAGAAATCAAACTGACTACATCTGTGGAAAGAGAAGATGGGAAAGCTCAATATCATCAGTCAGAAGAAGGCCAGGGGCCGACTGTGGAACAGACCATCAGTTGCTCCTATGCAAGCTCAAGCTGAAACTGAAGACAATCAGAGCAAGTCCAAGAGAGCCAAAATATGACCTTGAGTATATCCCACATGAATTTAGAGACCATCTCAAGAATAGATTTGACACATTGAACACTAGTGATTGAAGACCAGACGAGTTATGGAATGACATCAAGGACATCAACCATGAAGAAAGCAAGAGGTCACCGAATAAAACAGGAAAGAAAGAAAAGACCATGCTGGATGTCAGAGGAGACTCTGAAACTTGCTCTTGAGCGTCGAGCAGCTAAAGCAAAAGGAAGAATTGATGAAGTAAAAGAACTGAACAGAAGATTTCAAACGGTCTCTCGAGAAGACAAAGTAAAGTATTATAATGACATGTGCAAAGAGCTGGAGATGGAAAACCAAAAGGGAAGAACACGCTTGGCGTTTCTCAAGCTGAAAGAACTGAAGAAAAACTTCAAGCATCAAGTTGCAATGGTGAAGGATTCCATGGGGAAAATACTAAACAACGCAGGAAGCATCAAAAATAGGTGGAAGGAATACACAGAGTCATTATACCAAAAAGAATTAGTTGACATTCAACCATTTCAAGAGATGGCATATGAGCAGGAACCGATGGTACTGAAGGAAGATGTCCAAGCTGCTCTGAAGGCATTGGCGAAAAACAAGGCTCCAGGAATTGATGGAATATCAGTTGAGATGTTTCAACAAACAGATGCAGCACTGCAGGTGCTCACTCGTCTATGCCAAGAAATATGGGAGACAGCTTCCTGGCCAACTGACTGGAAGAGATCCATATTTATGCCTATTCCCAAGAAAGGTGATCCAACCGAATGTGGAAATTATAGAACAATATCACTAATATCACATGCAAGCAAAATTCTGCTGCAGATCATTCAAAAATGGCTGCAGCACTATATTGACAGGAAACTGCCAGAAATTCAGGCCGGTTTCAGAAGAGGACGTGGAACCAGGGATATCATTGCTGATGTCAGATGGATCCTGGCTGAAAGCAGAGAATACAAGAAGGGTGTTTACCTGTGTTTTATTAATTATGCAAAGGCATTTGACTGTGTGGATCATAACAAACTATGGATAATACTGCGAAGAACGGGAATTCCAGAACACTTGATTATGCTCATGAGGAACCTTTATATAGATCAAGAGGCAGTTCTTCGGACAGAACAAGGGGATACTGATTGGTTAAAAGTCAGGAGTGGTGTGCGTCAGGGTTGTATTCTTTCACCATACCTATTTAATATGTATGCTGAGCAAATAATGCGAGAAGCTGGACTGTATGAAGAAGAATTGGGCATCAAGTTTGGAAGAAGACTCATTAATAACCTGCGTTATGCAGATGACACAACCTTGCTTGCTGAAAGTGAAGAGAACTTGAAGCACTTACTAACGAAGATCAAAGACCACAGCCTTCAGTATGGATTACACCTCAACATAAAGAAAACAAAAATCCTCACAACTGGACCAATGAGCAACATCATGATAAACGGAGAAAAGATTGAAGTTCTCAAGGATTTCATTTTACTTGAATCCACAATCAACAGCCGTGGAAGCAACAGTCAAGAAATCAAAAGACGCGTTGCACTGGGTAAATCTGCTGCAAAGGACCTCTTTAAAGTGTTGAAGAGCAAAGATGTCAACCTGAAGACTAAGGTGCGTCTGACCCAAGCCATGGTATTTTCAATGGCATCATACGTGTGTGAAAGCTGGACAATGAATAAGGAAGACCGAAGAAGAGTTGATGCCTTTAAATTGTGGTGTTGGCGAAGAATATTGAATATACCGTGGACTGCCAAAAGGATGAACAAAACTGTCTTAGAAGAAGTACAACCAGAATACTCCTTAGAAAGAAGGATGGCGAGACTGCTCTTACATACTTTGGACATGTTGTCAGGAGGGTTCAGTCCCTGGAGAAGGACATCATGCTTGGCAAATACAGGGTCAGTGGAAAAGAGGAAGGCCCTCAACGACGTGGATTCATACAGTGGCTGCAACAATGAGCTCAAGCATAACCATGAGTGTAAGGATGGCGCAGGACCAGGCAGTGTTTCGTTCTGTTGTGCATAGTGTTGCTATGAGTCAGAACCGACTCGAAGGCACCTAAGAACAACAACAACACCACATCAGCCTGAGACCAGAAGAACTAGATGGTGCCCAGCTCTAACCGATGACTGTCCTGACAGGGAACACAAGAGAAAAGCCACGAGGGAGCAGAGGAGCAGTGGGATGCAGACCCCAAATTCTCCTAAAAAGACCAGACTTAATGGTCTGAGCGAGACTAGAACGACCGCGGAGGTCATGGTCCCTAGACCTTCTGTCAGCCCAAGAGAGGAACCATTCCCATAGCCAACTGTTTCGACGGGGATTGGCCTGGACAATGGGATAGAAGATGATACTGGTGAAGAATGAGCTTTTTGGATCAAGTAGACACATAAGACTATGTTGGCATCTCCCATCTGGAGGGGAGATGAGAGGGCAGAGGGGACCAGAAGCTGACTGAATGAACTCGAAAATGGAGAGTGGAGGGAAGGAGTATGTTGTCTCATTGTGGGGAGAGCAATTAGGAGTATATAGCAAGGTGTATATAAATTTTTGGATGACAGGCTGACTTGATTGCTAAACTTTCACTGAAAGCACAATAAAAATGAATTAAAAAAAGAATAAAGACACTTGTGTTTACCATTGCAAAAAAAAAAAAAAAAAAAAAACCATTGCAGAATGTAAAAATAAGAAGAAGAACCAGAACATATGATCTTAATATTCTGCTTAGTTTAAAAAAAAAAAAAAAGTGGAGGTGACCTGAGGTTAGGGTTGGAGAAGTTAGAAAAGCAACCTCTGGCATTTGGATGTCCACTCCGTGGCTCTGAAAAGGGGGTCTTGGCTCCCTGGATTGGGAAGCCCACCTTGGTTTGACTCCCATTCAGACACCCCCTGGGGGTTATCCAGCCTCCACAAAGTGCCCTGGAGCCTCAGGAAAGGCTTCTTGATTAATTGGCAGACTGCTTTGGGTTCGCTATTTTCCTTCATTTTCCTCTGAGTGTTTTAAGTCATTTTAAGATTTGGCCCATATATTGATGGAATTGTCACAGGTTGAGTTAGCTGGTTCTGACTTTAAATGTTCACCATGTTAGGTGAAGTATTTGCTGGGTGTATTTTTACAGCCAGACCTTGGGATGTATTATTTGGAAATGACCATGCTGAAGTTGGTCTGATTGGCTCCCGGCCTGGTATCCCAGAGCTCACCCTAAGCCCCTGTGCACTTGGAGAGCGTGAGTGTGTCTCAGCCTGCACTGCTTCCCTCCGAGTCCTAGCCCAGTGCTGAGAGGTAGGAGGGACTTGATAGGCATCGGTGTAATTACCATGCAGTGGTTCCATGCTAGAAGAGTCCCTGCTGGTACAAATGGTTAAACCAAGATTACTAACAGAAAGATTGGTGCCTCAAACCCACCCAGAGGCACCTCAGAAGACAGGCCTGGCGATCTGCTTCTGAAAGATCACAGCCTTGAAAACCCTGAGGATCGCAGTTCTGCTCTGCATATGGGGACCCCATGACATGGAATTCACTTGATGGCAACCGGTAACTAGATCCACCTGAAAATCATTGCAGAAGAATCCTCAGCCTAATTAACCCTACTTGTACCTGCACTTTCCCAAGACACCGGTTATGGAGAGAAATCACGAGCTCATGTTCTACTTATGGGGCAGAGTTCTAAGTCGATGCCAAAACCTAGTCTCACCATTGCGTTTTATCTTTGCCTTCTCCCCCAGTAAATGAACATGGTGACCACCTAAGCACATAGTGTGGGAGAGAAGTGTCTCCACTTCAGAAACCCCGCAGGAACTTGGCCCAGCGCACCAACCACAGGGTCCTACTCCGCTGGAGTGACAAGTCTGTGAGACATCAGGGGATCCAAGGCCCAGGGAATGGTCAGCAAATGGGACATGTAAAGACCACACAGCTTGCTGTTGCCTGCTGACCGTGAAGAACTGCATGGACTATACCTAAGCTGCTTTCTGTACCATTGCCAAGTACGTGTTTTCAACTTGGAAGTAGTATTTTCTTATGGACTCTTGCATTACTTCATTTTGCACGTAGCCAGTGATTATACATAAGCACCATAGGTAATCTGCTTATGTGTGGAAAAAATCCATCCATGCAAAATGGTGAATAAGGTGTAGATCCTGCTCATTTTCTACAGATTACAGTCATCACCCATGCCATTGCAAGTTTACATTGGTTTCCTATGAAGATCAGTGTCATAAGCTCTGCATATACTTTATAGGAAGCTAGCTTCTGTAAAGATATTTTCAGTGTTTTCTAGTGAAATGAGCAAAGCAAGCTTGTTTACAAAGGCCTTATGTCGTCTACATATATTGTCTTTAAAATATTTGTGATTTAGTTTATTGCCTGTAAAAGAGAAATTCTATAATTTACTCCGTAAATACTACTGTAAACAATAGTTTTACTGAGAGAAATCAAATATTTTGTTCTCAATTGTGGTATCATATTGATTCCAATGGTTTCTGGTCTTTTTTTTTAAGTTTTTTGGGGGGGTTTTTGGTGAAGGTTTATACATCAGTGTAGGTTCCCATTCAACAATTTCTACACAAATATTCAGTGACATTGGTTACATTCTTCACAATGCGTGAACATTCTCATTATTTCTGTTCTGGTTCTGTTTCCATTAACCTAGTTTCCCTGCCGCCTTACATTGTTATCTTCTTGGCTCTTCTACTTCATCATTTCTTCCTTTCACTTTAGCTACTCTACGTTCAAAAGAATTTGCAGAGTCTCTTCTGACCATCCATTTTAGTCTTTTCTCACTTTGCTGCCTTTTCCATGACCTCTTGCTTTCTTCATGGAAGATGTCCTTGACATGATTCCACAGCTCTCTGATCTTTGATCATCAGTGTTTGATGCATCAAATCTATTCCTGGGATGGTCTCTAACTTCAGGTGGGATATACTCAAGGTCCTATTTTGGCTCTCGTGGATTCGCTCTACTTGTCTTTAGCTTCAACTTCAACTTGCATATAAGCAATTCATGGTCTGTTCTGCAGTCTGTCCTTGGCCTTGTTCTGATAGATAATATTGAGCTTTTCTATTGTCTCTTTCCACTGATGTAGTTGATTTGATTCCTGCGTATTCCACCTGGTGAGGTCCATGTGTATAATCGCCGTTTATGATGTTGAAAAAAGGTATTTGCAATGAAGAAGTCGTTGGCCTTTCCAAATTCTATCATGAGATCGCCAGCATTGTTTCTGTGACCAAGGCCACATATTCCAATTATTGTTCCTTCCTTTTTGTTTCCATTTTTCACTTTCAAATGACCAGTAATTATCAATGCCTCTCAATTGCATGTTTGATCCATTTCAGATTGCAAATGTTGGTAAAAACCTTGAATTTCTTCGTCTTTGACTTTAGTGCTTGGTGAGTAGATTTGAGTAACAGTCGTATTAACTGCTCTTCCTTGTAGCCATATGGATATCATTCTACCACTGACAGCGTGGTACTTCAGGGTGGATCTTGAAATGTTCCTTTTGAGGGTTAATGCATTGCCTTTCCTCTTCAGTTCGTCATTCCCAGCAGAGTAGACCATATGATTGACCCATCCAAAATGGCCAATACCAGTCCATCTCAGCTCATTAATGCCTAGGATATCTATGTTTATGCATTCCATTTCTTTTTTTTTTTTTTTTTTTTTTACAATATTTTGTTTTCCTAGATTTCTACTTTGCACATTCTGCATTGTGATTATTAACAGATGTTTGCAGTTGGAAGCTTGACTCCATCCATGTCCTTTAGGTTAACTCTACTTTGAGGAGGCAGCTCCTACTCAGTCTCCTTCGGAGTGCCTTCCAACCTGAGGCACTATATCAGGCAATGTTTCATTGCTATTCATAAGGTTATCACTGGCTGATTTTTCAGACCTAGACTGTCATGTCCTTCTTCCTAGTCTGTCTTAGTCTGGAAGCTGCACTGAAACCTGTCCACCATGAATGACCCTGCTGGCATATGAAGTGCTGGTGGCACAGGTCCGCGTATCACAGCCACACACAATCCACCACAGTATGACAAACTGCCAGACCCATGGGAGAGCCGCCTGGAGCACAGGGCTGGGCTGCGGCGGTGTCAGCTTGGGAAAGTCACTTCCCCTCTTGGCCTCGTTTCTTGGTTGGCACCAGGAGGGCCTTGAAATTAAATCAACATCAGATATCACTACCCTCTGCATAAAAACCTCCAGTAACTTCCATTATATTTAGAAGCCAACCCAGGGCCTCATCTCAGACTAGGGGGCTGCACAGCCTGTACGATGGCCCCCAACGATCCTGCTTCCTGGCCCCCACATCCTGTGTGACCCCCTCACTGAGTGTGGAGTGGGCTCAGGAACCCGCTTCTAAAGAACCGGAGAGGACAATTAGCTCTCTATTTCTTGCTCTCTTTCCTCCATCTCTCTGTCATGTCTCTCCCCCTGGGAAGCAGCTGTGATGTATGACCTGTCCTATGAGGCCCACACAACAAAGACCTGAGTTGGGGCCGTGATCAACAGACAGAGAAGGGCTAGGCCCCCAGTCCAACAGCTCACAAGGTCCTGTTCATAACACAGAGTTAGCAGGGAGCGGATCCTCCCCAGTTCAGCCTCACTTGAGACCACAGCCCCAGGCTCCTGAGAGAACTTGAGGCAGAGTCACCAGCTAAGCTGTGCCACCTTCCTGCCCCACAGAGACTGTGAGGTTATCAGTGCGTCCTGTTGTGAGTTGTCAGTTTTGCGGTGATGTTGTCACAGAGGAGGAGACAGCTCCTCCAGCCCACCAGGTCCTGAGACCTGGACCTGCCCCCCTCCTCTCTCCCTCCTCTCCTTCCCAGCTCCCTCCAGCCACACTGGTAGCTTTCCGACCTCTCTCTGGGCAAACTCATACCTGTCTCCCAGTCTCTGCACCAGCTGTGCCTTCTCCCTGGGACACTGCACCCAGACTCGTGCAGGGCTGGCCCCACTTGTCATTTGGCCACGAATAAATGCCAACTCCGTGAGGCTTCTGGACCCCTCCTCAGTGGCCCCAGGCCTCTCTTGCTGGCTGCAGCCTACTTTATTTTCTCTATGGAATATGCTCTTTTCTTTCCCATGTATTTGTCTTCAAGCCCTTGTCCCTCTCACCTCTACTGTGAGATCCTGGGGCAGGGACCACATGGGTCCTTTTCAGCTCCTACCCAGGACCTAATGCAGACCAGGCCCAGGGCAACAGCTTCAGGCACTATTGCTAAATGAATAAATGATAGGATCTGATTCACTTCCTGACTCGGAGAAGCTCTGATTGTGGGTATGGATGGTAATATTAGGAGGTGCAACTCTCAAACAGGGTGACACCCTGAATGACCTTGGGGTGACTGCCTCCTAGTCCAGCTGCTCCAGCAAAGCCCAGGGGCCACCACTGATGGGGGAGTCTGCTGCTGTCTCGTGGCCAATGCTAGAACCACAGCTCCAGGCAAGAAACATCATATAGGACACCTGTGTTCAGGGCATCCTCCAGGCCACTCCCAAGTCTTTCCAATACCTGGGCTGAAACCTGACCCCTCCCACATGCTCAGTTCCCCTTCTTGAGCAGCATCTTGACCCTTCAGAGTTTCTCTATTCACATACATGAGCTTCTGGACCCACCCACATCCTCATATACCTAAACTGGGCTGCTTCCTAAGCCCTCCCACCCCTCATTACCCATCAACAAATGACTGGTGAACAAAGTGTGGTCCATCCACACAATGGAATACCGCTGAGCCTTAGAAAGAATGAGAAACTTACACGTGCTACAATGGGAATGCACCTCAAACACATGAAGCTAAGAAGCAAGATAGAAAAGGCCACGTTTCCATTTAGATAAGAAATTCAGGGCAGTGAAATTCTTAGGCACTGAGAGCCAATCACTGATTGCCATGGGCACAGGGGAGGGCAAAGGGAGGACAGCTTAACAGGTCCAGGGTTTCTGTTTGTGGCGATGACAGTGCTCTGAAGTAGGTACTGCTGATGGTTGAATAGGATTGTGGGGTACATTAAACCACTATATCACACCCGTTAAAACTAGAAAAACAAAACTTTATTTAATGAGAAATCTACCAGTTAAAATAGGAAAAAGTATAACGTATAATGTGAGCTATAACAATACCACAAATAAACCACACAAACACCCACGTATCTGAAGGTAAGAAAGGATCTTCTTGTGAAGCTGAAGCTCCCTGGCTGGGACTGAGGAACTGTTCAGGACTAGGTGTGGGGAGTTGCTCAAACTCTGGTACCGGGGCCAGAGCAGGAGAAGGAGGACCCAGGGCTACACTGAGCCCCAGTGTGGCTGCCGGAGCAGGATCAACACGTGCAGGAGGTCCTGCACCTGGTTTTGGGGGAGGCCCACGATAAGGATTCCACTTTCCAGCAGACTCTTCCTCAGGAGCCTGAGCTAGAACTAGACATGGATGACCTAGAGCTATATCAAGGGCTGCTGTTTCTGAAGGAACAGAACCGCCACCAGCCGGTGGTCCCGGATTCAGTTCCGGAGGTGGCCCAGCAGAAGAATTCAGCTTTCCAATAGGCTCTTCCTCTGGTGCCTGGGACAGAGCTGTACGCGGAAGACCTGGGGCTACACGAGGACCAGGTGGTGATGTAGGAGTAAGACCCACAACACCTGGTGGTCCGGGATCCAGGTCTACACGTAGTTCAGGGTTAGAATCTGGCTTTCCAATAGGATCTTCATCCAGGGCCTGGACCAGAGCTGGAGATGGAGGATCTGTGGGTACACTGAGCTCCAATACTGCTACAGGCTTAGTATCGCAATCAGCTTGTGGTCCAGGACCGAGTTCTGGAGGTGGCCCAGGATAAGAATCCGAGTTTCCTGCAAGCTCTTTGTCTGGAGCCTGGGCCACACCTGGAGTCGGGGAACGAGGGACCACATCTAAGTCTGCTGTTGTTGTCGGAATAGGACCGACATCACTTGGTGGTCTGGAAGCTTGTTCTAAAGGGGACCCAGGATGACAATCGAGCTTTCCAGTAGGCTCTTCATTTGGTGCCTGGGCCAGAGCTGTAGATGGAGGACCTGGGGTTACACGGAGCCCAGGTGTGGCTGCGTGAACAGGCTCCACATCAGCGGGTGGCCCTGGTACCAGCTCTGGAGATGGCATAGGATAAGAGTCTGACATCCCAGCAGACTCTTCCTCTGGAGCCTGAGCCAGAGCTGAGGACGGAGGACATGGGGCTTCATCGAAGTTTGCTCTTTCTGAAGGAATGGGATCGACATCAGCCGGTGTTCCGGGATCGAGTTCTGCAGGTGGCCTACAATAAGAATTGAGCTTTCTCGTAGGATCCTCCTCTGGTGCCTGGGACAGAGTTGTATATGGAGGACCTGGGACTACATGAGGACCCGGTGGTGATGAAGGAGTAGGACCCACAACACCTAGTGGTAGAGATTCAAGTTCCGGAGGTGGTTCCGGATTAGCATCCGGCTTCCCAGTGGGCTCTTCATCTGGTGTCTGGGCCAGAACTGGAGATGGAGGACATGGCGCTACATGGAGCCCCGGTGCTGGTACAGAAGTAGGACCCACAACACTTGGTGTCCCAGGATCCGGTTCTGGAGGCGGTTCAGGGACAGAACCTGACTTTCCAATGGGCTCTTCATCTATCATTTGGACTGGAGCTGGTGATGGAGGACCTGTAGATACGCTGAGCTCTGGTATTGTTGCAGGTGCAGTACCACCATCAGCGTGTGGTCCACGACCAAATTCTGGAGGTGGCTCAGGAGAAGAAGCCAACTTCCCAGCAGGCTCTTCATGTGGAGCTGGAGCCAGAGCCGGATCTGGAGGCCCTTGTTCTACTTTGAACCTGGGTGTTGGTGCACAATCAGGTGATCCTTGTGCAAGTTCTCTAGACGGCCCAGGATAAGCACCCGGCTTTCCAACAAGCTCTTCACCTAGTGGCTGGGCCAGAGTTGGAGATGGCAGACCTGTGGCTACAATGAGCCCCGGTGTTGGGGCAGGAGCAGGACCAACATCATTCAGGTGTCTGGGAGCCAGTTTTGGAGGTGGCCCAGGGTCAGGATCCAGCCCTCCATCATGATCTCCATTCAGTGCCAGTGCTGGAACTGGTGATGGAAAAGACGGTGCTCTATGGCGCTCCGGTGTGGGTGCAGGAGCAAGAGCAACATCAGCAGGGGGTACAGGAGCTGCTTCTGGAGGTGACCCAGGAAGACGACTCAGCCGTCCAGCAAGCTCTCCATCTGGTGTGGGAGGTGGTGGTGGACGATCTGGTGTTCTATGCAACTCCTGTGATGCTTCAGGAGTAGGATCTATCTCAGAAGATGGTTCTCGATTCTCTCCTAGAGGGGACCCAGGAAAACAACCCAGCCCTCCAGCACGTTCTCTGTCTGCTGAAGGATCTGGTGATGGAGGACCTGATGTTCTACCGAGCTCCAGTGTTGGTGTTAGAGCAGGACGTCGTCCTAGAGTAGCTTCTGGATGTGGGCCTAGGTCCTGGGCTTCTTTTAGACCCAGTGCTGGCCCTGACGGGAGAGGTACAAGAGGAGAAATATTCAACAACATGGCTGCCTTTTCTCTTGCCTTTCCCATGACAGAAAACATCCCACAGCCTTGAAGACAAGACCAGGGTCCAGATTTCCACCTGAGGAAGACTTCCCAGACTGAGGTCCACCAGAGGAGGGTGTGAAAACACTCTGAACATAGGTCCAACCCTACATCTGTGGGTCCTCCCTGGGGACCAGCCCCATGTCCCCTCACAAGTTCACACGCAGGCATACCCAGACTTCCTCACCCTCTGGCTCTGCCTCACTGGGCTCCAGGAGACCCAACTGGACACAGAGAAGATGGGCACGGCGCTCCAGGTCTGAGCCCGGCATATTCACCTGCACATACTCCACCAGGAGCTTCAGGCAGGAGAAGTGTGGGGGCTGGTCAAAATCTTCTGGGTATTCAACCATCCAGGTTTTCAGGATGAAAGAGATGGTGCTGGGGATGGATGGTGAAGAACAGGGACACAGGCCTGGCCTTTGCCACTACACTGCCATCCCATGGCACCTGTGTAAGGGGCTGGCTTCCTCTGTCTGTCCCAGTCCTTCCGAAGCCCAGCCCCAGCCTGCACTGCGCCCTCTGGCTATTCTGGCAGTGTCAGGCCTGGTCACTGAGCAGGGGATAGTGCAGAGCCTTGGTCACAGAGACATCGCTATCAATGGTATGACCAACTCTCTCTCCTCTGGAAGCCTGAATTATGTGTCTGTCCATTCCCTGGCTCCCTCCCCAATGGACAGTAAACCCCTGAGGGCAGGAAGGGGTGTGTCTGCGTGTTCACTTCACAGCCTGGCACACAGTAGTGCTCCAGGAATCTCTGAGCCTGAGGATATAGAGTCTGTCCCCTGTCCCAGTCTGCCAAGGCCGAGGCCCCTCCTCTTGACGCGTGGGCACCAGCCTGCTGCCTGGTCCTCTGCATGCACATGAGGGTCTCCTCGCCCATGGTCACTGTTCTCCCAGGGACAGGATCCCCACATGCAACTGAGCTCCCATGACAGGAGTACAGCATTGGTCGGCCGGTTTCTCCCCACCTCCTGATTGGGCTCCAGACGGGGAGGGAACAACCAGAGCTGGAAGGAGATTATGGCGGGGGCGGAGAGTGGGTCTCCCTAGGGCCCACACTGCGCCCCTTGCCTCCCCTCTGCTTTCCAGTGCACCCGAGCTCCACCCCCAGCTCTGTGGGACTGCTTTGCTCCTACAGATGATGCCTCTGAACTCATTCCTCCATAGGGATCAAGATGTGTGGGACCCAGGGCATGCCCAGCCCCAGTCCTGACACAGGCCTGCTAAAACCCCCAGTCTTCCCTGGAGACACAAGACCCTCTTTCTCCATGCAATGTCCACTTACTCTTTCTGCTAGTCCTGGGGTGCACCATCCCTGGCTGAATGGGAGCAATTTTATCCACACCTAGAGGAGGCACGAGGGCATCACATCTAATGCACTGTGAATACTACCTGCCTCCCTTGTCTAGTGTTCCTGTCTGCCTCCTGACTAGGACGGAGGCCCAGGAGGGCACGGCTCCCTGTCTGCTTTGTTCACTGAATGATGCTGAGTGTCTAGAACAGTGTCTGCAACAGTAGGGCTTCATAGATAATTGTTGAGTGAATGAACCTCAGCAGCACCTTCCCCAATATCTGATTGTCCTGGAGCCCCTCTGTCAGACACCAGGGATTCTTGTTCAGGCTACACCAAAAACAAAGCACCACTAGTTGGAACCTCAATTCCCCCTTTTCAAATGGGGAACAGGTTTGCTGAAGGGCCTGCACTCAGTGAGGGGTGAGGCAGACAGCTTCTTCTTGAAGGAGAGGAAAACAATAAATGTGAACATCCCAGCCCCTCCAGCAGCCTTTTCCCTAGAGCTGGGCTCCTGGTGTTGGGCTGTAGTGGCACACTTATTAAAGAGCACGGCTGCTAACCAAAAGCTCAACAGTTCAAATCCAGGTGCTCCTGGGAAACTCTATGAGGCGCATATACTTTGTTTTCTAAGGTCGGTATGAGTCAGAATTGACTCCATGGCAATAAGGTTGGTTTTGGTGGGGCTCTGGGTACATAGTTGCCATGGCTTCTCCCATGTGGTTCTGACAGTAAGATCAAGCAGGCTGATCCTCTACCAGCCCACTTTTCAGAGGAGCACTCTGAGGCACAGAGATGTGAGTGACTTTCCCCAGACTCACAGCTAATAGGTGTTGAGTTCCTATGGGGCTGTGGAGGGTGGGGTGCTAAACTTTGGAACAACAGATCCAGGACCTGCTGGGTGGTGGCGAAGGTTCTACAATTTCCCAGAAAGAAGTCGATGTAGGACAAGTCACCCTCCATGAAGGCGGGTACCAGATGCTCCCCCAGCTTCTCCAGCAAGCCAGCCTTGACGATTCTCACCACGAGGGTCTCAATCAGGTCCTGGTCCGACCAACAGGTACGCTAGGGTGAGACAGACGAGGGGTATAATGTCAGAGGAACCCCGTGAACCACCAGTTGGTTTGGAGTTCCAGACCTCTGTGGCCTGTGGCAGGAGGTGGGACACGAGTGTCCCCAACAGGAAACGGGAGGTAGGGATTATTACACATATTAGAAACCTCAAGTCATTTTCTTCATAACATTACCTCCCTCTGGTAAGACTGGAGCCCTGGTGGCACATTGGCTCTTAATAGCTTGGCTGCTAACCAAAAGATTAGCACTTTGACTCCACCAGCCACTCCTTGGAAACCCCATGGGGCCGTTTTAGTATGTCCTATAGGGTCTCTATGAGTCAGCATGGACTCGATGGCAACAAGTTTGGTTTGGTTTGGTGTCAAGAGCAGTATGCTTGTGAGTCCTCACTAAACACCCTGTTGTAGAGGTGAG